>NC_053391.1:82061847-82385874 GCF_905171765.1 Bufo bufo
TGGATGTATTTCTGGAGCATAATAATATTACAGGCTATAGCTACTAGAGAGGGGTCGTTGATCCAGGGAGTTAGTCTGATTGCCTGATTGGAGTTGGGAAGGAATTTTCTATTCCCCTAAAGTGGGGAAAATTGGCTTCTAACTCACAGTTTTTTTTTTTTTTGCCTTCCTCTGGATCAACTTGCAAGATAACAGGCCGAACTGGATGGACAAATGTCTTTTTTCGGCCTTATGTACTATGTTACTATGTTATTTTGGGAGCAGATGTTGTTTAAACACATGTGGAAAAAGATGGCTTGTTGGAACCAAGTGTTCAAAAATTATGCTTTAATAAGGCAGGACACACACACACACGTTGATGTCATAAGAAACAGTGCCTTGTTCTGCGCAAGTGTCCCAAAATTGTGCATTAAAGTATAACTGTCGTATTTTTTTTTTCTTTGGAGTATTGGATTGTGGTGATTAATATCTCCTTGGTGGCCCTATTTCAACTTTTCACTGTGTATTCAATTACCCCTTAATTCCACATTTTTGTCCCCTGTACTGCCTACTTTTACCTGTGCTTAAAATAGGGTTACTAGGCATGGTCCGTCCTCTGTTGAAGGACGGAGGACGCAGAAGCAGGCTGCGTGCAAGGTCAGATTACTGACAGCCAGGGACTGTAAGTAAATGATTAAAGCCAGGTCCTCCCCAGCAGCTGATAACAGTGCCTGGCCTGTGTGCACTTCTCCCTGTCCCTACGCTTGGCAGACGCTCCCTCACTCAGCAGAGCTGGAGAAGTAGAGTTGAATCAGCGCAGACCAGGGAAGGGAGATCTGCCGTCTGCTCAGTGTATAAATGAAAGCAACATGTGGTAAGAGGACCCCTTTGTGCTGCAGGAGATTAACCCTTTAGGGGGAGGGCTCTGGTTACTGACACTTTTGGGGGGCTATTGTTACTGGCTAGTGAGGGCAGGTGGGATTAGCCTCAGGGTGAGGGCAGTGGCGGCCATCTTAACTGAATAGTGAAATTGCAGTTTTATGCAGACTGGTTGCTAAGGGCTGAATCTTATTAAATATGGGGTAAGTCAGTCTAATAGTAACTGATTCTGGAATATCATGTTATTAGTAATTACATATATGAAAATTGAAATTAGGGTCTAAGTGTGACAGTTATCCTTTAGTACACACATACAGTTAGGTCCATATATATTTCGACAGAGACAACATTTTTCTAATTTTTGTCATGTACATTACCAAAATGGATTTTGAACAAAACAATTCCAAACAGATCCAGTTGAATTTCAGACTTTCAGCTTTAATTCAGTGGGTTGAACAAAATAATTGCATAAAAATGTGACGATCTAAAGCATTTTTAAACTCAATCCCTTCATTTCAGGGGCTCAAAAGTAATTGGACAAAATAAATAATTTTTCTAATACTTGGTTGAAAACCCTTTGTTGACAATGACTGCCTGAAGTCTTGAACTCATGGACATCGCCAAACGCTGTGTTTCCTAATTTTTAATGCTCTGACAGGCCTTTACTGCAGTGGTTTTCAGTTGCTGTTTGTGGGCCTTTCTGTCTGAAGTTTAGTCTTTAAAATGTGTAATGCATGCTCTATTGAGTTCAGATCAGGTGACTGACTTGGCCTTTCAAGAATATTCCACTTCTTTGCTTTAATAAACTCCTGGGTTGCTTTGGCTTTATTTATTGGGTCATTGGTCGGCATTTCATAAAACAGATGGACAATCAGTTTGCTGGATTTGAGCACACAGTATGAAAACTCCAGAATTCATCCGGCTGCTTCTGTCCTGTGTCACATCATCAATAAAAACTAGGGACCCCGTGCCACTAGCAGCCATTCATGCCCAAGCCATAACACTGCCTCCGCTGTGTTTTACAGATGATGTGGTATGCTTTGGATCATGAGCTGTACCATGCCTTCACCATACATTTTCTTTCCATCATTCTGGTAGAGGTTGATCTTGGTTTCATCTGTCCAAAGAATGTTATTCCAGAAGTGAGCTGGTTTTTTAAGATCTTTTCTAGCAAAGTCCAATCTAGCCTTTTTATTCTTGAGGCTTATGAGTGGCTTGCACCGTGCAGTGAACCGTCTGTATTTACATTCATGCAGTCTTCTCTTTATGGTAGATTTGGATATAGATACGCCTATATCCTGGAGAGTTTTATTTACTTGATTGGCTGTTGTGAAAGGGTTTCCCTTTACCACTGCGATCATCCACCACTGTTGTCTTCCGTGGGCGTCCAGGTCTTTTTGCATTGTTGAGGTACCAGCGCTTTCTTTCCTTCTCAGGATGTACCAAACTGTAGATTTTGCTCCTCCTAATAGTGTAGCAATTTCTCGGATGTTTTTTTTCTGCTTTTGCAGATGAAGGAAGGCTTGTTTCACCTGCATAGAAAGCTCCTTTGACCACATGCTTACTTCTCAGCAAAATCTTCAAAATGCAAGCACCACACTTCAAATCAACTCCAGGCCTTTTATGTGCTTAATTGAGAATGAAATAATGAAGGAATTGCCCACACCTGCCCATGAAACAGCCTTTGAGTCAATTGTCCAATTACCTTTTGTCCTTTTAAAGACAGGGTGCCACATGTAAAGGAGCTGAAACTCCTAAACCCATCATCCAATTTTAATGTGGATACCCTCAAATGGAAGCTAAAAATCTGGACATTATGTCCATGTTCATTATATAACTATAAATTGAATATGTTTTAGTAAACAGGTAATAAAAACTAAAAGTGTGTTGTCCAAATATTTATGGACCCTTCTGTAGAACCATAATATGTGCATGTATATCAGGACTCATAAATGCATGAGCTGTACAATATAAAGCATTAATTTATTATATTAAAGAGAGATACATGTTTTGTATTTATTTTCTGTATGTGGACCGCAGACCAATGTCGCATAGAATTCTAAGGGCATCATATATGGTTCAATTATCTCAAATACCTCCCTAGACAGAGATATCCCAGAATGTAAGCTCTGATATTCATGTAATTTGCCAGGGCATCCACACTACAGAGGCAGATCATGATGCTGCTAGGGGGCCATTGGAGAGAGGGGGTCCTATTTTGGTTGGCTCCATTACCTTTGCCTCTGGTGGGGCAAGAATGTTTACATAGCTTCTATCCCTATGGGAACATTGCCATTACATCTAGAGGCTCTGCTTTCTCTGCAACTGCGGCACACTCTCCACTTTGATTGACAGGGCCAGGTGTGATGACATTTTCAGTAATGCTCCTGTTGCTCCTAGGGGCTCATTTGCATATACAGTTGCAATAAAAAGTATGTGAACCCTTTGGAATGATATGGATTTCTGCACAAATTGGTCATAAAATGTGATCTGATCTTCATCTAAGTCACAACAATAGACAATCACAGTCTGCTTAAACTAATAACACACAAAGAATTAAATGTTACCATGTTTTTATTGAACACACCATGTAAACATTCACAGTGCAGGTGGAAAAAGTATGTGAACCCTTGGATTTAATAACTGGTTGAACCTCCTTTGGCAGCAATAACTTCAACCAAACGTTTCCTATAGTGGCAGATCAGACGTGCATAACGATCAGGAGTAATTCTTGACCATTCCTCTTTACAGAACTGTTTCAGTTCAGCAATATTCTTGGGATGTCTGGTGTGAATCGCTTTCTTGAGGTCATGCCACAGCATCTCAATCGGGTTGAGGTCAGGACTATGACTGGGCCACTCCAGAAGGCGTATTTTCTTCTGTTTAAGCCATTCTGTTGTTGATTTACTTCTATGCTTTGGGTCGTTGTCCTGTTGCAACAGCCATCTTCTGTTGAGCTGCAGCTGGTGGACAGATGGCCTTAAGTTCTCCTGCAAAATGTCTTGATAAACTTGGGAATTCATTTTTCCTTTGATGATAGCAATCCGTCCAGGCCCTGACGCAGCAAAGCAGCCCCAAACCATGATACCCCCCCCACCATTCTTCACAGTTTGTCACGGAACCATGAACCAGACGTACAACAAGAGATAAGTGAAAATAAGAAGGCTTTATTGAAAATAAAGCTGTAAAGCAAAAGTCCAAACGAATGGTGAAACCGAAGCAGAGTCTTTGAGAGGCCAGAGATCAGGAACCAGAAGGGTAGTCAGACGAAGCCAGGATCAGGAACCAGCAGGGTAGTCAGACGAAGCCAGGATCAGGAACCAGCAGGGTAGTCAGACGAAGCCAGGATCAGGAACCAGCAGGGTAGTCAGACGAAGCCAGGATCAGGAACCAGAAGCAGCAGCAGTCTTAGAAGCATGTGAACACAGGAGGACCAAGCAAGGAACTGAAGCCACAGACCTCCTATATATATGAGCTAGGCATCCAGCTCCTCCCAGTGGGAAGGAGGAGCCGCAGGGTGGAAGGCTACAAGAAACCCAGAAACCAAGATGGCCGCCAGCACATGTCAAACGAAGGAGAACAGCAAGAAGGTAAGACCATGACAGTACCTCCCCCTCAAGGGCCCCTCCTCCGCGGAGCAAAAAACGGTTTCTGAGGGAAGCGTGCGTGGAAGGCTCGGAGCAAGGCAGGAGCATGGACATCTGCGGAGGGAACCCAGGAACGCTCCTCTGGACCATAACCACGCCAATGGACCAAAAACTGCACCCGACCGCGGACCAGGCGTGAGTCCAGGATATTGCTCACCTCATACTCCTCATGATTGCCCACTCGGACTGGACGAGGCCGAGGAACCGAGGAAGTGAAACGATTACACACCAGTGGCTTCAACAGGGAGACATGAAACACGTTAGAGATCCGCATGCCAGGAGGAAGCGCAAGGGCATAGGCTACCGGGTTTACCCTGCGAAGCACTCGGAAGGGACCAACAAAGCGAGGCGCCAGCTTGGGAGTGGGCACTCGAAGGTTGAGGTTGCGGGTGGACAACCATACACGGTCTCCGACCTGGTAGGAAGGAGCAGGCGCTCGTCTGCGATCAGCCTGGAGTCTCTGGCGCTGCGCAGAGGCCTCAAGGGACTTCTGGATCTGTACCCAAGAAGCACGTAGGACGGAAAGGTGATCCTCCACAGCCGGAATATCCTGGGGAGAGAATACCTCCGGTAACACGGCAGGTTGGAACCCATAATTGGCCATGAAGGGAGACGTCCCAGAGGAAGAGTTCACCGCCGTGTTCCTGGCAAACTCAGCCCAAGGCAGAAGGTCAACCCAATTGTCTTGGTGATCGGAGACATAGCAACGAAGGAATTGCTCAAAGGCCTGATTGGATCGATCTGCGGCCCCATTGGACTGAGGGTGGTAGGCCGAGGAGAAGGAGAGATGAATCCCCAACTGGGAGCAAAAGGCGCGCCAGAACCTGGACACAAACTGACTCCCCCGATCTGACACAATCTCCTTGGGCAAACCGTGCAACTGGAAGACCTCCCTGGCAAAAATCGTGGCCAACTCTTGTGCAGAGGGTAACTTCTTGAGAGGAACACAGTGGCACATTTTGGAAAACCGATCCACAATCATGAGAATGACCGTATGGCCTCGGGATGCAGGGAGGTCCACAATGAAATCCATCCCCAGGTGTGACCATGGGCGCTCCCCGGTGGCTATGGGTTGCAGAAGGCCCAACGGAAGGTGCCGAGGGGACTTACTCTGGGCACAAACGGAGCATGCCGCTACATATGCGGCGATGTCGGAACGTAGGGAAGGCCACCAGAACAGACGTGAAACAGCCCAGGACAGCTGATTCTTTCCAGGATGCCCCGCGGTCTTGGAGTTATGGTAGGTTCGCAACAACCGAGTGCGCAACTCCTCAGGCACAAAACATCTGCCGTTGGGTCTCCCAGGGGGAGCACCAGATTGAGCCGCCAAAATCTGCTCACCCAGGGGAGAGGTCAGGCTGGTGCGAATGGCGGCCAGGATCTGATTCGGAGGTATGATCGAAGTCGGAATCGACTCCTCCCTGGACAGCTCGGAGTACTGCCGTGATAGGGCATCCGCCCTGATGTTCTTGGAACCGGGTAGGTAGGAGACCACATAATTAAAACGTGACAAGAACAGAGCCCATCTGGCCTGACGTGGTGTCAATCTCTTGGCCTCAGAAAGGTAGGTCAGATTCTTATGGTCCGTCAGGATGAGAACCGGAACCACCGAACCCTCGAGCAAGTGCCTCCATTCTTTAAGGGCCTGCACGATGGCCAATAACTCCCTGTCACCAATCTGATAGTTGCACTCCGCGGAAGACAGTTTCTGGGAGTAAAACCCACAAGGAAGCAGAGGACCCTCTGGTGTTCTACGCTGAGACAGAAGGGCGCCTACTCCCGTCTCAGACGCGTCCACCTCGAGGACAAAGGGCAACCCAGGGTTGGGATGCGACAGAATCGGAGCCGACACAAAAGCGGACTTTAGGGCCTCAAAAGCTCGGATGGCCTCGAGCAGCCAGACCTGGGAATTACTGCCCTTCCTGGTCAGATCCGTGAGAGGCTTGGCCAGCATGGAAAAGTCCCTGATGAACTTCCGATAATAATTGGCGAAGCCCAAAAAGCGCTGCAGGGAACGAAGACCACTGGGCTGGGGCCACTGTAAGACAGCCGAAACCTTCTCAGGATCCATGGAGAACCCCTCAGCGGAAATGATGTAACCTAAGAAGGTTACCTGGGATCGGTGAAATTCGCATTTCTCAAGCTTACCGAACAGCTTGTTCTCTCGTAACCGTTGCAACACTCGTCTGACATCCAGAATGTGGGCCTCCATGGATTCAGAATATACCAAGATGTCATCCAAATAGACCACCACACACTGCTGCAACAGGTCACGGAAAACATCGTTGATGAATTCCTGAAAGACTGCGGGCGCATTGCACAACCCAAAGGGCATAACCAAGGATTCATAATGACCGGTCCTGGTGTTAAACGCGGTCTTCCACTCATCGCCCGCCTTGATCCTTACCAGGTTATATGCCGCCCTCAGGTCGAGTTTGGTAAAGACCGTGGCCCCTTTAAGGCGATCGAACAGCTCGGAAATCAAGGGTATTGGGTAAGCGTTCTTGATCGTGATGCGATTGAGACCCCTGTAATCGATGCAAGGCCTCAACTCACCGCCCTTCTTTTTCACAAAGAAAAATCCAGCCCCTGCCGGGGACGAGGATTTGCGAATGTGTCCGCGTGAAAGCGCCTCCCTCACGTACTCCTCCATGGCCTCATTCTCCGCTACCGACAGTGGATAGAATTTGCCACGAGGAGGAACGGCACCAGGTTGTAACTCTATGGCACAATCGTATGGGCGGTGCGGAGGTAGGGCAACCGCGCGCACCTTATCGAATACATACCGGTACTCCTCGTATTCAGGAGGCAACAGAGAGTCCGAGGAAGTACACAGCAACTTGACAGACCCATGGATGCAACTAGCCCCACACTGCGGTGACCACGAGAGAATCTCGGCCGATCTCCAATCGAAAGTCGGATTATGCTTCTGGAGCCAGGGGTACCCCAAGACCAGCGAGTAGTGTGGAGACGAAATAACCTGGAGACAGACCGACTCTCTGTGAACGGCACCAATGGCTATCCCCACTGGAAGGGTCTCATGAGTCACGTGTGACGACAGAAGGGGTCTGCCGTCTATCGCCTCAAGAGCCAGTGGGGAACCTCGAGCCTGCAGAGGAATGGAATTGGCGGCAGCGAACACACTATCAATGAACAAACCACCAGCACCAGAGTCCACCAACGCCTGGGTCGTCACCGAGCCCCCGACCCAGGAGAGGACAACAGTGATCAGTGGTTTGTCAACACGGGAAACCGGGGACGAGGAGACTCCACCCAAGATCTGCCCCCGACAGGATCTCAGGTATGAGCGTTTCCCGGACGGTTCGGACATGCCAACCGAAAATGCCCACCGAGACCACAGTACATGCATCGACCCTCGCGTCTCCGGAGTACCCTCTCCCCCTCGGACAGGCGAGCAAACCCCAGCTGCATGGGTTCACCCCCAGACAAGTCACCCCCAGGAGGCGTGGGAGGAGAGGGAGGCACGGGTGGGACAGCAAACGTAGGCGCCAATCTGTTAGAAGACCTCCGCAGGCTCTCCTTAAAGGAAGGTCTCTCCCTGAGTCTGGTGTCAATCAAAATCAGGAAAGAAATAAGAGACTCGAGCTCCACTGGTAGGTCCTTAGCTGCAACCTCATCCTTCAAGGCATCCGAGAGACCATGAGAGAAAGCAGCGACCAGAGCCTCATTATTCCAGCCCACCTCTGCTGCCAGGGTACGAAACTCAATGGCGTATTCAGCTACGGATCGTGAACCCTGTCTGATGGACATAAGGAGCTTCGCAGCAGAGGCAGCACGAGCCGGCACATCGAATACCTTCCGAAGAGATGCAACAAAACCGGAAAACTCGGCAACCACCGGATTGTTGTTCTCCCATAAAGGGCTGGCCCAGGCCAAGGCCTTGTCCGAGAGCAGCGAGATCAAGAAGCCCACCTTTGATCTCTCAGTAGGAAAGGCATGTGGCAGCAACTCGAAATAAATGCCCACCTGGTTAAGGAAACCTCGGCACTGAGTTGGCTCTCCCCCAAAGCGCTGTGGAAGAGGGGCAGAACCGGTCATACCCCGAAACACCGCAGGCGCAACAACAGGTGTCGGGGTAGACTCTGGCGCAACAACCGGAGCGGCAGTAGGAGCGACAACCGACCCATCGGCAACGGGAGCGAAATGAGCCGTGCGTTCAAGCAGGGTTTGCAACGCCACAGCGAACCGACCCAACAGGTGATCCTGCTGATCAAGTCTGGCAACCAGCATGGGTAGCGAGGATGGCCCTGTACCGTCAGAACTCATGGCTTGGTCCTAATGTCACGGAACCATGAACCAGACGTACAACAAGAGATAAGTGAAAATAAGAAGGCTTTATTGAAAATAAAGCTGTAAAGCAAAAGTCCAAACGAATGGTGAAACCGAAGCAGAGTCTTTGAGAGGCCAGAGATCAGGAACCAGAAGGGTAGTCAGACGAAGCCAGGATCAGGAACCAGCAGGGTAGTCAGACGAAGCCAGGATCAGGAACCAGCAGGGTAGTCAGACGAAGCCAGGATCAGGAACCAGCAGGGTAGTCAGACGAAGCCAGGATCAGGAACCAGAAGCAGCAGCAGTCTTAGAAGCATGTGAACACAGGAGGACCAAGCAAGGAACTGAAGCCACAGACCTCCTATATATATGAGCTAGGCATCCAGCTCCTCCCAGTGGGAAGGAGGAGCCGCAGGGTGGAAGGCTACAAGAAACCCAGAAACCAAGATGGCCGCCAGCACATGTCAAACGAAGGAGAACAGCAAGAAGGTAAGACCATGACACAGTTGGGATGAGGATTTGATGTTGGTGTGCTGTGCTTCTTTTTCTCCACACATAGTGTTGTGTGTTTCTTCCAAACAACTCAACTTTGGTTTCATCTGTCCACAGAATATTTTGCCAGTACTGCTATGGAACATCCAGGTGCTCTTGTGCAAACTGTAAACGTGCAGCAATGTTTTTTTTGGACAGCAGTCACTTCCTGTGTGGTATCCCCCCATGAAATCCATTCTTGTTTAGTGTTTTACGTATAGTAGATTCGCTAACAGGGATGTTAGCATATGCCAGAGACTTTTGTAAGTCTTTAGCTGACACTCTAGGATTCTTCTTCACCTCATTGAGCAGTCTGCGCTGTGCTCTTGCAGTCATCTTTACAGGACGGCCACTCCTAGGGAGAGAAGCAGCAGTGCTGAACTTTCTCCATTTATAGACAATTTGTCTTACCATGGACTGATGAACAGCAAGGCTTTTGGAGATACTTTTATAACCCTTTCCAGCTTTATGCAAGTCAACACTGGTGTGTGTTTTTATAAGGCAGGGCAGCTGTAACCAACACCTTCAATCTCATCTCATTGATTGGACTCCAGTTGGCTGACAGCTCACTCCAATTAGCTCTTGGAGATGTCATTAGTCTAGGGGTTCACATACTTTTTCCACCCGCACTGTGAATGTTTACATGGTGTGTTCAATAAAAACATGGTAACATTTTATTATTTGTGTGTTATTAATTTAAGCAGACTGTGAATGTCTATTGTTGTGACTTAGATGAAGATCAGATCACATTTTATGACCAATTTGTGCAGAAATCCATATCCTTCCAAAGGGTTAACATACTTTTTCTTGCAACTGTATTTAAATACAATTTTTCTCAGTAATGTGGACACATATGAACATGGCACCAACATGCAATGTGCCGCTCCCAGGGCCGATAGTTTCTATAGGAATGCCGAGTGGTTTAGTGCAGCCCCAACAGTTTTCTGTGTGTGTCACAGTGCTCCTACATGGATACAGTGGATCCCCAGGGTTAGGCTTCGAAGCAATAAAGGGTATGAGTAATGGTGGAAAATAAGTTGAGTCCAGATTCTTATAAACTTCAACAGCTTTACTTGCATAAACTTGCATCCAGACAATATTCAGGCTTTACTCTGGTAGCTTGCCTTTAGGACTGTTCTGATATCTTTGGAGTGGGTGCCTTTGGCTGTTGACCCACTAGTGACACTCTGTAGATCTGTAAGGAGTCAGGAGACTATGAGCTATTTCCCTTTTAAGACTTCTGCTGCAAGAGGTGGAACTTTCTCCTCGCTGCTAAATCTTTCATGTCTTCTCAGCTCCAATATCAAGTCTAAACTGGAACTAACTAGAACTGCAACCCCTCCCTATGGTAGGAAACAGGACTGGCCCACTTCTACCCAAAGGGGGAGAATGTAATGGTAAGTTCCATTCTATCTAAGGGTCTGTCACTCTGCCAAATGCACACCACCACCCTTACTTAAAACCAAGCCACCCTCAGCTTGTGCTTAGGGTATTTTCCAGGGTTCCCACGATAAGTTATAGTGCTGATTTAGACTATGTTCTGTTATCATATACATAAGCTGAAATAACAGGTCTCTGCCCGTTTTATAACATATAACATAACAATAAAAGAAATGCACAGTGTAAAGGACCTGGAAATAAATATACAGAAGGAATTAATGTTAGACCATTAGAGACAGCAGCAGGGTAAAGGAATGGTAATACCACTCTGGGGTGTTACAAACACAGATGCCTTCAGCTGTCAAGCGCACATGTAACAGGCCAGTCATTTTCATGGGTACAAATCTGCTGACTGATGCCCTTTAAAGAGGGTTCGTAGAATAATAGAAGAATACATAGTCATCTTACCAATCCCAGCCTCTCATGGTCCAATGCTTCACAGTTCCCCACCTATCTCTGCTTTCTGGTCCCTCTTGACACACAGGAATTGAACTCTCACCCAGTCACTGGCTGAGACTGGACACTGCTGCAGCAGGAAATTGACTGTGTGGTCTGTGATTGACTTGCTGAGAGAGACCAAGAACCAGAGATCACTGGGTGTTGAACAGAACTTAAGAGCTGGATTGGCAGCAATTGGAACAAGTAGTCTGTCCTCCTTCTATTGGTCTTCTTTGAGGTAGTCAGACTGCATTCACAACCAGTCCCTTCTCTTTGTCATCTTGTCTTATCAGGCACAGTTTTTGTCATATGCCATCTGTCGGACAGTTTCTTGCATTCAACAAAATATAATACTCTATTGCCTTTCTCTGGCACATACCATGTTACCTGATCCCATGGACTTCTGGAAAGGCAGATTGAAACAATGGCCAGAACTGGCTAAGTTCACTCTCTCTCTATTGTCTTGTCCAGCCTCCAGTGTCATGTCAGAGAGGGTTTTTAGCACGGCAGGTAGTGTTGTCACACCGAAAAGGACAATGTATAGGGTGGCCCATGAAAAAGTAGCCCTCCTCCAGCGATAGTATGACAAGATGAATGAGCAAATGGATTGTTTTTTTATTCACAATTCAAAAAAGAAGCTAAAAGTGGTCCCCGTTCACGTCTATGTATCTTTGGGCATGTCGGAGTATGTTGGCTGATACTGCTTACAGCATTTCAGCAGTGATGCTAGAGATAGTGTTTGTGATGTTTTCCTTGAGTTCATCGAGGAGATTTCTGGGGAACGTGGTGGCCTTAACCCCTTGATCACAGTTAGCTCCTCTGTAAACAGTTCATGAACCCGTGCCAGTGAAGTCTGTGAGGTGTGGCATGTTGTTCCATCTTGTTGGAAAAAGCAGGACATTTTTTCTTCTGGTGTTAGTTGGTTTAAAACTGTTCAAAGACATCCAGGTAAATTGCAGTATTCACATTGGATATGAAGAAAATTGGGCCCACTATTCGTGTTCCTGACACTGCGCACCAAACGCCAATATTTTGGTCGTGAAGTGGCGTTTTGTGAGTCAAATGGGGATTTTCAGCAGACCCATAGCTCGTATTCTGACCTAATAACTGAAATCAAGCTTCGTCCGTCATGAAGTACAGCAATGGGTCCACATGTCTATCAGCAATCATGATCAGCAACCAAGTACAGTAATTTACGCGTGTAGCTTTGTCAGACTCTTTCAGTTCCTGCTCACACGATATTGAGTACAGTATCAGGTTCAGAGATTTCAGTACTTGTTGACACGTCATTCGTTATACACCAACTTGTTGAGACAGTCTTTGAGTTGTTTTTTGGGGGCCACTTGCAATCTGCTGTTGAATTGCATGCAGAACTTCAGCCACCCTGATCGATGGAGGCCTCGGTTTCTTAATGTTTGCAACAGAGCCAGTTTGATGCCATTTTCGAACCAGACTCTTAATACAATGTTTAGCTGGCAGTTTTGTTCCTGGGTGCTTGTCAGCAAAGGTCTTTTGCATTTCCTTAAATCGATCTGCTTTGCACATAGCCTTCCACCATCACTATTCTCTGTTCCAGAGAGAACACCATCTTTCTGACACAATAGGCCACTTAGTTTTCAGTCTTAGTTGCCCATAACAACCAATCCGAGCTCAGCTTTCAATTCCCACAGGGCTTTGAAAAAATGAAAGCTGAGCTCTGATTGGTTGCTATAGCCAACTAAGGCAGATTTACTATTAGACAGTTTGATTTGGAGATATTGGAGGCGGGCTACTTTTTTGTAGGCCACCATATACAGATGTAAACTACAAATTGGCGTGGTGATGAAAAGCATACTGGGGGGCGTAGATCCTGCACTTGTGGTCCACTGCTAATGGCAATCCCCAGCAAAAATGCATACAATGGAGGATGCCCGCAGAGGACCAGAAGTACCACAATAGACATCCTACACAGGATAGCAAATGTGTGGATGTGATAAACATTCAAACAAAATAATAATAACTTATACAAAGACAGGTGCACACTGCGGTCTTACTAAACCCTCATAAAATTGAGAGATTAGCCAACATATCCTACTGTGGAGGACATATCTGAGCTGGAGCACCGCACCAAGGTTTCTCAAGTAGCTCGGGACCTAACGATAAACCTACCTGTGCCGTATGGGCAATACCAGGAGCCAGTGGGCAAATTACATGAGCGCAAGGTCTGACTCAGAGCAAGCTCCCAGTTACCTCCAGCATGCAGCCATGCTAACAATGGGAGGAGGGAGAGCTCTGAGCCCCACCCAAGACTGGCTGATATAGCCCAGGCCTCATATGTGCACCAGAATGTTGCCTGTGGATGGAAATAAAGGCACATTCAGACTAGGAGTTTTTACACCTCCAAACAATTTTATATGTAAACTACAAATTGGCGTGGTGATGAAAAGCAGGAAGTGCTCAACCCGATATGCAGTGGTGCATCTATACCGGGGGGACAGATCCTGCACTTGTGGTCTGCTGCTAATAGCAATCCCCAGAAAAAATGCATACAATGGAGGATACCCGCAGCGGACCACAAGTACCACAATCCACAAGTACCACAATAGACATCCTACACAGGATAGCAAATGTGTGGATGTGATAAACAATCAAACAAAATAACAATAACTTATACAAAGACAGGTGCACTCTGCGGTCGTACTAAACCCTCATATTGATGAAGAATTAAGAGATTAGCCAACATATCCTACTGTGGAGGACATGTGTGAGCCCGAGCACCGCTCCAAGGTTTCTCAAGTAGCTCGGAACCTAATGATAAACCTACCTGTACCGTATGGGCAATACCAGGAGTCAGTGGGCAAATTACAGGAGCGCAAGGTCTGACTCAGGTCTGACCCTATACAGAACATCACTTTTGTCAAAAGGAATGTGGAATGGAACTGTTAGGATTTTCACACATACACATCAATAGATATGGCATTTCTAACGACTATTCAATGCACGCCACTGCCGTTGTCTGGCTGCCTATAATCATATTCAGTAATGCATGACTGTTGCTGCTGCCACCACCTCAGCTGCTACTCACCGCTGTTATTCCTTCCGCCATTCCATCCATTAACCACAGGCAGCCAACGCTTCTACTACTCCACTACCCCAACACAGCCGCACACACTTATACTGTTCCATGCTGTGCTGCTACTGCTGCCGTTACAATTGCTGCCACTATTACCGCTACACACATTATTCTTTTCACATCCACACTATACTTTTGGGGCTCCCAAATAAAAAGGAGAATTTTTCCAGTCTTGTTCAACTTCAGAACAAGCCACTCTTAAATCTGATAATGAAAACCTACAGTTAGGTCCATAAATATTTGGACAATGACACACTTTTTGTTTTTATTACCTGTTTACTAAAACATATTCAAGTTATAGTTATATAATGGACATGGACATAAAGTCCAGACTTTTAGCTTTCATTTGAGGGTATCCAAATTAAAATTGGATGAAGGGTTTAGGAGTTTCAGCTCCTTTACATGTGGCACCCTGTCTTTAAAAGGACAAAAAGTAATTGGACAATTGACTCAAAGGCTGTTTCATGGGCAGGTGTGGGCAATTCCTTCATTATTTCGTTCTAAATTAAGCACATAAAAGGCCTGGAGTTGATTTGAAGTGGGGTGCTTGCATTTTGAAGATTTTGCTGAGAAGTAAACATGTGGTCAAAGGAGCTTTCCATGCAGGTGAAACAAGCCATCCTTCATCTGCGAAAAAAATAAAAAACATCAGAGAAATTGCTACACTATTAGGAGTAAGACACCAAAAGAGAAAAAGGGGCTAGCACAAATAATAATGAATATAAGCTTTATTATAGTCTCAACATGAGACAGAATGCATTAAAATACAAATTAAAAAAAAGACAATGTAATGGTGGATAGAGAACACACAGAATGACATGGAACACCACTAATCACTAAACATATCAAGACTAAAGAGATAATATAAATATCATAAAATGTATGTATGACCCAGACAAGATGTCAAAATACATATAGCTAGCCAAAGCTATCAGGACAGAATCAGAATCTAATACAGTACACAAAAAGGTATAAAGTGCATAGTGCAAATATAACAAAGTGCATGGATATATTATGCTGAAATGCCCATTAGGGAGCCATAGAGTGAATACCTAAGTGGTGAACCAGCAGAGCCCCAACGCACGTTTCGCGTAAGCTTCTTCAGAAGCTTCTGAAGAAGCTTACGCAAAACGTGCGTTGGGGCTCTGCTGGTTCACCACTTAGCTATTCACTCTATGGCTCCCTAATGGGCAATGCATTTCAGAATAATATATCCATGCACTTTGTTATATTTGCACTATGCACTTTATACCTTTTTGTGTACTGTATTAGATTCTGATTCTGTCCTGATAGCTTTGGCTAGCTATATGTATTTTGACATCTTGTCTGGGCCATACATACATTTTATGATATTTATATTATCTCTTTAGTCTTGATATGTTTAGTGATTAGTGGTGTTCCATGTCATTCTGTGTGTTCTCTATCCACCATTACATTGTCTTTTTTTTAATTTGTATTTTAATGCATTCTGTCTCGTGTTGAGACTATAATAAAGCTTATATTAAATATTATATGTGCTAGCCCCTTTTTCTCTTTTGGTGTCTTACCCCACGTGCAGGCTTAGCACAGGCACTCACTTTTTGTGAGTCATTTACTATTGGTGTTTAACTATTAGGAGTGGAAAAATCAACAGTTTGGTACATCCTGAGAAAGAAAGAAAGCGCTGGTGACCTCAACAATGCAAAAAGACCAGGACGCCCACAGAAGACAAAAGTAGTAGATGATCACAAAATAATTACTATGGTAAAGAGAAACCCCTTCACAACAGCCAACCAAGTGAACAACACTCTCCAGGATATAGGCGTACCAATATCCAAATCTACCATAAAGACTGCATGAATATTCTTGAATGACCAAGTCAGTCACCTGATCTGAACCCAATAGAGAATTTCACTTGTTAAAGGGAACCTGTCACCCGGATTTTGTGTATAGAGCTGAGGACATGAGTTGCTAGATGGCCGCTAGCACATCCGCAATATCCAGTCCCCATAGCTTTGTGTGCTTTTATTGTGTAAAAAAAAAAAGATTTGATACATATGCAAATGAACCTTAGATGAGTCCTGTCCCTGACTTATCTCAGGTTAATTTGCATATGTATTATATCGGTTTTTTTTACACAATAAAAGCACACAGAGCTATGGGGACTGGGTATTGCAGATGTGCTAGTGGCCATCTAACAACTCATGTCCTCAGCTCTATGCACAAAATCCCGGTGACAGGTTCCCTTTAAATAGTGTTGATCGAGCATGCTCGGTCGAACACCAGTTCTGCTCGAGCATCGCTATGCTTGGCACATCGCAGACTTCAGCCGAACAACGCGTGTGCTCGAGCGCGATGTTTGAGTCAGTGTATTTAAATGTAATTTAGCATCTATTTCTGAAAAGTTTTTGCCAGGGTTTGAACACCCAACCCCTTGTACATTAGAGGTAAGGACCTTATCCACAAGTCAGCTATAAATGCTAAACTGTGCCAGAAAAACCTCATAGTAGTTTCTGATGTAGTGAAAATTCCTATTCAGCAGAAGACTTATTTTATATTTCTGTGCAGGTTAACAGCTTTGCCTCTAATGTACAAGGTAGGTAGTTCGAATCCTGTCAGAAACATTTATATATATATATATATATAAGTTTTTAGCTATAATATATTTACATATTCTAATATATAAAGCTGAGAGCATGTGTGTGTTTGTGTGTCCACTAAAGGAATCCGAACTGTCGCATTTACAATCAAGAAATTTGGTACACAGGTACATCAGGTGTCCGGGAAGGTTTTAGAACAGGTCTCAGCTCTCTAGGACGTACCGTTCCTGAGATATTCCCAAAAAATCCATTAGCCAATAGAAGCTTGGTCACATGACCCTTATCAGCCAATAGAAGCTTGCAGGTCCTCCAGCCTCCACATACACAGATTTACTCCAGGTTTCCATAACAATCCAGCCATTCATCTTCACTGCTGTAGGAGAGCTTTAAAGGAAATCTGTCACAAGGATATTGAAGTAAAGCCATGGCCTAAAAGCACTTAGTACCTTATTTCAAGATGTGCCTTTGTTCCAGCAATAGATGTATTTATCCTCTGAAAATCCAGTTTATTTGGTATGCAAATGAGCCAGTAAGCTGCCCAGAGGGGCGTCACTCTTGCAGGAAGGAGCCTAGACACGCCCCCTGCCACAATGTGTCCACCCTCAAAAAACTTAAAACCCCGCCCCAGGTCCCGCTAAGCCTCGCTCCTTATCTGGTTAGGCCACGCTTCCTCCCACTCCTGAGCCGACGGGTATTGAATAAAATGAAGGTAAAAATCAACTTCTGACAGCTGCAGGGGTGGAAGGGAGGGTGACTTTCTCCCTGTAGCTTATACTCAGACAGAACAGTGTTGCTGTCTTAGAGTGAGCTGTTCAAAAGGACACGACCCCGATCCAGTAAAGGCCACTGTTAAGGGGGCGGGCCCCTGTGGAGGTCTCTGTCAAGGGGTTGGTATGGTGTTAAAGTCACTGTTAAAGGGGAAGGCTGCTATAAAGGTCAAAGTTAAGAGGTTGAGCTGCTGTGGAGGTCCAATTTTAAGGGACGGGGCACTGTGTGGGGGTCAGTGTTAAGGAGTGGGGTGCTGTGGAGGTCACTGTTTTGGGGGCGGGGTGCTGTAGATGTCACTGTTATAGTGGATAGTGTTGATACACACAAACATTAAATATACCCAAGCGAAGCCGGTCCTTCAGCTAGTATTATTATATATTTAAAATATATAATATTTTATAATATATGTAAATATATTATTTCTAAAAACATCAGTAGTAGTTTCTCAAATATTGTGCATTCATATATATCAGAAGTATGATTATATATATATATATATATATATATGTTTATTTTTTATTTTTTTTTATTTTTTTTATTTTAGCAATTATACATTTATTTTGGGCCATACATTTTTTACAATTATAAAAAAAAAAATGAAATATCTAAATTTAATTTCTGAAATCTTACTGCCAGGATTCAAACTCCCAAACTTGTACATTAGAGGCAAGGATGTTAACCACTATATAGCTACATGTTAACCTTCACAGAAATATAAAATAAGTCTTCTGCTGAATAGGAATACTCACCAGATCAGAAACTACTATAAGGTTTTTCTGACACAGTTTAGCATTTAGCTTTATAGCTGAGTGGGTAAGGTCCTTGCTTCTTGAATTCTCTCAGATATAGAGATTAAATTTATATATTTTTTTAGTAATTTAAAAAAATGTATGGCACAAAATAAATGTGTAATTACTAATATATATATATATATATATATTTATATGTATATATATATAAATATATATATACAGACACACACACATAAAATCATACTTCTGATATATATGAATGCATAATATGTGGGAAACTACTACTGATGTTTTTAGCCATATTATATTTACATATATTATAATATATTATATATTCTAAATAAAGGCTTGAAAAATGGTCCCAGTAAGCGGACCGAAACATCGCACAGGTGAATAAAGGGTCCCACTTTTTTCACCAAACGGACGTGCTGCGGTGTCTTTCTTCATTTTATAATAATATATGTAAATATATTATGGCTAAAAACTTATATATATAAATAAATGTTTCTGCCAGGATTTGAACTCCCTACCTTGTACATTAGAAGCAATGATGTTAACCACTACACTATATATCTACATGTCAACCTGCACATAAGTTTAAAATAAGTCTTCTGCTGAACAGGAATTTTCACTACATCAGAAACTACTATGAGGTTTTTCTGACACAGTTTAGCGTTCAGCTTTATAGCAGAGTGGATAAGGTCCTTTCCTCTAATGTGCAATGTTGGGAGTTCAAATCCCAGCATAAACTTTTCAGAAATTAGATTTAAATACACTGGGCTGTCCCAAGTACTGACTCCATATATGGATATAGCTCTATATGGAGTTAGAGCAGGGACTCCTAAGCCGAGTCCCGACACCCTCTCAGAGCAGGGCAGTGCCAGGGGGTTCTCCCATTGACTTCCATTGTGCTCGGGTGCTCGGTAGAACACCCGAGCATCGCAAAGTGTTCTACTCGAGCACACGAGACCCTTGGTGCTCGATTAACACTATTGTTAAAGACTAAACTGTAGACAGAAAGGCCCACAAACAAACAGCAACTGAAAACCGCTGCAGTAAAGGCCTGGCAGAGCATTAAAAAGGAGGAAACACAGCATCTGATGATGTCAGTAAGTTCAATATTTCAGGCAGTCATTGCCAACAAAGGGTTTTCAACCAAGTATCAGAAATGAACATTTTATTTTCAATTATTTAATTTATCCAATTACTTTTGAGCCCCTGAAATGAAGGGATTGAGTTTAAAAAATGTTTTACTTCATCACATTTTTATGCAATCATTTTGTTCAACCCAGTGAATTAAAGCTGAAAGTCTGAACTTCAACTGCATGTGAATTGTTTTGTTCAAAATCCATTTTGGTAATGTACAGAACAAAAATTAGAAAAATGTTGTCTGTGTCCAAATATATATGGACAGCCAGAGATATATAAATGAACAATTCTTTATTATCACATGATTTTGAAAACATTTACATATAAAAATTAATTCTCAGGTGGTCACAGAGAACATGGGACAAAACGCCCAAGCAAGCAATGTGGGCTGACAATTAATTCTGGGCTGAATCTCATCTTTTCTTTTTCATCTTTCCTTTTCACGTTTTTAGGTCCATATATCGATTGATTACAATTGGAGTTTTCTGCTCGGTACTACCCCGTTTGATGGATTGTTCTCTATATACTCTATTCCTAAGGCCTCATGCACACGACCGTTGTGTGCATCCGTGTCCGTTGTTCCGTTTTCCGTGATTTTCTGCGGACCCATTGACTTTCAATGGGTCTGTTGAAAACTCGGAAAATGCACCGTTGTTCATCCGCGGCCGTGATCCGTGTTTCCTGTCCGTCAAAAAAATAGGACCTGTCCTATTTTTTTGACGGACAACGGTTCACGGACCCATTTAAGTCAATGGGTCCGTGAAAAAACACGGATGCACACAAGATTGACATCCGTGTCCGTGGTCCGTGGCCACAGGCTACTTTCACACAGACGGATCCGCAGATCCGTCTGCATAAAAGCTTTTTCAGAGCTGAGTTTTCACTTCGTGAAAACTCAGATTCGACAGTATATTCTAACACATAGGCGTTCGCATAGTGATGGGGACGCTTCAAGTTAGAATATACTACGAACTGTGTACATGACTGCCCCCTGCTGCAGCACCCGATCTCTTACAGGGGGCTGTGATCCGCACAATTAACCCCTCAGGTGCCACACCTGAGGGGTTAATTGTGCGTATCATAGCCCCCTGTAAGAGATCAGGGGCTGCCAGGCAGGAGTGGGGCACACCCCCCTCCGTCCCCTGTATTACATTCATTGGTGGCCAGTGCGGCCTCCCCTCTCCCCCCCTCCTAATTAAAATCCCCCCCCCTTGGTTAGTTTAATAGCGGTCTGCAACCAGCGCAGGGTAAATGTCTGCATTTATCCTGCATATAAATGTATATATATTGTTTGATACCTCCATTCGCAATATAACACGAAAAAATCTAACATGAGCAAAAGCTGTTCCCTTAGACAAAATACAGTCAAATATTGACTCAACATCATATCTTCTTAAATATCTCCGTGTCTCACTATCTACACACCACGCAAGTCTGACCTGGACATTTAAAATCTTCACAAAAAAAAATAAATGTATATTTTACCTGTTTATAAGCTTATGCTGTTGCTATTTCTCATTGTATATGTACATATATCTCAGCAAGCATGCGCTGACTTCTGTATGGCCTTTAAGTCTGGGCCGGCACCAGGTGTAGATGTCCATCATTGGTGGCAGCGGAGAGTTCCGATTGGAGTCCCAGTTTAATCGCTAGGACTCCGATCGGTAACCATGGCAACCAGGACGCTACTGCAGTCCTGGCTGCCATGGTTACATAGCAATTTTAGAAGCATTATACTTACCTGCGATGTCTGTGACCGGCCGGGCGCTCCTCCTACTGGTAAGTGAAAGGTCTGTGCTATAAGCAATGCGCCGCACAGACCTTCCACTTACCAGTAGGAGGAGCGCCCGGCCGGCCACAGACAGCGCAGGATATCATCAATATAACGATTCCAAATTTGGACTAGCCCAATCAGATCCACCGCCTCAATAATAAACACTCTCCTCTCCCACAGCCCCAGGAACAGATTAACATATGAGGGCGCACAAGATTGCCTTGGTGCTGTAGGTGGAAGGACTCCCCAAAGACAAAGAAATTGTGGTGCAAAGCAAATTGTAGCAATTCCACAATCAAATCCCCAAACTCCCCATTCCATTTGGAGGCCAAGACAAAATATCATACTGCTTCTAAACCATCCTTGTGTCGTATTGAGGTGTATAAAGATTCAACGTCACACGTCACCAGGACCATATCAGGTTCCAATTGTATTCCATCCAATTTCTTCAAAACATCCCCTGTGTCCTTTAAATATGATAGTAGGTTACTTACTATTGGTCTTAATATGTGGTCAATTAATTTGCATATTGGTTCACACATATTGTTTATTCCCGAAACAATTGGAAGACCAGGAGGTATCTTATCATTCTTGTAAATTTTTGGTAGCAATTAATTTTGGGTTTTAATTGTTTTAAAATCTGTACTCAATGAAAATGTTTGTGTTTCTCCCCTCTTTCCCTCTTGTTCGCCCTCATTTGGTCCCCTCCCTCTTTTTTTTCCTCTCTCTCTTTATAGGGGCTTACACATGATATAAGGATCGACATGAATACATGGCAGTGACTCTTTGTGTGAACTTAAGGACTCTTTATATCTATGCGTCTTGGATTGGGTGGTATATATATCTTGCGTACACAGGATTTTATGCACTGTACTGTGTACATGTACTTGTACAGTATATAACATATACACTTTGAGTGGGGATGTAATTATGGCATTTATTTGTTTATCAAACTAAGAGTTTTTGGTTATTAATAATTATGTTGTACATATATGATATGGAGTAATAGTAGGGTATTGTGGTCACGTGCAGTGGCGGATTATAATAGTTCCCTGTCCCACCGCCTATCACTGCCATAGGCAACCTAGTATGCCTGAGGCCTATGTGGTGGTAAAAGCCCGGCGCGGCGTATGTGGACGTCATCGCGCGCCTATATATGGGCGCGCGCCGGGCTTTGATGTACGCGCGCCTGCCTCACTATTCCGGATACAGGTAAGTATTAGCCTTTATTTTATTTATTTTTTAAGTTTTTTGTGTGTGCCAACTTTGGGGGGCAGAGGAGTACATATTACTACAGGGACAGTGGAGGCAAATGTTTCCATGGGGGCAAATTACTTAAATGGGGGCAGTGTGGGAGAATATTACTTAATGAAGGGCAGTATGGGGGAAAATTACTTAATGAAGGGCAGTGTGGGGGAAAATTACTTAATGGGGGCAGTGTGGGGCAAATTACTTAATGAAGGGCAGTGTGGGGGCCAGAGGCGGATTATAATAGGGACGGTGGTGGTAAAAGTCAGACATGCGTGGTGAGTTTGATGTACACGTGCCTGCCTCACCATTCTGGTCACAGAAAAGTAATAGCCTTTATTGTTTTATTTTTGTTGTTTTTTTTTGTGTGTGTGCCAACTTTGGGGGGCAGAGGAGGACATATTACTACAGGGACAGTGGGGGAAAATGTTTCCATGGGACAAATTACCTAATTGGGGCAGAGTGGGGGAAAATTACTTAATTAAGGCCAGCGTGGGGGCACATTACTTAATGAGGGGCAGTGTGGGGGCAGTGTGGGGGAAAATTACTTAAAGGGGGGCAGTGTGGGGCAAATTACTAAATGAAGGGCAGTGTGGGGGCAAATAACTTAATGGATAGCAGTGTCGGGGCAAATTACTTAATGGATGGCAGTGTCGGGGGAAATTACTTAATGGATGGCAGTGTCGGGGCAAATTACTTAATGGATGGCAGTGCCAGGGCAAATTACTTAATTGATGGCAGTGTCGGGGCAAATTACTTAATGTGTGGCAGTATCGGGGGTTATTACTTGATGGGGCAGTGTGGGGGGCAAATTACTTTGTGGGGGCAAACTACTACATGGGGAACAGTGTGGGGGGAATTACTGTATGGAGCAGTGGGGGAAAATTACTGTATGGAGTAGTGGGGAATTACTATATGAGGGCAGTGTTGGCGAAATTACTATATTGGGAACGTGTGTAGGAAATGACTATATGGGGCAGTGTGGGGAAAATTACTATATGGGGGCAGTGTGAGGGAAATTACTATATGGAGCAGTGCGAGGGAAATTACTATATGAAGCAGTGTGGGGGAAATTACGATATAGGGGCAGTATGGGGGAAATTACGATATGGGGCATTGTGGGGGAAATTACTATATGGGGACAGTGTGGAGGAAATTACTATATAGGGCAGTGTGAGGGAAATTACTATATGGATCAGTGTGGGGGAAATTACTATATGGGGCAGTGTGAGGGAAATTACTATATGGAGGCAGTGTGGGGGAAATTTCTATATGGGGTAGTGTGGAGGAAATTACTATATGGGGGTAGTGTGGGGGAAATTACTATATGGGGGTAGTGTGGGGGAAATTACTATATGGGGGTAGTGTGGGGAAAATTACTATATGGGGGTAGTGTGAGGAAAATTACTATATGAGGGTAGTGTGTGGGAAATTACTATATAGGGGAAGTGTGGGGGAAATTACTATATGGGGGTAGTTGGGGGGGTTTAATCACTATATGGGGGCAGTATGGGGGAAATTACTATATGTTGGTAGTGTGGGGTCGTTGTTATTAGGGGACATTATACAGGTATTATTACCTGGAGCACAATATAGGGTGTTATTATTACTGGGGGCACTCTAGGGTAGAGATGGCCTTGTGGCTTGCCTGGCGGTCGTTTTGCGGCGAACTTTGCTTGTTCGCTGTTCGCCGAACGGGCGAACATATGGCGATATTCACGCCCGCCATAATCTTTTACATTGTGAAGAACTTTGACCCATGACACATCCATCAGGTGGTACAGGACAGCCAATTGAGAAGTTTCAGCACATGGACATACCCCCTACCTTATAAGTAAACCTGATCTGGGCGCCATTTTACATTCAGTCTTTTGCCAGTGTAGGGAGAGGTTGCTGTGTGGAGCAGGGACAGACTGTTAGGGACACCAAACGCTAGCTAATAGGGCCACAAAAGTCCTTTTAAGGACTGGTATAGGTGTGCTATTGATATGTGTGACATACTAAGGGGTGTGATATACTTATAATATACTTTCTAACATAGAAAGTATATTATAGTGCAATTGTATGGTGCAGCAGTTGTGTGCGGTTCTGCTGCGATACTGCAGCCACACAGAGTGCCAAATGCTATTGGAACAAATAATTTCTACTGGTGTGATTTACCAGTTGCCCCCCAAAAAAACTGATTGAAGCAGGGGTGCTATATACCAATAATATACTTTCTATACACTCACCTAAAGAATTATTAGGAACACCATACTAATACGGTGTTGGACCCCCTTTTGCCTTCAGAACTGCCTTAATACTACGTGGCATTGATTCAACAAGGTGCTGATAGCATTCTTTAGAAATGTTGGCCCATATTGATAGGATAGCATCTTGCAGTTGATGGAGATTTGAGGGATGCACATCCAGGGCACGAAGCTCCCGTTCCACCACATCCCAAAGATGCTCTATTGGGTTGAGATCTTGTGACTGTGGGGGCCATTTTAGTACAGTGAACTCATTGTCATGTTCAAGAAACCAATTTGAAATGATTCGAGCTTTGTGACATGGTGCATTATCCTGCTGGAAGTAGCCATCAGAGGATGGATACATGTTCTCAATGTTTACGCCAAATTCGGACTCTACCATTTGAATGTCTCAACAGAAATCGAGACTCATCAGACCAGGCAACATTTTTCCAGTCTTCAACAGTCCAATTTTGGTGAGCTCGTGCAAATTGTAGCCTCTTTTTCCTATTTGTAGTGGAGATGAGTGGTACCCGGTGGGGTCTTCTGCTGTTGTAGCCCATCCGCCTCAAGGACTGCCGCATACTGGATGTTTTTCCCTTTTCACACCATTCTTTGTAAACCCTAGAAATGGTTGTGCGTGAAAATCCCAGTAACTGAGCAGATTGTGAAATACTCAAACCGGCCCGTCTGGCACCAACAACCATGCCACGCTCAAAATTGCTTAAACACCTTTCTTTCCCATTCTGACATTCAGTTTGGAGTTCAGGAGATTGTCTTGACCAGGACCACACCCCTAAATGCATTGAAGCAACTGCCATGTGATTGGTTGACTAGATAATTGCATTAATGAGAAATAGAACAGGTGTTACTAATAATTCTTTAGGTGAGTGTATAGTACATTTAGGTAGTGCAGCATTTGACTGCGGTTTTGCTGCGTTACCGCATCTACACAGAGTGAAAAACACTATTCGAAGAAATAATTTCTACTGGTGTGATGAACCAGTTGCCCCCCCAAAAAACTGATTGAAGCAAGGGTGCTATATACCAATACAGGGAGTGCAGAATTATTAGGCAAGTTGTATTTTTGAGGATTAATTTTATTATTGAACAACAACCATGTTCTCAATGAACCCAAAAAACTCATTAATATCAAAGCTGAATATTTTTGGAAGTAGTTTTTAGTTTTAGCTATTTTAGGGGGATATCTGTGTGTGCAGGTGACTTTTACTGTGCATAATTATCAGGCAACTTAACAAAAAACAAATATTTACCCATTTCAATTATTTATTTTTACCAGTGAAACCAATATAACATCTCAACATTCACAAATATACATTTCTGACATTCAAAAACAAAACAAAAACAAATCAGTGACCAATATAGCCACCTTTCTTTGCAAGGACACTCAAAAGCCTGCCATCCATGGATTCTGTCAGTGTTTTGATCTGTTCACCATCAACATTGCGTGCAGCAGCAACCGCAGCCTCCCAGACACTGTTCAGAGAGGTGTACTGTTTTCCCTCCTTGTAAATCTCACATTTGATGATGGACCACAGGTTCTCAATGGGGTTCAGATCAGGTGAACAAGGAGGCCATGTCATTAGATTTTCTTCTTTTATACCCTTTTTTGCAAGCCACGCTGTGGAGTACTTGGACGCGTGTGATGGAGCATTGTCCTGCATGAAAATCATGTTTTTCTTGAAGGATGCAGACTTCTTCCTGTACCACTGCTTGAAGAAGGTGTCTTCCAGAAACTGGCAGTAGGACTAGGAGTTGAGCTTGACTCCATCCTCAACCCGAAAAGTCCCCACAAGCTCATCTTTGATGATACCAGCCCAAACCAGTACTCCACCTCCACCTTGCTGGCGTCTGAGTCGGACTGGAGCTCTCTGCCCTTTACCAATCCAGCCACGGGCCCATCCATCTGGCCCATCAAGACTCACTCTCATTTCATCAGTCCATAAAACCTTAGAAAAATCAGTCTTGAGATATTTCTTGGCCCAGTCTTGACGTTTCAGCTTGTGTGTCTTGTTCAGTGGTGGTCATCTTTCAGCTTTTCTTACCTTGGCCATGTCTCTGAGTATTGCACACCTTGTGCTTTTGGGCACTCCAGTGATGTTGCAGCTCTGAAATATGGCCAAACTGGTGGCAAGTGGCATCTTGGCAGCTGCACGCTTGACTTTTCTCAGTTCATGGGCAGTTATTTTGCGCCTTGGTTTTTCCACACGCTTCTTGCGACCCTGTTGACTATTTTGAATGAAACGCTTGATTGTTCGATGATCACGCTTCAGAAGCTTTGCAATTTCAAAAGTGCTGCATCCCTCTGCAAGATATCTCACTATTTTTGACTTTTCTGAGCCTGTCAAGTCCTTCTTTTGACCCATTTTGCCAAAGGAAAGGAAGTTGCCTAATAATTATGCACACCTAATATAGGGTGTTGATGTCATTAGACCACACCCCTTATCATTACAGAGATGCACATCACCTAATATGCTTAATTGGTAGTAGGCTTTCGAGCCTATACAGCTTGGAGTAAGACAACATGCATAAAGAGGATGATGTGGTCAAAATACTAATTTGCCTAATAATTCTGCACGCATTGTAATATACTTTCTATATAATGCTTTTAGGTAGTGCAGCATTTGTCTGCGGTTTTGTTGCGTTACCGCATCTACACAGAGTGAAAAACACTATTTGAAGAAATTATTTCTACTGGGGTGATATACCAGTTGCCCCCCCAAAAAAACTGATTGAGGCAGGGGTGTGATATACCTTCTTCCACAAATACTGCTCTTCTATGGGGACTATTGTCACAGGGTCATTCTGAAAATGACAGGCAGAGGAAGAGGCAGGAAATTCCGCAGGGGTGGTAGGAGTCGGGCAGGTTCACCAGGCCACAGCCTAAGTGGGAAGTTGCAGAAGGTGCGTGCGATTACGTCAAAGGACGCACCAGACTTGGTTGAGTGGCTCACTCAGCCTTCTGCTTGTGCACCCTCCTCATCCTCTCTATCTGCACCCTCTTCACTTTCTGCTGTGTGCACCCCCAAAGACACCACGCTTGAGTCACAGAAATTATTTTCCCATCCATTACAAGACCGTACCGATGCACAGCCATTCTTGGCATCGGATCAGGAAGAGGAGGTATCAACGGTCGCCACCCAGCAGTCTGACGACAGTACCCAGATCAGCCCAAGGAGGGTGGTCCCCACTGTTGCTACCTACTCCGAGATCTCTAATGTCAGTGGTGGTGAAGGTGATGAATCCGATGATGACGTGTCGATGGACATCACGTGGGTGCCCACAAGAGAGGAAGAGGAGGGGAGTTCAGAGGTCAGAGACGGAGCAGCAGATAGGGAGGAGAAGGAGGAGAAGCAGGCCGAACTTACAGTGCACAGGAGTCAAAAAGCAGACTGCTAATGTATCTGGAACGAGCCATCCTCCATGCACGGTCACATCTGGCGCTCCCAGGACGCCGGCACATGGCTCCGCAGTGTGGGCTTTTTTTTACGTGTGCGCTGCTGACAATAGTGTTGCCATCTGCAGCCTGTGCTATCAACCCATAAGTCGCATTAGGCCCAACACTCACCTAGGGACGACCGCCTTAAGAAGGCACCTGGCCTTCCATCACCGAGCCCAGTGGGAGCAACACTGTCAGAACCCACAAAGCCACACTCCCGGCGCTCCCCGTCCTGCCTCTTCTCCTTCTCCTCTCTCCTCCCAGTTGTCCTCCAATCCACCTTCCACCGTGTCGTCATCGCGTTCATGTGGCAAATGTTAGAGCAAAAAAAGATGATGGCGCTGGATAACCCTCTTGCCCAATGGCTGACCGCTGGCTTGTCAGAACTGCTAGCCTGCCATTTACTGCCATATAAACTGCTGGACTGGGAGGCCTTTAGAAAATTTGTGGCCATCGCAATGGAAGGTCCCCGGAAGGAAATATTTATCCCAGAAGGGCATCCCAGAGCTATATGGCCACGTTCAGCGGCAAGTGAATGTATTCCTGGCACGCAGTGTTGGTGTCAAGATACATCTGACCACAGACACGTGGTCTAGCAAACATGGGCAGGGAATGTACATAACTTTTACTGCCCACTGGGTGAACCTTCTGATGGCCGTCAAGCATGCAACCCGTCACACCCGTGTAGATTTGGTGTTACCGCCACAGATTGCATGCAGGCCTGCCTCTTTATCCTCCTCCTACTCCATCCTCCCTCTCCTCCTCGGCTGACTCCTCCTTTTCCGCTGCTACCGTCTCTTCTGCTGCGCCCCCCAGAACCTTTTTGACATGCCAGGTGAGATGTTGCCATGCTGTGCTGCGTCTGTTGTGCCTGGAAGCCAAGAGCCACACCGGTCCTGCACTCCTTTCAGCTTTGCGATCACAGGCCGATCAGTGGCTAACCCCGCTCAATTTGACAGTTGGTAAAGTTGTGTGCGACAACGGTGCCAATCTGCTGAGCGCGCTGAAACAGGGCAAAATGACACACGTGCTGTGCATGCCACACGTCCTGAACTTAGTCGTGCAGTGATTCGTTGCCAAATACCCTGAGGTCCAGGACGTCTTGTGGCAGGCCAGGAAAATCTCTGGCCATTTTAGAAGATCTTACACGACCATGGCTCGCCTTGCTGACATTCAGCAGCGACACCACCTGCTTGTCAGACGTCTGATTTGTGACTGCCCGAGGCGATGGAACTCCACCTTGTATATGCTTGATAGGCGGCTCCAGCAGAAACGTGCAGTTAACAACTACCTCTACGAACTCTGTGGCAGGACAGGTTCTGGGGAGATTGTGTTTTTTATCACCGCGCCAGTAGCTGCTCATGCACGATGCATGCAGACTTCTGCGGCCATTTGATGAGATCACCAAACTGGTCAGTCGCAGCCAGGGCGCCATCAGTGACATCGTACCTTACGCCTTCTTTCTGGAGCGTGCATTGCCTCATGTCATTGATCAAGCCGTCGAGGAGCAGGAAGATGAGGAAGTGGCAATGCTGGATGAATTTCCAGGGGAGGCTACTCCATCTGAGACAAGTTAGCAACAGGAGTCTGAAGAGGAATCAGAGGAGGATGGTGCCAGGGCGGAGGAGGAGCAAGGAGAGCATGCTTTAAACGTTTCTGGGATGCCTGCTGTTGTCCGTGGCTGGGGGGAGGAGACCAAGGACGACATTCTCCTGGGCGATGAGGAGGAGCCAGGCCACTCCACCGCTTTCAGTTTAGTGCAAATGGGGGCCTTCATGCTCCAGTGTTTGAAGAGGGACCGCCGTATAAAAAGCATAAAGGGCAAGGACCAGTACTGGGTGGCAACGTACTTAGACCCCCGATACAAACACAAAATGGCAGAAATGTTACCACCATCACAGAGGGCTGTCAGAATGCAGCACTTCCAGGCCTTGCTTCGAGAAATGCTGCATTCAGCTTTTAAGGGCGCTGACAGAGGAATTTACACTCACAGAGAAACAGTTGCGGGTAGAAATCCAACAGCGCATGCAAGAAGAGGGTGGTTTGAAGATGTGTTGGTCACTTCGGATATGAGATCATTCTTGCAGCCAACCCATCGACAGCCGTCCTCCGGATCCAGCCTCAGGGAATGCCTAGACCAACAGGTGTCCGACTACATCGGGTTAACGGCCGATGTGGATGCTCTGAGAAGCGATGAACCCCTGGACTACTGGGTGTGCAGGCTTGACCTGTGGCCAGAGCTGGCACAATTTGCCTCGGAACTGTTGGCTTGCCCGTCGTCCAGTGTCCTGTACGAAAGGACGTTCAGCACAGAAGGGGGGATCGTGACCAAAAAGCGCACTCGCCTAGATCACAACAGTGTGGATTACCTTACCTTTCTAAAAATAAATGAGGCATGGATCTCGGAGGAATTCAACACATGTGACGAGTCGACAACGTTTGATTGAATTTCATCATGACAGCCCACAAATATACACTACCACCCAGAACAAATCATGGTTTCTGTCTTAGGTAAATACAGCAGCATAAAAGGCCTTTTATGTCCGTTGAATGCCTAATTTTTATCCTGTGACCGCCTAATGTATCTCCAGCCACAGAATCCAAAGTTCTTTGCTGTCAGGTGAATGCCTATCGGCTAATTTTTGGGGCCTGTACTGGCCGACAGTTACATATTTATCCTGTGACCGCCTAATGTACCTCCAGCCACAGAATCCAAAGTTCTTTGCTGTCAGGTAATGCCTATTGCCTAATTTTTGGGGCCTGTACTGGCCGACAGTTACATATTTATCCTGTGACTGCCTAATGTACCTCCAGCCACAGAATCCAAAGTTCTTTGCTGTCAGGTGAATGCCTATTGCCTAATTTTTGGCGCCTGTACTGGCCGACAGTTAAATTTTTATCTCTAGTCACATAATCACACTCCTGTCTCACTCCTCTGCTTCTCATTATGGTGGCATATGAACCGCATTCACCATAAGGACCTTCTAATATCACAGGGTCATGTGACTGTGCCCCCCACCCTGTAATGTGCCCCTCACGCTGTACTGTGCCCCCTTATACCCTGCATTGTGCCCTCTTACCACACCCTGTGCAGTGCCCCTAGTCATTCCCTGTACTGTGCCCTCTTATACTCTTTTATCCAGTCACGGTATGGCGGTGTTATCCGGTCACTGTACAGAGGTGTTATCTGGTTAATGTATGGCGGTGGTATCCAATATCTGGATGGCCATAACTGTATCCCTTTCCCTGCCCACGCCATCCTTTTTTAAACCTGGCATGAGCGGGAAAAATATGCAGATTGCGGTGCTAAGGACCTTTGCGTCACAATCTGTGTCAGAAATACGCCTAACATAGATGTATTTCTGTATAATAAATGATCACCTAATTGTATTATCATTCGGGGGTAGGGCTAATATCTTTATATTATATAGATTCTAGTGTATTATACTGTGCCCTGTATTTCCCAGTAGAAAATGATCCTTGGGAAGCACAGTCCTCATCCCTGACCACCAGGACCAGGTAGCGCTCTGTCATTAGATGGCGGCCTCCCCTCTCCGCCACGTTGCTCCGCTGTGTACTGGTGCTTATTCTGACACTAGGGCTGAGTTCACATCCTATTTTTGCCATCCATTTAATGCATACCAAAAATGTATGCATTAACAGATGCATCAGACTGATGCCGTACAGTGGCGTCCGTTCACTATACAGTTCCATGGTAGAAATAAAATTTACGTTAACATATACATTTTTTTAATAGACCCTGCATGATACAAAAATATGGAGTGCTGAACATTTGTATACATCAAACTGATAGGAAATAGAATATTTCTAAGCTCAAGCAGGGCACATTTTTGAGAATTTCCCTTTAAAATGCATAAAAATGGCGCCTGATAAAAATACATATTTTTGGTGGGAATTTTTGCCAATGACCCCCCTCTGGTATATCACTGTCCATGTTGTGGGACTATTTGTGTACTTCTAGTAAGTGTTTGCTGGCTGCAAATAGGAGCTGAAGGTTTTTAAGGTTCGCCTGCCATTAAAGTGAATGGGGCCCGCCGCGAACTTGCGGTTCGCAAACATTTGATCGTGTTCGCGAACCGTCCTGGCCGATGTTCGTCCATCACTACTCTAGGGGACTTTATAATTGCTGCAGACACTGTAGGGACCATTGGGGTAATTTATCAAACTGGTTTAAAGTAGAACTGGCTTAGTTACCCATAGCAACATATTCCACCTTTCATTTTTGACAGCTCCTTTGGAAAATAAAAGGTGGAATCTGATTGGTTGCTATGGGCACCTAATCCATTTCTACTTTACACCAGTTTGATAAATGACCCCAATTATAAGAAATCTAACGTGTCTGTGTAACAAACTCTGTAGAGACAAGATGTGGCTGAAAGAATTTGTCATGGTGGTCTGGGTCAACCGGAGGAGAAGAGGAAAGAGAAGATCTACATGACAGGAGATGTCACTGCATGTAATAGGTATGTGGTGCTGTATTCTCCTATATGTAGTGCTGGCTCACTACTGTGACTTGCGCCTCATCTTCTCCTCCAAGTCTTTTTTTTATCATAATCATATGTGTTTTAAATTTGGCAACTAAAATTTTAATTTGTCATCTGCAGTCCTATGTAACAGCCCAGATAACAGTGATAATTTTCTGTGTGCAGATAATGTAGTATATGTTCCATGCAGTCCTATGTAACACCCCACATAACATAATAGTTTGCTGTGTTATGTGGGGTATTACATAGGACTGCAGGTAACATCTATGACATCTGTACTCAGAGTTATGAGATGGTTGGGGTCCGACTCCTGCCACCCCCACCAATCAGCTGTTTGAGGAGATTGCGATGTCCCAGTGAGCGCTGCAGTCTCTTTGCTCCTTACCAAGCACAGCGATGTCCATTTGATAGCACTGCGCTTAGTAGCTTAGTATTGCAGCTCAGCCCCAATCACTAAGATGGGACAGAGCTGCCCCTAGACCATGTGAACGATGTCATATGGCATAGGAAGAGACTTTGGCGCTTACGAAGAACCGCAGCCTCTTCCTACAGAAAAATAACTAAAACTAAAATGGAAGGGGGGCCGAGTTGGGTAGACAGCCTGGGCCTATCATGCACTTAATCCACCCCTGGTCACGTGGGTAATGTCACTGTATTTTGACAGCGATATGCAATCATGCACATTATTTGCCTATATATTATTTATTGTTAGTAATATTTTTTTGGAATAATCATGTATACCTTTTTATATATATTTTTTTCTAGTATGGATCATGTTCACTTTATATTATAGTTTTATATTAATCATGCATTGGTGTGTGTAATATTAATCGAATATTGGCCCTTGTTGTCTATTTGTAATCAGGTAATGTATTGATTTTTCACTTTCACCTTCACGTGTGGTTCACTTCATTTAGCATGGCACTGCACTTTCACGGTTTTTGTAATAACCAAGATGCATGACATTATGTTCTTAAGATGAGTCAATCTGATCTTAGATATAAGTTGAATTGTAGGTGATAACACAGTGTACCTTATTGATCCGGGAGAGAATTTGAGGTGCGTTCTACTGTGGAACGCATGGGGGCGGACCCAGACATGACTATCATGTAGCAGGAGTGGCTGCAACCGATGTTGCCAATATAGATCGAATGTCTTTGTTTATTTATGTATGGGCATGAATATCCTGCTTGGTTGTATGAGTGACTTTGATGAGACTCTGTGAGGGCAATTTTGCGGGCACTTAGCATGTATGTCTGAACGGCATGTGCGTTCCAGGATGGAACGCAACACGTCACTTCCGGTTTGTACTTCTAGGTGGAGGATGCAGTGTGGAGGGAGACGCCATGGGGGAATTAAGTGAGGTGAGCTTAATTAGGTGCTTTGAGTTATTAGGTGCAGAGGGTATATATATATGGGGACTGGTGGGTACTATCATTCACCCCCTGATGAAGCATTGAGTGAAACGCGCTTCGCGGCGCAGGACACGTGGCTGGTATGATATTGTGACACTGTTATACTGTGATTTACTTGGCTGCTATAGTATTGACATACTAATAGAGTATATGTTTACTTGTAAAAGAACTTTACTATATAATACTGTGTGTATTGCTCCTATATGTATGCTTTTTATAGAAAGTAATATATTTCTTTAATTGTCAGCCGACGTTGCCTGCCTGGACCATGTTCTCTGTAACCACCTGAGAATTATTTTTAATATGTAATTTTTTTTTAAATCAAGTGATATTAAAGAATTGTTAATTTATATATCTCCGGCTGTTGCTATTTCTTTGGTGATCTATTTTGGGGCGTAAACCGGATAACTTTTTTGGCCCTTGAATTTAGTAGGTGTTAACAAATATATATGGCCCTAATTGTATGCTGTATGGATATGTGATACAACTTCCATAGCCTGAATATGAACAGGGGTTATCTAAATAAGACAACCCCTTTCGCAGTAGGACAATTTTTCAGATAATATTTGTTGTTGCAGTCCCACAAGAATAACATTTCAATTTTTTTTGTTAAAGTAGTTTTCCAGGCCCTTAAAAAATTCTGGGTGGCCAAGTATGGTGTGTGAGTGAAACCGGCTCACTGTCATGAACCAGCAGGTGTGAACCCACTGTGCCACGTGTCCTACCTTCTCTAAGTGAACCCCTCTGTGGCGAAACCAACCTCGCCACTGGGCTTTGGAGAGGACTGGCCGCTGGCCTCTTGCCCCAGGATTATGGGCCCTATCATCAGCCCATGCAAAACTTAAGCTCCATGGCAATTGAACTGTATGTGTGTGGTCTGAGCGCCATTCAATAATATGCGCTCAGACCTAAGCTATCTGGGGATATGTTGCATGTCTTTATTTTATGTAGTAAATGTAACCTTGTGTATTTTATTGTATTTTATGTCTTTTTGCAACCATGTGCTCAATGGAGTCTGCCTCTGTCCCTGGATATAATTTGATTATTTTCCCATTGTCTCCAGGAAAGAGGGCTCTGTAAAACTGGTTTGAGCCAGATAGCCATGTGCCAGCCAGGGCCCAAAAGATATTTTACTAACTTTTGAACCCCTGGTCTGATTCATGCCATTTTTTAATATGTTGTTCCCCTGAATGGATTGATTGCGAATATGTAATTTTTATGTGAATGTGATGTATGGTTTTAGAGTTATGAAAGTTGGGTAGAAAGTATGTTTAACTGTATGTATAATTGAGTCTCCTCTCAGGATAAGGGGAGGGAATATGCTGGGTGTGTTTCTATTGTCCCATTGTGTGTTTAAAATGGTGATGTCTGTTCTGTTGTCCTCACATGTGTATTGGCGATCTCCTTTTGTCCTCAGAGATAATTGGATTGCTCTTCAGGTTGTCTGGACAGAGAGGAGGAAACCATGATGCATTGTGGGGATATGTTGTCCTATGTTACAGTCTTCATTCTGGTCCTCTGGGGGCGTGAACGATTGGTTGCTGTAGTTACATTGTATGTCTTGTAATATACTGATTGGTTGTATTTCAAACCCCTGTGGGCAGTACTATGTTTGTTTTTTTGTGAATAAAAGAGGCTGTACTTCAAGTACAGTCAGACCACTGCTTGAGCCTCAACACGGAGCCTTGTCTCGTTATTGGGGGGATTCGCTGTATGCTGTTAGAAGACCGATTGCCAGGATTGTATGCTTTTCCTGTTCGTCTGCTAGCAGCTATTCGTGAGGTTCCAGTTTGGAGTGCTGTTTTGTATCCAGTTCGGGAGTTGGTGTTCTGCAGTAGCTGTGCCTGTCTCTCAGAAAGGGGCTTATCGCCTAAACGGATTTTAACCCCTTGTCTGCTGAAACGTGCCGTTACATTGGTGGCAAGCAGCGGGATCGTTCCTACAGCCAGAAGGACAGCTACAGGAGACACCATTTCTGTGGATTCTACAATTTAAGGACAACGCATGTCTCAGTACAGCGACCCTAAAAGCACCAGGATGGAACCAGCAGTGTTATACGAGGAGGAGGACCTGGATGGCCGGGATGCATTAAGGAAAGGCATCTGGTACCAGGCCCTGGATAATCTACAATACCAGCGGGGTGAGAGTCTCCCCAGTGAAGAGCAGCGGTTGCAGAAGCAAGTGGCCCTGCGGATGCCCTTCCTGGGAGAGAAGCCTCTGGAGGAATGGGTGAAGGAACTAGAGCACCGGGTATGGCAGGAGCTATGGCTGGAGGATGCCTACCAGGCGCTTTGGTGGTATATGGCACAGTATATACCCTGGACAGCCGAACATGACAAGCCAGAGGGAGAGGAGTTTTATGGTCCTGGCTTGTTATGGGAGTCCTTTGCAGAGCCTGACTTCGGGAGCCCTGCACAGTCCAGACTTCAGGACATTTTTTATGAGAGGGAGTCTAGGCATGAGTGGGATGACCCCCATGAGGTAGAGCAAGACCTGGCTCACCTAGCAACCCTGGAATGGGAACTGGAGCAGGACTACCGAGATCTCTTCCACTCCATTGAGAAGGCTCAGCAGGACGGTAAGGTGACAGACCCAGATCCAGACCCATTCAGCTGGGCAGATATTGTAGAATGTTACTGGGAAGGACCCCAGGTGGCCGGTAGAGATGGGACCGAGGTCTCTCTGCCGGTCCTGCAGGGAATTGGGAGCCCAGTCTCCATTCCCCAGCGGCATTTGAAGTGCAGGGAGAGGAGAGCAGCGTCCTCCCTCTCCAGCGGCAGGCTGAGTTACAGGGGGCAGAGGTAGTTGTTCCTGTCCCCCAGCAGCAGCATGATTTTTTGGGAATAGAGAGCCCAGTCTCCTTTCCCCAGCAGCAGGACACTGTATTGGGAGCAGAGACAGTCGGTCCTGTCCCCCAGCAGCAGCATGATTTTTTGGGAATAGAGAGCCCAGTCTCCTTTCCCCAGCAGCAGGACACTGTATTGGGAGCAGAGACAGTCGGTCCTGTCCCCCAGCAGCAGCATGATTTTTTGGGAATTGGGAGCCCAGTCTCCTTTCCCCAGCAGCAGGCGGAGTTACAGGGGGCAGAGACAGTCGGTCCTGTCCCCCAGCGGCAGAGGGTCCAGCAGGGAATAGAGAGCCCAGTCTCCTTTCCCCAGCAGCAGGACACTGTATTGAGAGCGGAGACGGTCGGTCGCCCTCCCCAGCGGCTAGAAGTATGTATGGGAGAGGAGCTCGTTACCCCCTCTCCCCAGCGACAGCTAAACGCACCAGGGGGAGACAGTAAGCCCCACAACAGTACAGATGGGACCGTTGTCTCTGCACTTACAGCACAGGGGGTAGAGACAGTCGGTCTCCCCCTCCAACAACCAGGCTCCAACCAGGCTTCTTCCGTGGTAGCGCTGGCACCAGGGCAGAGTACCGCTGATACCTGCCCACAAAGCAACCCCCACTCTAAGCCAGGGAGCAACACAGAGACCAGGAGTACCAGCTTCCAACATAACCTTGGTGGACTCACTGGACAGAGACAGGCTACCAAATGCAACAGGTCCAGTATTGGGTTGAGGGTGGGCTGCCAGACTAACTCAGGGACCGACCGGCGTGAGGTCAGGTACCTGGTTAGTCTTCCCTGGGGGGGGGAGATGTGTGGCGAAACCAACCTCGCCACTGGGCTTTGGAGAGGACTGGCTGCTGGCCTCTTGCCCCAGGATTATGGGCCCTATCATCAGCCCATGCAAAACTTAAGCTCCATGGCAATTGAACTGTATGTGTGTGGTCTGAGCGCCATTCAATAATATGCGCTCAGACCTAAGCTATCTGGGGATATGTTGCATGTCTTTATTTTATGTAGTAAATGTAACCTTGTGTATTTTATTGTATTTTATGTCTTTTTGCAACCATGTGCTCAATGGAGTCTGCCTCTGTCCCTGGATATAATTTGATTATTTTCCCATTGTCTCCAGGAAAGAGGGCTCTGTAAAACTGGTTTGAGCCAGATAGCCATGTGCCAGCCAGGGCCCAAAAGATATTTTACTAACTTTTGAACCCCTGGTCTGATTCATGCCATTTTTTAATATGTTGTTCCCCTGAATGGATTGATTGCGAATATGTAATTTTTATGTGAATGTGATGTATGGTTTTAGAGTTATGAAAGTTGGGTAGAAAGTATGTTTAACTGTATGTATAATTGAGTCTCCTCTCAGGATAAGGGGAGGGAATATGCTGGGTGTGTTTCTATTGTCCCATTGTGTGTTTAAAATGGTGATGTCTGTTCTGTTGTCCTCACATGTGTATTGGCGATCTCCTTTTGTCCTCAGAGATAATTGGATTGCTCTTCAGGTTGTCTGGACAGAGAGGAGGAAACCATGATGCATTGTGGGGATATGTTGTCCTATGTTACAGTCTTCATTCTGGTCCTCTGGGGGCGTGAACGATTGGTTGCTGTAGTTACATTGTATGTCTTGTAATATACTGATTGGTTGTATTTCAAACCCCTGTGGGCAGTACTATGTTTGTTTTTTTGTGAATAAAAGAGGCTGTACTTCAAGTACAGTCAGACCACTGCTTGAGCCTCAACACGGAGCCTTGTCTCGTTATTGGGGGGATTCGCTGTATGCTGTTAGAAGACCGATTGCCAGGATTGTATGCTTTTCCTGTTCGTCTGCTAGCAGCTATTCGTGAGGTTCCAGTTTGGAGTGCTGTTTTGTATCCAGTTCGGGAGTTGGTGTTCTGCAGTAGCTGTGCCTGTCTCTCAGAAAGGGGCTTATCGCCTAAACGGATTTTAACCCCTTGTCTGCTGAAACGTGCCGTTACACCCTCATTCTTAACAGTACCCCTGATGGTGGGCATAGACTTTCCCGAGCGGAACACCAGGTTGCTACCTCTTGAGGAGGATTGGCAGACAAGGCAGCTGGTCCAGACGGACCAGGAGGTACCTGAGCAAGGTAACAGAGGTACAGACATAGTCAGCAGGCCGAGTCGTAACCAGGAGCAACAGTGCAGGACCGAAGGATGAGGCAGAGGCGAAGTCAAACAAGCAATAGGTTAGGGCAGGCGGTACAAGTCAGGCAATCAGTCTCGGCAACAGAAGAGTCAAGGCAACCACAAGGACCTTGATGCTGAGGCATCTGGGAAGGGGGCTGCGACACTTATATACATGCAGGAGGGCTAGGATTGGTCAGCGAGGTCACATGATCTAACCCATAAAGCACAGGAAGTGACACGCGCCAGCCCTTAAGGAAGTGCTGCAGGGAACAAGCAGCAAGCATGCTGTGGCCAGGGCTGAAAGGAAACTGTGGAGCGGATCCCAGAACAAACAACACCTACAAGGACAGAGCCCAGGACTGTTCCAGTGAATATGGAAGCACTGGCAGCAGGTCACTGCTGAACATGGCGCCTGGGACCGCGGCGGTAAGCTAGGGAACAGCAGTACACAGCAGCTGCTGTTACACTCACCTGGTCTTCCTGATTCTTGCGGTGCATTTCCTTCTCCTCTGCTTCTGGTCCTAGCCTGCCAGAAGTGTGCTATACCAACACCCCACACATTGTGGTTTCCAACCAACCAACGGCCTCAGTCCTCATGTGTCACCACTGAGGTCACAGTACAGCAGATTTATACCTCCTAGTAAGCCATGCAACTTTGTGATCCTCCCATCGCCAGAACAGATTTTTGTCAACCAGATGAATGATGAAAAGCAGAGATCTTAAAAACCATGATCTGTTGACAGAGAAAGTATTTATGGGAATTAGAATATAACATTGTTATATATAAAGAATAGCCTTAAAGAGGTTGTCCTGCCATTAAACATCATATTTGTTGCACAGATAGTGATAACGATCCTATGCTCACTGCAGAGCAGCCGATAGAAAAAGCTTTCTGTCCTGCTTGTTAAGGAGGAACGAGAACATCAGCGATAGCATGACAGCATAGCAGAGAAGACTCCTTCTGCCGAGGCTGCCAGAGGGGGAAGGAGACTGATTCTGTCCAGAGTCTGCCCCAGCAGCAACGATTAGCAGGAGCACCAAGGAGAACACATGGGAGAAATAAATATTTAACCGCTTAAGGACTCAGCCCTATTTCACCTTAAGGACTTGGCCATTTTTTGCAAATCTGACCAGTGTCACTTTAAGTGCTGATAACTTTAAAACGCTTTGACTTATACAGGCCATTCTGAGATTGTGTTTTCGTCACATACTATACTTCATGACACTGGTAAAATGAATCATTTTTATTAATAAAAAAATACCAAATTTACCAAAGATTTGTAAAAAATTGCAATTTAATTCAATTTCTCTACTTCTATAATACATAGTAATACCTCCAAAAATTTTTATTACTTTACATTCCCCATATCTCTACTTCATGTTTGGATCATTTTGGGAATAATATTTTATTTTTTGGGGATGTTACAAGGCTTAGAAGTTTAGAAGCAAATCTTGAAATTTTTCTGAAATTTTCAAAAACCCAATTTTTAGGGACCAGTTCAGGTCTGAAGTAACTTTGCGAGGCTTACATAATATAAACCACTGAAAAATGACCCCATTCTATAAACTACACCCCTCAAGGTATTCAAAACTGATTTTACAAACTTTGTTAACCCTTTAGGTGTTCCACAAGAATTAATGGAAAATAGAGATACAATTTCAAAATTTCACTTTTTTGGCAGATTTTCCATTTTAATAATTTTTTTTACAGTTACAAAGCAAGGGTTAACAGCCAAACCAAACTCAATATTTATGGCCCTGATTCTGTAGTTTACAGAAACACCCCATATGTGGTCGTAAACTGCTGTACGGGCACACGGCAGGGCGCAGAAGGAAAGGAATGCCATACGGTTTTTGGAATGCAGGTTTTGCTGGACTGTTTTTTTTGACACCCATGTCCCATTTGAAGCCCCCCTGATGCACCCCTAGAATAGAAACTCCATAAAAGTGACCCCTTCTAAGAAACTACACCCCTCAAGGTATTCAAAACTGATTTTACAAACGTTGTTAACCCTTTAGGTGTTCCACAAGAGTTATTGGCAAATGGAGATGAAATTTCAGAATTTCAATTTTTTGGCAAATTTTCCATTTTAATCCATTTTTCCCAGTAACAAAGCAAGGGTTAACAGCCAAACAAAACTCAATATTTATGGCCCTGATTCTGTATTTTACAGAAACACCCCATATGTGGTTGTAAACAGCTGTACGGCCACACTGCAGGGGGTGCAGAAGGAAAGGAATACCATACGGTTTTTGGGAGGCAGGTTTTGCTGGACTGTTTTTTTTTACACCATGTCCCATTTGAAGCCCCCCTAGAGTGGAAACTCCAAAAAAGTGGCCCCATTTTAGAAACTACGGGATAGGGTGGCAGTATTGTTGGTACTAGTTTAGGGTACATATGATTTTTGGTTGCTCTATATTACACTTTTTGTGAGGCAAGATAACAAGAAATAGCTGTTTTGACACCGTTTTTATTTTTTGTTATTTACAACATTCATCTGAGGGGTTAGGTCATGTGATATTTTTATAGAGTCGGTCGATACGGACGTGGCGATACCTAATATGTATACTTTTTTTTATTTATGTAAGTTTTACACAATGATTTTATTTTTGAAGCAAAAAAAAATCATGTTTTAGTGTTTCCATAGTCTGAGAGCCATAATTTTTTCAGTTTTTGGGCGATTACCTTGGGTAGGGTATGATTTTTGAGGGATGAGATGACGGTTTTATTGGCACTATTTTGGGGTGCATGTGACTTTTTGATCGCTTGCTATTACACTTTTTGTGATGTAAGGTGACAAAAAATTGTTTATTTAGCACAGTTTTTATTTTTTATTTTTTACGGTGTTTATCTGAGAGGTTAGGTCATGTGATATTTTTATAGAGCCGGTCGATACGAACGCGTCGATACCAAATATGTTTACTTTTTTTTATTTATGTAAGTTTTACACTATAACAGCTTTTTTCAAACAAAAAAAATTTTGTTTTAGTGTCTCCATATTCTGAGCCATAGTTTTTTTATTTTTTGGGCGATTGTCTCAGGTAGGGGCTCATTTTTTGCGGGATGAGGTGACGGTTAGATTGGTATGATTTTGGTGTGCAAACGCCTTTTTGATCGCTTGCTGTTGTACTTTTTGTGATGTAAGGTGACCAAAAAATTGTTTATTTAGCACAGTTTTTTTTTATTTTTTACGGTGTTCATCTGAGGGGTTAGGTCATGTGATATGTTTATAGAACCGGTCGATACGGACGCGGAGATACCTAACATGTATACTCCCCCCCCCCCTATTTTTTACCAATTTTTTTTAACTTTATTTGGGGAAAATGACGTTTTTGTTTATTTTTTGGGGGGGAAAACTTTATTTTTTCAACTTTTTTTTTCACTTTATTTTTTGTCCCACTTTGGGACTTGAACTTTGGGGGGTATATTCCTTTACAATGCATTCCAATACTTCTGTATTGGAATGCATTGGCTGTATGAGTAATACTGTGTGTATTACTCATACAGCTTCCTGCCTGTGAGATCCAGGGGGCTGGATCTCACAGGCTCGTCCCCAGAAGGCAAGCGCGATGCCTTCCTTAGACATCGCGCTGCCTTCCATGCCATCGGGTTCCCCCCCACAGCCTCATGGGGACCCGATGGCACCGCCGACACCCGCTGCAACCGCAGGTAAAAGCCGCAAACCGCAGGTCTGAATTGACCTGCGGTTTGTGGCGATCGCCGATACGGGGGGGTCACATGACCCCCCCTGGCGTTGTGACAGGATGCCGGCTGAATGATTTCAGCCGGCATCCTGTTCGCATTAACCCCCGCGGTGCCGCAATCGCGATTTAAACTTAGGACGTACCGGTACGCCCTGAGTCCTTAAGGATTCGGGAAATAGGGCGTACCCGTACGCCATAAGTCCTTAAGGGGTTAAAATGTATTATGTTTAATGCTAGAAACACTGCAATTTACTTTAAAACATTCTTTCAGAACATTTGGTATGAAAATAATTTTACATTACATTGAAATATTATTTAGGAAAAATTAAGAGAAAATAAATGTAAGTAACCTACATTATTCCTTTTAAAGCGTCAAAACCCTTTTTTAATCCACCTGCACAAATTATGAATCCTAGATAACCCAATATGCTCCAAACTAATATATCACCAGGGAGAAGGACCCCACTGTGTACATGCATCTTCATCTAACTTGGCTGGCTGCCTGAAAAAACATTCTGCTCGCTCACCACCTTGAAGACAGCTCTTAATTTTGTTTTGATGTTTCAGTCGACCTATTACTGTATTGACTTCATGGCAGTCAAAACAGACATTTGTGAACTCATTTTTGCTTTGCGCTCTTTCCACTCAATCAAACATGCACACAAGTCTCCACAAAACAGGGAAATGCTTTTAAGCCATGGGATTTCTCAAGAGGGTCTAGCCTTTACGAAAGACACTCTGTCTTAACAGCGCCAAGAGAAAATGCCGGCGACTGCACAACTCCCTGCTATTCAATATATTTGGATTTTATCGGTGGTTCTAAAGAATAGCCTTCAGGATAAAGAATCCTTAGAAATCGATGATTTATTTTCTGTACAGTTAACTAAATAAGAAAAAGCAAATGAGATTTAACGTTTCTACAAGATGCAGGGGTTAAGATCTGACCGTCAGTTCAATTTACTGTCACAGGACTGTTCTAGCTGCAGACACGAAACCGGAAAAAAAATCTTAAAATATCCCAATTCCTCTAGGAAAACATAGACGTACACATAGAAGTGGGAGTTATCACTAATATTGAGCATAGAGGATTTATTTACAGCTTTTTATAAAAGGTGGTTCAGTGATTTCGAACTGTTACAGTGTTCAAACACCAGCAGGGAAATTTGCATGGAATTTGTATGATCTCTTTGTATTTGTATCTGTTTCCACCAAAAAATACAGACATAAAAAAAGCACACCCACAAAATGTTTCATTCCCTGGCCCATTAGAAAGGTAATGAACCCAAGCAACAAAGTATTCATCCAGCACCAGGACAAAAGCAACTCCTTTTATTGAAAAATCACATTACAAAATTCCTGTATCGCACTAACAGGTACCTGGATCCAGCCAGCTGGTCTTTTTATATTTGCATTAGAAAGGTACATGGTATATATTGTAGTGAAGACAATCTTTGTACCTGTGGCTATAGTTGTGAGTAGTGTTGAGCGAAGCATTCGAAGCGCAATTCAAAATGCTATGGAAGCGCTCTGTAGTGCTTCCGTGGCCTTCAGGATTGCAGACCCATTCAAGTGAATGGGCCAGTGCCTGTATATTGTGGACCCACTGTTTGCGGGCTGCAATACGGCCACGGTGTGCATGAGCCCTCACTTCTTACAAATCATTCTTCAAAGTCTCCATGTCCTAGAAAAGTCAGCAAGATGCAGAGAGAGGAGGAGCTGGATGTTCCCTATGACATGTTCTCATCAATATTAGATGATGTGGGAAAGGAGGAATAGCAGATGGCAGAAGAAGGGCTCCCACCTGTAGGGCAGAACAGCTCTGGGGTTGGAGAAGTGGGTACAGCTGCTGTTTAAAGCTGTCATGCGGCCATTAACAATGAAGACCAAAAGTGCAGTCTTCATTATTAAATGAAAGGCAGCTGCAGGCTTATTGGCCACGCGGCTGGTCCATGTGGGCAGGGTGGGCTGGATATACCTGATTTATAGTTATTCATGACAAATTAATTTGTAACAAATCAAATTCCTTGCTGAATCAAATTTTTCAAAACTTCTCTTATCTCTAGTTGTGAGCTTTCCACTCCTTTTTGGTCTTCAGCTGTGTCATGTGACCAACACTCTTACTCTCCAACTTATGTGTAGACAAGAAGTCAGTCTCGATGTTCATTGCTATGGGAGCCTCAATGTCTCATAAGAATACCTGATCACTTTACTAACCCTTTTGCTGCCTGCCCTGACCTTGGGACTGTTTCTTGAATTCTCACAAACTTTGCCTGCCCCAACCTCGGCCTGTTACTGACTACAATTTTTGCTTGATCTCTTGGAGCTCCACACTTTTGTCTCTGACCCCGTTTGTCAGCTGTCAACCACACTAGAACTACTCCAAAAGGTAGAAGCCAGATGGCTCTCCTGCAGCAAAGTCCAGATCCCTCTATAGGGGTCAAAGGATGAATAACAGGGGAATGCCAGAATAAGGTTTAGATCAAAATTGGTTTTCTGACTAGTTCCACACCCACTGTTCATTACAGGTTGTCTGAGTTTTTTATATTGATGGCCTATTCTCAGAATAGATCATCAATATCAGACTGGAAGGAGTCCAACTCCATGTTTCTCACTCACATGGCCTAGGTGCAGCTCAGTCCCATTCAGGTGCATGAGGCTGAGCTGCGGTACCAAGCACAGCTGCTATCCAATTGATGACACTGTGTCTGGTAAGCTGTGAGGAGGAGCCAGTGAGCGCCACAGTCTCTTTAAACAGCTGATCAGCTAGGGTGCCAGGCGTTGGACCCCCACCCATCTGATATTGATGACAGATCCTGAGGACAAGTTGTTGATATTAAAAACCCAGAAAAACCCTTTAAATATATTGTTGATACTGCATTAATTTGGGATTTAGAATTTATATGCAATTTGTTTGGTCTTTTTTAACTTGATTCTCAAGTTTATATATTCTCTGATTCTATTGTACTGTTGGTGTAATATATGCGATCTGGCCATTGTTGAGTGGTAGCTCCATGTACCTGTTATCGGGCATGGACATTAACACATTTTTGTGTGGCTTTAAGTGTTTGTAGTGAATAATCTGTCTATATATATGTAGTGAAATAAAATTGTAGATTTTGTAGTTTATTACTATGTTTTGTGTGCATGCTTTCTGTTTGTCTATTGGTTGTATTTGACTTACTTTAGTGAAGTGAATTCTGAGCTTCATTGAGAACAGGTACTGCTGTTAATAATAATGTCTCTACAATCTTTGCATATTGCTCAGTAGTATGTTGGAAGTATAAACATTGGGGAAATAATGGAGTATACTTGATACAGAGAAACTAAACAGTGAACCCTATGGGAGACAGGGACAGATGTGATTGAATTTCCATGTTAGTGCTGTACAAGCAACAGGGAAAGCTCAGTATTACATAGGACTCAGGAATCATATTACTGTATATGTTACATAAAATTTTACATTCTCACTGTTTTTGTTTTACAGAAATGAGCAGAATGGTGTAATTTAATTATTCAAGTCTTTTCTAATCGCTCCTAATTCAATCTCAACTGACAATTCACATCTAACCTGTAATGATTTTAGCAGACTTGGAGAGCTTTATCAGAAGTGTACCCTAGAGGGCGCTGTAAAACAGAAGGAAGCATTTGTGGCATACAACATGTCAAAAGCACATAACGGCAACAATAAGAAGTCAAATCACCTGCTTTGCAACTAAATACATTGCATTATTTTACAGAATGGCATCATCAGCTGCTTTGGAAATTAAATGTTTAGATCATGAAAGCATTGGTTTCAAATAAACAGTCTGAGGAGCATGTCAGTCTCTCGCGCAGAGTCACAGCACACGGGTTATTTTTAGGCAGAAGAATCTTTTATTATAGATTATTTCTATTTGTTGACTAACAGGTCGTATAAAATGTAGCTGCTCCATAGTTTCTCTGATGGTGTCTGATAAAGTCAGAGAAATGAGTTGTATAATGAATATTAACATCTGGAAATCACAGATTAAATCACAGATGACATTATTATTAGTTAGTACTGCTGAAAAAACATGTCCATCAATTTCAGGAGATACAAGAGTCCATGGATGAAAGCATCTTCATAACCCTACTCTGTATACAATCACTAATATTCTGTACTTTTATTTCCTTTACTTTGAAGACCATAAAGAGATATGAATATCCTGCGAAAAAAGCTCCTTAGAAGGAAAACAATTTCCTTCTAGTACCGTAAAAGAGTACCCTGTAAGTCGATGTCCAACCCATTAAAAAGCCTGAAGACATGATTTGGGATGTAAGCCCAGGGGTAGATTGGGCATAGACCTTAGAGGGAAATTTCCCGGTGGGCCAATGCCCAGGGGGCCGCCTAAGCCCTCCTCACGGCCGGCCAGTGGAAGTTTTTGGGAATGTATTTTGTGCTGCTGGCAGTGTTTTATGATGGACTGTGGTAATTGGCTCTGTTGGGGTAGTATAACGTGCCACAATATGCCCCACCTTCCATCAATTTGGACACAACTACAAAACGGGGCCACTTTTAGTTCCCAGTCCGCCCCTGTGTAAGCCAAACTGGAGACATCCATCTATAGACAGTACTTTCTTGGTGTTGTTAAAGGGAATCTGTCACCTATATCATCGCTCTGTAAGTAAAGCAATTGCCTAATATCTCACAGTACCTTATTTCCAAGTGTATCTTTGTTTCAGCAATTGGTCTTTTCTTGAGATGAGTGAATTTTAAAAAAATATGATTCGCCGTTTCGCCAAATTTTTGGCGAAAAATTTGGTTCGATACGAAGAAATTCACGGCGAATTACGTTAAAAAACAGCTATTTCCTGGCAGCCTTTATAGTGGTGTAGAACACTGTGCCTTGCAGTGACACACATAGAGAGTCTGCTGTGGTAGTGAAATAATACTGTGAGTCCATATGACAGGCAGATGACAGGCGTCACATTTAGAATCACTGCACACTTCACTTATTTGGGCAGTCACGGAGCCAAAACTGACCAAATAACTCAAGTATGAACTCAGCCTTACAGGTCGATGTTAGAACCAAGAAGAAGCGCACTCCTTTTACACTGTCATCAGCTGATTCCACATAGATGTCTACAGACCCTGTTCTATTAAACGCTTATACAAGTAGAGCCCCCCCCCCCCCCGACAGAGTGGAGAGGGTGTTAGCAGTAAGTTTGTGTTGACGTCACTGATTATTTTGCCCTTCCTCTGATCCGTCAGAACAATAACCCCCAAAAAACGGATCCTGTCTGTGGAGCATTCGCCTTCACTCGGTCAGCATTCGGTCAGTAATCCATCAGTATTGCTAATGTCCAAAAAAACAGGAGTGGATCCAAAACAGAGATGACACATGAACGGAATATTTGCATGTCTTCTGTGTTTTGTATCCACTCCTGCTTTTGGCTACTAAATCACAAACCAATTTTTATTTTTTATTTTTTTGAACAAGGGAGAAAAAACAACATTTATTTAACAAACAGGATATTAACACACATAAAATACAACGCAGACGGGGGAAAACCACAAGATTTAAAAGATAATCTTTGAAAAACAAAATGCTTCATCAAGAAGAATGTATTGACGACCAGTGTCGGGCTGACCACGATAGTAATGCATATTGATTATGAAATGTATGGGATTATGGCTGATAACTGGAGGACAGTCCAGCAAACAAGCCAACTTCTGCTCATTCCATGACTAGCTGGATTGCTGATAAGTGGATTCTAAAGTGTCTGAAGAAATGCGAGTAAAGACATTGGAATAAATTCCACTTCCTCCAACGTGACCTCGTCCTTTGATTTATGAATATCATTCCATAAAGTCTTGAAGTCCTCTGCGTGGATGGCATAAAAAAATGTCCATGCAAGGTTCGACGGGCACAGAGAAAACAAGCTCTGTGGCTGACACTAATCCAGACACGTGATACCCGGTTCACATCGCTGCTAGCCAAGTAAGGTCCTGAGAACTGATCACCAGCTTACCCAAAAAACAGTCAAAATTTCTTTGGAACCACGTCCCTACGATAGCCGTGAGCTCCTTGGAGCCGTTATACAGGAAGAGCGGGAGGCAAGTAAATGTCTTTGGTAACTAGGGGTGCACCGAAATGAAAATTCTGGTCCGAAACCGAAACCGAAAATTCAGGATGCCCTTGACCGAAAACCGAAACCGAAACCGAAACTGCCTTTTTGCCCAAATACTTTTAAAATACTTTTTTTTTAATGATTTTATTAATAATTCTTTTTCATGAATGAAATTCATCTGTGGGTGGCGCTGTTATGGAGAGGGGGATCTGTGGGTGGCGCTGTTATGGAGAGGGGGATCTGTGGGTGGCTCTGTTATGGAGAGGGGGATCTGTGGGTGGCGCTGTTATGGAGAGGGGGATCTGTGGGTGGCGCCGTTATGGAGAGGGGGATCTGTGGGTGGCGCCGTTATGGAGAGGGGGATCTGTGGGTGGCGCCGTTATGGAGAGGGGGATCTGTGGGTGGCGCCGTTATGGAGAGGGGGATCTGTGGGTGGCGCCGTTATGGAGAGGGGGATCTGTGGGTGGCGCCGTTATGGAGAGGGGGATCTGTGGGTGGCGCTGTTATGGAGAGGGGGATCTGTGGGTGGCGCTGTTATGGAGAGGGGGATCTGTGGGTGGCGCTGTTATGGAGAGGGGGATCTGTGGGTGGCGCTGTTATGGAGAGGGGGATCTGTGGGTGGCGCTGTTATGGAGAGGGGGATCTGTGGGTGGCGCTGTTATGGAGAGGGGGATCTGTGGGTGGCGCTGTTATGGAGAGGGGGATCTGTGGGTGGCGCTGTTATGGAGAGGGGGATCTGTGCACTGTTATGGGCATAACAGTGCACAGATCCCTTTCCCCATAACAGTGCACAGATCCCTTTCCCCATAACAGTGCACAGATCCCCCCTCCCCATAGCAGTGCACAGATCCCCCCTCCCCATAGCAGTGCACAGATCCCCCCCTCCCCATAGCAGTGCACAGATCCCCCCTCCCCATAGCAGTTCCATAGACCGATCCCCCCTACCCATAACAGCCCCGGCCCTGCTGCTCACAGCATCTTTATTTTACCTTACAATCGTGAGGCTCCAGTAACTAACAACTCTGCAGGCAGAGCGGAGGGCGGCGTAACGTCACTTACTCACGTGACGCACCTGCTCCGCCCACTTTATGAATGAAGGAGGCGGAGCAGGCGCGTCACGTGAGTAAGTGACGTTACGCCGGCCTCCGCTCTGCCTGCAGAGTTGTTAGTTACTGGAGCCTCACGATTGTAAGGTAAAATAAAGATGCAGTGACAAAGTAAACCGCCCGCCCGCAGATGGTGGGTGACAAATCCCACACCCCATATTTTCGGCCGATATGTAACAATATCGGCCGAAGTGGATTAGGTGCATTTTCGGCCGATATTTTCGGCTGCCGAAATTTCGGTGCACCCCTATTGGTAACACCTCCAATAGATCGTCCTCTGTGAACGTCCCGCAGAACAAACTTGTCCACACAATCTGGTCCTTTGTGCTTGCATTGGTGAGTGGAGGCTTTAATGAAATCTGTATGAGCACAGCCAGTGGATCTCTGTCCTTTCCTTTGAGTCCAGGTAAACAGGAAAATTTGGCTTTTAGATTCAGCTCTGAGCCCACTTGAATGGCAAGACCCTTCTGCTTCTCTGCAGCTATGTGGGCAGACAGATGCTTGGAATACTCTTTCAGTCTGGTTTATGAGAAATTATACATCGGTGTCACGCTGTACAGAGTCCATTGTTTTTGAAGTAGCAAAGCAGCCTGTGCCGGATCAATAGTTTCCTACAAGGGGGTGCACTGCAGGATTTTTCTTTTAGACAAGCTTCGCAATGTAGACCATCGACGTGCATAGGTCAAGCTTCCGGGAGGATACCTCAAGCTGTGAAAATGACTGCTACTTTGTGCCGATGACCTACTTCTGGCTGTTAACACCCCATCGGTTGGTGTTTGCATATCCTAGCGATAAATTATGTTTCCGTTCACTGACTGTAAACCGACATATTGAGAGACAAACTTATCAAACTCTGCCGCCATCTTTCTAGGTGCCATGTCTCCAGTCCCCTGACCAGACAGATTTACCAACATCTGTTCCAGGACATGAAGCAGTGGAATAACATTGTTTATCCCGTAGTCCTGGCAACTGACAAATAATGTGGCCTCCTCAAAGGACCTGAGAAAACGTCAGGTGTCAGGCATGAGCTGCCACTGGCTGACATCGAAGTTACACAGGGGACTACTCCTGCCCGCTTGGATCATCAAGAAATCGTTGATGGCCTTTCTCTGTTCGTATAGTCGGTCCAACATATGGAGGGTGGAATTCCAATGGCTGGAAACGTTGCATATCAGCCTATTTTGGGGGATGCCGTTCTGCCGCTGCAGCTGGAGGGTGTGCTTTGCGGTGTATGAGTGGCTGAAGTGCATGCAAAGTTTCCTGGCCATTGTTAGGATGTCTTGCAGATGGGAGGAAGACTTCAGGAACCGCCTGACAACCAGATTGAACACGTGTGCCATGCAGGGCACATGGCTCAGCCATCCTTGACGCAGTGCCGACACCATGTTCTTCCCATTGTTGGTCACCATGGTTCCAAATTTCAGTTGTCGCAGAGAAAGCCAGGATTTGATTTCTTGCTGAAGGAAACTGAGAAGTTCCTCCCCTGTGTGACTCCGTTCGCCCAGGCAAACCAGGTGCAGAACAGCATGAGAGTGAAGAGAGGGGTCGAACATGGCTTGTATACACTACATGCCTCCAGCATAATTCTTGGATCTCTACATGAAAATAATGTATTTTGTGTAAATCGCTAGAGGGGCATATTTGAGTGGAATTGCATACACTACATGCCTCCAACATAATTCTTGGATCTCTACTAGTGTTGATTGAGCACCAAAGTGTTCGGGTGCTCAAGTAGAACACCTCGGGATGCTCGGGTGCTCTACAGAGCACCCGAGCACAATGGAAGTCAATGGGAGAACCCGAGCATTAAACCAGGCACTCCCTGCTCTAAAGAGGGGAGGGTGTCTGGTTCATAGGAAAAGAGCAGAAATTGATAGAAACACCGCCAAAATGGTTCGGGAACAGCATAGGAAGGATGTCTGGATGCATCTTGGACTCCGAGGTCGCTGCTGGGAACGATGTTGTCCGAGTAGTACGCCACTTTTACAGACTCACCATAATACGCACAAAACCAAAGATAAAATCAATTTTAGAGGAAAAATTGTTAGGAAACATTCTTCCCTGTATATTTACTTGTATATAAAGTGCAAGTGCTGCTAAAAATGACAAGGAAGAGGCAATCCGATACAACCTGTATATCACATAAAGGAGGGCCTCATTCACATTGTGGTACAATTGTTCAATTAGTGGGACTACTACACTCATAAAGCCTATGCACTAAGTGAAAGGGCTGCCAAAAATTACAAGGAACCGGCACTCCAATACACCCTTTATTACACATAAAGGAGGGCATCCACACATCCTTGAAAAATTATGATTGCTGGCCTGCTGGTGACCCTCAAAAACATTAGGGGCAAGGGCCTGCTGATGATATGACTATCTAAAACATTAGGGGCGAGTGCCTGCTGCTGATCTGACCGTGGAAAAAATTATGTGCGAGGGCCTGCTGCTGAGCTGACTATCGAAAAAATAATGGTTGAGGGTCTGCTGCTGACTCTCTAAAAAATTAGGGGCGAGTGCCTGCTGCTGATCTGACCATCGAAAAAATTATGGTTCAGGGTCTACTGGTGATCTGACTATTTAAAACATTAGGGGCGAGGGCCTGCTGCTGATATGACAATGGAAAAAATTATGGTTGAGGGCCTGCTGCTGAGCTGACCATCGAAGAAAAATTAGGGTTGAGGGCCTGCTGCTGAGCTGACCAAATGAAATTATGTATGAGGGCCTGCTGCTGAGCTGATCATCTAAAACATTATAGTTGAGGGCCTGCTGCTGAGCTGACCATCAAAAAAATTATGGTTGTGGGCCTGAACTGACCCTCTAAAACTTTAGGAGTGAGGGCAGCCTAATAAGCATGTTTATATGATGGAGGAGGAGGACGAGAAAAGGAAGATTGAACCATATACCCTTTTTTGTGGTGGAAGGGGTGCATGGGAATACAGTGTATTCAATACACCATAAAAGCCACATTTAAAGTCCTTTATATTCAGCCACTTTCCTCTGCTGGAGTTTAGAAGTCAGGGGCAATCCAGGCCTTGTTCCTTTTGATAAGAGTAAACCTGTCAGCATTTTCAGTTGACAGTCGGATGCGCTTATCAGTTATTATGCCCCCAGCAGCACTAAGTACCCGCTCTGACAAAACGCTGGCGGCAGGGCAGGCCAGCACCTCCAAGACGTAGAGCGCCAGTTCGTGCCACGTGTCCAGCTTGGACACCCAATAGTTGTAAGGCACATAGGGATCATTGAGGACGCTGACATGGTCTGCTATGTACTCCTTCACCATCTTCCAAAACGTTTCTCTCCTTGTGACACTAGGCCGCGAATAAGGGTGAGGGTGCTGGCGGGGTGTCATGAAACTGTCCCAGGCCTTGGAGAGTGTTGCCCAGCCTCTGTTGGAACTGCTATATGTTCCCCTCGTCTCCCCTTGGTTGCCCAAGGCACTACGTACTCTGCTGCCAGCCTTGTCAGCTGGAAATTTTTGGAGCAATTTTTCCACAAGGACCTTCTGGTATTGCACCGTTTTGCTAGTCCTCTCCACCAGAGGAATCAGAGATGAGAAGTTCTCTTTGTAGCGGGGGTCGAGAAGAGTGAACTAGTAATCGGTGTTGGCCAAAATGCGTATAACGCGAGGGTCACGGGAAAGGCAGCATAACATAAAGTCAGCCATGTGTGCCAGATTCCCAACAGACAAGTTTTCGCTGTCCTCATCAGGAGGATGACTCTCAGTCTCCTCACCCTCTTCCTTCTCTTTGGCCCATCCACGCTAAACAGATGGAATAAACCTGCTGAGGGTACTAGCCTCTTTAGGGGAGGCAACTGTCTCCTGTTCCTCCTCCTCCTTATCATCCAATTCGAGCGGAGAAGATGAACGGAGGGTGGTCTGGCTATCACCCTGTGTACTGTCTTCCCCCATTTCCACTTCTTCTACATACAAAGCGTCCTCCTTCATTTTGAGCAGCGAGCATTTCAGTAGACACAGAAGTGGGATGGTTACGCTGATAATAGCAGCATCGCCGCTCACCATCTGTGTTGATTCCTCAAAGTTGTGTACAACCTCACAGAGGTCAGACATCCATGCCCACTCGTCGCTTGTGAAGAGCGGAAGCTGACTGGAAAGGTCCACTACTGCCCTCTGCTGCTCACAAAGCCTGGCCACCATGTGGAACATCGAGTTCCAGTGCATGCTCACGTCGCACAACAGTCGGTGAGCTGGCAATTGCAAGCGCTGCTGCAGCATTCCCAGACTGGCGGCAGCTTTAGATGACTTTCAGAAATGGGCACACATGCTGCTCACCTTCACGAGTAGCTCAGGCCAATTGGGGTAGGTTTTGAGAAACTGCTGAACCACTAAGTTGAACACGTTGGCTAGGCATGGTATGTGCGTTAGCTTGCCAAGCTCCAAAGCCGCCACCAAGTTATGGCCATTATCAGACACAACTATGCCTGGTTCTAGGATGAGTGGTGAGAGCCACAGCTCAGTCTGGTACCTTACACCCTACCACAGCTCTGCGGCGGCAGTGTGCTGTTTGTCACCTAAACATATTAGTTTCAGCACTGCCTTTTGCCGCTTCCCCACTGCAGTGCTACACTGCGTCCAGCTACTTACTGATGGCTGACTGGTTGTCACGGATGAAGTTAGCAGATAGCTGGAACATATAAATAAACAAGCGACTGGCTTGATCCCAAACTAAGGAGCTTATAGGTGAGCCCTATAAAACCTTAAGAGCTCTCCCTGACTGTTATGGTCATGCAAGGGTCTGTATGGTAGACAATTGCATGCCCACGTACCTAATACTGTGTGACACCTGAAAACCCTATAGTGAGGGGAGACGACCACCGGCTCCCTGCACTTAATACGGACGGAGTCAGGGTCACCTAGAATCAAGCCAGCAAGGAAACACAATAAAGTAAATGACTTATCTGAACAAACAAACAGCAGAAGCAGCCTCCAGCAGTGAAAACACCTCATCCAGGAAGTAGTATAAACTGCAAAGTGAGGCAGTATGGTAGGGATTATAAAGGAAGACGATTAGTCGAAATAAGTGACACCTGGCAGAAGGAAAGGAGATGAGAAAGTGAAACCAAAACAAAGAACATCATACAAGACGTAGAGAAGAACGTCTGCCAGATCTTCTCACAGAACTGGCGGTGACACTGGTGCTGCAAGATTAGAATTCGGAGGTGGAAGTGGAGGAGAAGGTGGAGGAGGAGAAGGTGGGGTTGCAGCTACTAATGTAGGTGGTGGCGGAAATCCTGCTGGAAGTAGGGCCCGCAATCCTTGGTGTCGGTAGCACCTGTGCCATCCCAGGGTACAACTCACTCCCGGCCTCCACAACGTTCACCCACTGTGCCGTCAGGGAAATGTAGCGTTCCCTGACCATACGCACTTGTCCATGTGTCAGTCGTTAAGTGGACCGTCCCAATAACTGCGTTAGTCAGGGCACAGGTGATGTTATAGGACACTTGCTGGTGTAAGGTGTGGACGGCACACTGGGAAAAATAGTGGCAACTGGGGACTGATTAATAAAGGACGGCCGCCACCATCAGGCTGTGGAAAGCCTCAGTATCCACAAGCCTAAATGGCAACTTTTCCAGGGCCAGCAATTTGGAAAGGTGCGCATTTAGTGCGATGGCCTGTGGGTGGGTGGCTGAGTATTTGCGCTTTCCTTCTATGGCCTGGGGTATGGACATCGGTAAGCTGCGCTGGGACACAGAAGTGGATGTGCTAGCTGATGGTGCTTGCGAAGGTCCAGGTGCAGGACATCTGGGCCGGCGTCTTGGACAGGGGATTTGCCAGCAAATAACACAGGGGAAGAGGAGGCAGTGGTGTGACCCGCAGACACAGATTGTGGACCCAGGTGTTCGGCCCACCTATTACGGTGCTTTGATGCCATGTGGCGGATCATGCTGGTGGTGGTGAGGTTGCTAGTGTTCACGCCCCTGCTTATTTTGGTAAGGCACAGTTTGCAAATGACAATTCTTTTATCATCTGCGCATTCTTCAAAAAAGCGCCAGACTGCGGAACAACTACCCCTTGGCAAGGGAGAATGCTGCAAGGGGGTGCTCCGGGGAACATTTGCGGGCCTGTTTTGTGTGGGCCGTCTTCTACCTTTTTCCAGCCCACTGCCTCTTCCAGCCTGTTGCGGTGCTGCGGATCCCTCCCCCTCTGTACTGCTGTCCTCGCTCGGCTTGCCACCTTCCCAGGTTGGGTCAGTGATTTCATCGTCCACCACCTTCTCTTCCACTTACTCACTCTGCTCATCCTCCTGACTTGTTGACCTAACAACAACCTCATTTATTGACAACTGTGTCTCATCCTCATCATCTACCTCTTGAGACACTAATTGCTGTTGACTTATTGGAAACTGTGTCTCATCATCATCATCCACCTCGTGAAACGGTAATTGCCGTTCCCCACGGTCATCTTCTTGTGACTGTGGATGCTCAAGAGTTTGGTGCACACGATCTCCTCATGTCCCTCTTCAAGTGAGCTTCGCGAGAGGCCCAAATCAAGGAATGGCGATGAAAATAGCTCCTCGGAATAACCAAGTGTGGAATCACTTGTTTGCCCAGACTCTCCATGGTGGGAGGAAGGAGGATCAGGGTGAGTATTCTGTTGACCAGACTCTTGACTACTGAGACTAGACTTTGTGGAAGACAGGGTGTTGCTTAATCGACTGGAAGCATTATCTGCTGCAATCCAACCAACCACCTGGTTGCACTGGTCTGACTTCGAGAGTGGTGTCCTGCGCCGCCCTACAAACTGAGACATGAATCTTGGTATCGTGGATAAGTGTGTTACTTTTGCTCTGGCAGCAGGCACAGTTTAACCAGGCCCAGGGCCACAGCCTCTGCGTCCACCATCAGCAGCACGGCCACTTCCCCGTCCCTTACTGCTTGCCTTCTACATATTAAATGGTATATATTTTTGCAAGTATGTCACACGTACACTAGCGCAGGTTTTGTAAGTGTATGCGCAAATAAATTTAACGGAATGTCACTCATATTTTGGATGTGTAAACGTTATACAGGAGATGTAGCGCAGGTAATGTTGCTGCTGTCATCAGTGGCTAATAAAAAATTACAGGGAATGTCACAGCTATTTGGGATGCGCAAATGTTATACAGGAGATGTAGCGCAGATAATGTTGCTGTCCACAGCATCTACGGAAAAAGTACACTGGATGTCACAGATATTTTTAGGATGCGCACACGTTATACAGGATGATGTAGCGCAGGTAATATCACTGTCCGCAGCGGACACCGTCTACGGAAAAAGTAGACTGGATGTCACAGATATTTTTAGGATGCGCACACGTTATACAGGAGATGTAGCGCAGATAATGTCACTGTCTGCAGCGTCTACGGAAAAAGTATACTGGATGTCACAGATAATTTAAGGATGCTCAAACGTTATACAGGAGATGTAGCGCAGATAATGTCACTGTCCGCAACGTCTATGGAAAAAGTATACTGGATGTCACAGATAATTTTAGGATGCGCAAACGTTATACAGGATATGTAGCGCAGGTAATGTCACTGTCCGCAGCGGTCACCGTCTACGAAAAAAGTACACTGGATGTCACTGATATTTTTAGGCTGCGCACGCGTTACACAGGAGATGTAGCGCAGATAATGCCGCTATCTGCAGCGGCCAAACAATTGCAAGCTATTTAGCGCAGGTTGCACTAAAAATATATATTGCTGCCAGATACAACAATAGTCCTTAAAAGGACTTTTGGGTCTCTAATTGGACGTAATTTAGCGCAGGTTGCGCTAAAAAATATATATTGCTGCCAGACACAATAGTCCTTAAATGGACTTTTGGATCTCTAACACTAACCCTGCCTAACAAAAAAATAAAATTCAATTCCCTACACTAGCTGTCCCTTCTACAGGCCAGCTCTCCCTGACTAAGGCCTCATGCACACGACCGTTGTTTTATTCCGTGTCCGTTGTGCCGTTTTTCGTGATTTTCTGTGGACCCATTGACTTTCAATGGGACTGTTGAAAACTCGGCTAATGCACCGTTTGCCATCCGCATCCGTGATCCGTGGTTCCAGTCCGTCAAAAAAATACAACCTGTCCTATTATTTTTGCGGAAAACGGTTCGCGGACCCATTCAAGTCAATGGGACCGCAAAAAAACGCGGAGGCACACAAGATTGTAATCCGCGTCCGCGCGTCCTCGTCCGTTTTTTTCCTATCATTTGCATGGCAAACCTGTCTTAGACTTTTTTTTACTTTCCTTTATGTCTGGTGGTCCTCCAAAAATAATGGAAGATGCACGGAAACAAAAACGGAAATGGATCAAGGAACAACGGAACCCCATTTTGCGGAACGGAACACAACAACGGTCGTGTGCACGAGGCCTAAGACTGGCCAAACCACGTGTCATGATGAAGTATTCTGGCCAGCCAATCACTGTAATGCCAGTAACCAACATGGCTATGGCTTTACAGTGAGTGGCAGTACTCACCTGCGTAGCAGCCAACAAACGTGCGGGGAGGAGACTTGAGCATGCTCGATCAACACTAATCTCTACATGAAAATAATGTATGTGCTGTAAATTACAAGAGGGGCATTGCTGGAGACATTGACTTCACAAGAGATACAGAGCAGCGAAGTTCAGCCACCTCTATTTGCCTACCGCTGTTTACTGCTCCTGAATTAAAATTGGGGCAACCAGCTTCAGCTTCCTCTGATGTGTATGCCTACAGAGTCCTTATGGATTTGCACAGGGAGCAAGATTGTTATGCACAATTCTGATGAAACTCCTGATCTTAAGAAACTGGACTTTGGACTCCAAAGCAGAGGCTCTCCTGTCATGTCTTGTGTGCTGTGGCGATCAAATGCAGACGGATCAGATAAAAACACATGAATATTTTCAACTTAGTGAAGCTGATTGATTTAATTGTGAATAGACGGTAAAGGCAAAGTCTGCTGGTGTGTTGTCGTCATCAGCGTTTTCATTATGTTTACTGCAGGACTCACGACGATATAATTCGGGCCATATCGCAAAAGGAGGTGTACAATCACCCATCAATTTTTCCGAAGACAAATTGGTTGAATACAATTTTTTCACCAAAAAAAGGATAATGGAATTCGGTTCATAGAGAAGAAAGTCTATTATCACCCATCAATTTCACCAAAGAAGCCTGTTTCCCATAAAAAATGTCACCACTATGTAATTCGGTCCATACCGCAAAAGGAGGTGTACAATCACCCATCAATTTTCCCGAAGAAAACATGTTTGAAATAAAAAATTTCACTAATGAAAGGATTATGGAATTTGTTTCATGCAGAAGAAAGTCTACTATCACCCATCAATATTCCCAAAAAAAGCCTGTTTCACATGAAAAAAATGTCACCACTACGTAATTCGGTTCATCCCGCGAAAAAAGTGCTTCACCACATATAACTGCACCGCTGAACGGCAATTAGGCCTTAATTTTTTTCTATTTTTACACAAAAGGCTTTTCAACAGATAAGTGCAATGATGAAAGGGCAATATATTTGTACTCCACCAGTAATACACGGCAAACTGGGCTGTAAAATATCTCACTGCACTGCTGAACGGCAAATAGGCCCTCATTTTTTTCTATTTTTACACAAAAGGCTTTTCAACAGATAAGTGCAACGATGAATGGCAAATATATTAGTATTTCGCCACTAATACACGGCAAACTGGGCTGTAAATTATTTCACTGCACATATATTTTTCCTTTTTCCCTAAGGGTACTTTCACACTTGCATTGCTGGATTCCGGCAGGCAGTTCCGTCTGTATCTGTATGCAAATGTAAACCATTTGTAGACGGATCCGGATGCGGATCCATCTCACAAATGCATTGCAATACCTGATCCGTCTCTCCGGTGTCATCCGGAAAAACGGATCCAGCATTTATTTTTTTTACAATTTTTTGAGGTCTGAGCATGCGCAGACCGGAAGACTGTATCCATCAATTTTAATGCCGGCACTAATACAGGATTTTTGGCCGGAGAGAAAAATGCAGCATGCTGTGGTTTTTTTCTCCGTCCAAATACCGTAAAAGGACTGTACTGAAAACATCATGATGCATCCTGAACGGATTGCTCTCCATTCAGAATGCATTAGGATAAAACGGATCATTTTTTTCCCGGTATTGAGCCCCTAGGACGGAACTCAATACCGGAAAACTTTGACGCAAGTGTGAAAGTACCCTAATACACACAAAAAAGGGCTTTAAAACAGATAACTGCACCGCTGAGCGGCAAATATATTTTACTTGTGCCACTAATACACGACAAATAGGGCAGTAATTTTCGCCCTTCAGCACTCAACGGCTAATATGCCCTTTTTTCCCAGTAATACAAGCCAAAAAATGCTTTAGAACATATAACTGCACCGCACTAGGGCAAAAAAAACTTTTGTAATAACCCCTGTTGATGCCTGTATCAAACAGCACTTGCACCGTAATAAGAATGGCTTCATTGAATTACAGAGCTGTATAACCAATCCCCAGTCAGTGTTGCAAGGTCTAATAGGAATGTTCCTATTACCCAAGCTGTCACCTCCCTGAATAAACCCTGTTCAACAGAAATGCTGTGGAATGATTCCTCCTTATCCTTCCCTACACCTTGAATAATCTTTTTTTTTTTTTTTTTTTAGCACAATGACGATTTTTCTATCACTGTCCCTAACGCCTGCAGACACGTCTCTCCCTGCACTAAGTACGCTGGTGAATGGAAGAATCTAAGATGGCTGCCGTATTTATAGGGCTGTGAAATCACAGGGCTGGCTGCTGATTGGCTGCATGCATGTCAGTATGGGTGATCCCGCCTTCCCAGAGTTCCTTTCTCCATTTCATCACTCTTGCAGCAGCCATTTTAGGAAAAATGCGATTCGCTACCACGAAGCGCGAGGAAATTCGCATTTGGTGCAAATCAAATTTTTCCTGAAATTTGTAATAAATTCCACTTAGTCTCCTTCGATTTGCTCATCTCTAGTGTTTTCGATCGTCTGGAAAAAAAAAAACGGTTTATTTGTTTGTTATGTAAATGAGGCAAGTAAGGTGCTCAAAGGGGCATTTTTTTCATACAAAAGAGTTTAGGGATGACTCCTATTAGTGACCAAGCCCATCTCCTATCTCCTCTGATATGACCCCCGCCACGTCACATACAAGTCATAACTCTGCCAGCCCTGCTGCATTGTGTCTACATTTTGTGCATGGCAGTGCCGAACATTGCCTGCGCCATCGCACTGTATGCCTCTGTAATGACCCGGAGTGCCATTACCACTTCCTCACCCCGCTACTGTCTTCCATAGTCTAACTCCATGTCAACTTCATTATTTATTTCAGGTCCATCACAATGTGCATTTCCTATTTCTTGTAACTGTTAATGTTATCATGTAGTTCACCTGGTTCACAAGAGGTGGCAGCAAACATGACAGTGCTAATTTTGCAGAGGATGGATCCCTTCTTTCCATTCTACACTCCCTCTCTAAAGAGGGGAGGGACTAGTTAGTTAGGGTCAGTTCAGCTTACCACGTGTCCTGCTTAGGCCAGCTAGAGCACCTTCAGCTCTGCTGGATGTGGAGGCCACAGCTTGGAGCCTCATCAGCCAGGAGGAAAAGTTCCCTGGATTGATCTAGAGTCAGACTACAGAGAAAAAAGTTGCAGCCGAAAGCAGAAAGCAAATATTCCATTTAAGTCTGTCAACACGGCAGAGCTGGAGAGCAACAGATGTAGCAGAGTCAAGTCTCTTTGGCTGCCAGAGTCAATGCTAACGCCTGCTGGAACCAATATAAAGTCTGTAAACCGTATGGAGAAGTTTTTATCCCAAGTAAAGCTGCTATTGAACTTCACACAAGGTCTGGACTCAGTTCATTACTTTTCTTTTGCACCTACCGGTGCTGGCGACACGAACACCAGGGACCCTGCCACGAAGGCACCTTAACAAAAAACATTTCCACTCAGGGCACCTCAAACACCATCTGGCGGGATTTCTTGGACAAACAGAGAGTGCCCCAAAGGAACTGGTGCTGTCTTTCACATTACTGCACACCGGCCAAGGGAGGCTCCGCTAACCTGAGTAAATCAACTACTAACCCCATCGGCCTACCTTGCCTCACGTGTTGCCCCTGCGGACCTGGGCGCTGCATCGCTCCAACTAGGCATGTGCCAAGCCCAGTGACACACTTCTTCTCCTTAGTTTGAGGCTGATTTAGACATGATGCAGCACGGAAGGGGAGGGTGGAGTTATGGCTTGTATATGACATAGTGGGGGTAGGGTGTGCAAACACATTGCAGCAGAAGAGGTCATGTCAGATCAGAGAGGAGGCAAGCTTGGGCACTAATAGGAGGCGTGACTGCGGTCCTATGTACAAAATATTGCCCTTCTGGGCCCCTTACTTGGCTCATTTTCATAACAAACACACTAGATTTTCAGAAGATAGAAAAAAAACTATCACTGAAACTAAGATTTACTTGGAAATAAGGTACTATGAGTTATTAGGCAATTGCTTTACTTCAATAGTGATGATGTAGGTGACAGATTTCCTTTAAAGGGGTTTTCCGAGACTCTGGATAGGTCTTCAGTATCTGATCGGTGAGGGTCCAACATAGTATCTGATCAGAGTAGGTCTCTGCTGTACCGCATGTGACAGCTGCAGACATTCTCTGGCTTAAATGGTATACAGCACGAGACCACTGAGGCCAGTGATTTGCTTCAGCTGTCATATGTATATGTAACACCCCAGAGTTGTGTTACTACACGCCTCTACTCCGCTACTATCTTCTAAGAGCCTTTATATTGTCATCTGATGTAATTTATATTATGTCTTCACAAATGTGCATATAAAACCTATGTTAAACACAATTGTTCCTTGTAATTTTCCAGGTTCACCAGCAGGTGGCAGCAATGCATTGGCCAGGTACTAGTCTCAGTTTAGTGTATCTAGGCTGGAATGGATTATTCCAGCTTAGCTGCCCCTCTGTGGAGGTGTGGACTGTTCCCACATCCTGCAGCATGGGTGGAAAAGGAAGTTAGAGTTAGGGTAGCCTCCCCCCTGCTAGGGGAAGGCTGTGTGATAGCGTTCAGGAGACCCCTGCATAGGGAAGACAGCAAGGATCTTGTCTCGGTTGAGACCTGATCACATACCCAGCTGAGCTCCTTCAGCCTCAGCTGGATGAAGAAGCAGAAAACTGCAGACAACCTCCAGAGTTCCAGGAAGAAAGCATCCCCTGATAAATCATCTGTGAGTTAAGTCCAGAGACCTAGGAGAAGCCATTCCTCCTCAGCTAGTCTGTCCCCACAAAGCAGAAGGTACAGAAAAGTGCAGAAGATTAATTCCTGCCACAGTTACATAGCTACCAAGCAGACGTCCTATCCTGCAAGCTCCCCACATATCAAGCAGAAGCATTTATTCCTGCCAATCATTGCCAAAACCTGCTAGGACCAGAGACCAAATCTGTACACTGCTTGGATACAAGTTATCTTCAGTAAAGAAACGTTTGAACTTCATCTAAAGGTCTGGACATAATTTCTGCTGCAAAAGTCCTCTATTACTCCTACTATCACTACACTCAAATTTATTGCAAGTGAGCCAGGAGCCCAGCCGTACCCAGGTAGGAGACACCGTTGACACAATTATCACCACCCTAAAGAGACATTATAAGCCATTACACCACTCTGGCATTTCTAATCTTGGACGTGCGTTATAACACCTTGGAAGAGCCCTGGGGTAGTACCCTGTGCACTCTGCAATTGGCGTCATGACAAATTCAGAACTATTATCCACCCGTAGACTGGCCCACTGCATAAGTGGCGTCAGCGTACCCGTTCCTGGTCACTGCATATATGGTATACGGGCTCTTTACTGCTGCAGTCAGAAGAACAAAGCCTGATATGGAGGAGGAAAGCAATAGCGCAGGAACAAGAGGCGGTTTGGAAAGGTAAGCATACCATTTTAATTAATCTCATAGGTTGCCTGTAAGTTTACAAAAATATATCTATCTCAAACAATCCCTGTCAGTTGAATTAATAGTTTGAATAATAACAATAATATACAATCTTTTACAAACCGGATTCCAAAAAAGTTGGGACACTAAACAAATTGTGAATAAAAACTGAATGCAATGATGTGCAGATGGCAAATGTAAATATTTTATTTGTAATAGAACGTAGATGACAGATCAAACATTTAATCCGAGTAAATGTATCATTTTAAAGGAAAAATACGTTGATTCCAATTTTCACGGTGTCAACAAATCCCAAAAAAGTTGGGACAAGTAGCAATAAGAGGCTGGAAAAAGTAAATTTGAGCATAACGAAGAGCTGGAAGACCAATTAACACTAATTAGGGCAATTGGCAACATAATTGGGTATAAAAAGAGCTTCTCAGAGTGACAGTGTCTCTCAGAAGCCAAGATGGGTAGAGGATCACCAATTCCCACAATGTTGCGCAGAAAGACAGTGGAGCAATATCAGAAAGGTGTTACCCAGCGAAAAATTGCAAAGACTTTGCATCTATCATCATCAACTGTGCATAACATCATCCGAAGATTCAGAGAATCTGGAACAATCTATGGGCGTAAGGGTCAAGGCCGTAAAACCATACTGGATGCCCGTGATCTCCGGGCCCTTAAACGACACTGCACCACAAACAGGAATGCTACTGTAAAGGAAATCACAGAATGGGCTCAGGAATACTTCCAGAAACCATTGTCAGTGAACACAATCCACCGTGCCATCCGCCGTTGCCAGCTGAAACTCTACAGTGCAAAGAAGAAGCCATTTCTAAGCAAGATCCACAAGCTCAGGCGTTTTCACTGGGCCAGGGATCATTTAAAATGGAGTGTGGCAAAATGGAAGACTGTTCTGTGGTCAGACGAGTCACGATTCGAAGTTCTTTTTGGAAATCTGGGACGCCATGTCATCCGGACCAAAGAGGACAAGGACAACCCAAGTTGTTATCAACGCTCAGTTCAGAAGCCTGCATCTCTGATGGTATGGGGTTGCATGAGTGCGTGTGGAATGGGCAGCTTGCATGTCTGGAAAGGCACCATCAATGCAGAAAAATATATTCAGGTTCTAGAGCAACATATGCTCCCATCCAGACGTCATCTCTTTCAGGGAAGACCCTGCATTTTTCAACAAGATTATGCCAGACCACATTCTGCATCAATCACAACATCATGGCTGCGTAGGAGAAGGATCCGGGTACTGAAATGGCCAGTCTGCAGTTCAGATCTTTCACCTATAGAGAACATTTGGCGCATCATAAAGAGGAAGGTGCAACAAAGAAGGCCCAAGACGATTGAACAGTTAGAGGCCTGTATTAGACAAGAATGGGAGAGCATTCCTATTTCTAAACTTGAGAAACTGGTCTTCTCGGTCCCCAGACGTCTGTTGAGTGTTGTAAGAAGAAGGGGAGATGCCACACAGTGGTGAAAATGGCCTTGTCCCAACTTTTTGGGGATTTGTTGACACCATGAAATTCTGATTCAACATATTTTTCCCTTAACCACCTCCGGACCGCCTAACGCAGGATCGCGTTCCGGAGGTGGCAGCCCTGCGCAGAGTCACGCATATACGCGTCATCTCGCGATGGCCGAGATTTCCTGTGAACGCGCGCACACAGGCGCGCGCGCTCACAGGAACGGAAGGTAAGAGAGTTGATCTCCAGCCTGCCAGCGGCGATCGTTCGCTGGCAGGCTGGAGATGTGTTTTTTTTAACCCCCAACAGGTATATTAGACGCTGTTTTGATAACAGCGTGTAATATACCTGCTACCTGGTCCTCTGGTGGTCCCCTTTGTTTGGATCGACCACCAGAGGACACAGGTAGCTCAGTAAAGTAGCACCAAGCACCACTACACTACACTACACCCCCCCCCGTCACTTATTAACCCCTTATTAGCCCCTGATCACCCCTGATCACCCCATATAGACTCCCTGATCACCCCCCTGTCATTGATTACCCCCCTGTCATTGATCAACCCCCTGTAAAGCTCCATTCAGACGTCCGCATGATTTTTACGGATCCACTGATAGATGGATCGGATCCGCAAAACGCATACGGACGTCTGAATGAAGCCTTACAGGGGCATGATCAATGACTGTGGTGATCACCCCATATAGACTCCCTGATCACCCCCCTGTCATTGATTACCCCCCTGTCATTGATTACCCCCCTGTAAAGCTCCATTCAGATGTCCGCATGATTTTTACGGATGCACTGATAGATGGATCGGATCCGCAAAACGCATCCGGACATCTGAATGAAGCCTTACAGGGGCATGATCAATGACTGTGGTGATCACCCCATATAGACTCCCTAATTACCCCCCTGTAAAGCTCCATTCAGATGTCCGCATGATTTTTACGGATGCACTGATAGATGGATCCGATCCGCAAAACGCATCCGGACGTCTGAATGAAGCCTTACAGGGGCATGATCAATGACTGTGGTGATCACCCCATATAGACTCCCTGATCACCCCCCTGTAAAGCTCCATTCAGATGTCCGCATGATTTTTACAGATGCACTGATAGATGGATCCGATCCGCAAAACGCATCCGGACGTCTGAATGAAGCCTTACAGGGGCATGATCAATGACTGTGGTGATCACCCCATATAGACTCCCTGATCACCCCCCTGTAAAGCTCCATTCAGATGTCCGCATGATTTTTACGGATGCACTGATAGATGGATCCGATCCGCAAAACGCATCCGGACGTCTGAATGACTGATCAATGCCCTGGCATTCTAGGGGCCCAAATGTGTGGTAAGGAGTTTGAAATCAAATTCTGTAGGCTGCAAAAAAGGAGTTTGGTAAGGAGTTTGAAATCAAATTCCTAGGCTGCAAAAAAGTGTCACACATCTGGTATCGCCGTACTCAGGAGAAGTTGGGGAATGTGTTTTGGGGTGTCATTTTACATATACCCATGCTGGGTGAGAGAAATATCTTGGCAAAAGACAACTTTTCCCATTTTTTTATACAAAGTTGGCATTTGACCAAGATATTTATCTCACCCAGCATGGGTATATGTAAAATGACACCCCAAAACACATTCCCCACCTTCTCCTGAGTACGGCAATACCAGATGTGTGACACTTTTTTGCAGCCTAGGTGGGCAAAGGGGCCCATATTCCAAAGAGCACCTTTCGGATTTCACAGGTCATTTTTTACAGAATTTGATTTCAAACTCCTTACCACACATTTGGGCCCCTAGAATGCCAGGGCAGTATAACTACCCCACAAGTGACCCCATTTTGGAAAGAAGAGACCCCAAGGTATTCGCTGATGGGCATAGTGAGTTCATGGAAGTTTTTATTTTTTGTCAGAAGTTAGTGGAATATGAGACTTTGTATGAAAAAAAAAATAAAATAAAAAATCATCATTTTCCACTAACTTGTGACAAAAAATAAAAAATTCTAGGAACTTGCCATGCCCCTCACGGAATACCTTGGGGTGTCTTCTTTCCAAAATGGGGTCACTTGTGCAGTAGTTATACTGCCCTGGCATTCTAGGGGCCCAAATGTGTGGTAAGGAGTTTGAAATCAAATTCTGTAAAAAATGACCTGTGAAATCCGAAAGGTGCTCTTTGGAATATGGGCCCCTTTGCCCACCTAGGCTGCAAAAAAGTGTCACACATCTGGTATCTCCGCACTCAGGAGAAGGTGGGGAATGTGTTTTGGGGTGTCATTTTACATATACCCATGCTGGGTGAGAGAAATATCTTGGCAAAAGACAACTTTTCCCATTTTTTTATACAAAGTTGGAATTTGACCAAGATATTTATCTCACCCAGCATGGGTATATGTAAAAAGACACCCCAAAACACCTTCCCCACCTTCTCCTGAGTACGGAGATACCAGATGTGTGACACTTTTTTGCAGCCTAGGTGGGCAAAGGGGCCCATATTCCAAAGAGCACCTTTCGGATTTCACAGGTCATTTTTTACAGATTTTGATTTCAAACTTGTTACCACACATTTGGGCCCCTAGAATGCCAGGGCAGTATAACTACCCCACAAGTGACCCCATTTTGGAAAGAAGAGACCCCAAGGTATTTCGTGATGGGCATAGTGAGTTCATAGAAGTTTTTATTTTTTGTCACAAGTTAGTGGAATATGAGACTTTGTAAGAAAAAAAAATAAAAAATCATCATTTTCCGCTAACTTGTGACAAAAAATAAAAAGTTCTATTAACTCACTATGCCCATCAGCGAATACCTTAGGGTGTGTACTTTCCGAAATGGGGTCATTTGTGGGGTGTTTGTACTGTCTGGCCATTGTAGAACCTCAGGAAACATGACAGGTGCTCAGAAAGTCAGAGCTGCTTCAAAAAGCGGAAACTCACATTTTTGTACCATAGTTTGTAAACGCTATAACTTTTACCCAAACCATTTTTTTTTTGCCCAAACATTTTTTTTTATCAAAGACATGTAGAACTATAAATTTAGAGCAAAATTTCTATATGGATCTTGTTTTTTTTGCAAAATTTTACAACTGAAAGTGAAAAATGTCATTTTTTTGCAAAAAAATCGTTAAATTTCGATTAATAACAAAAAAAGTAAAAATGTCAGCAGCAAAGAAATACCACCAAATGAAAGCTCTATTAGTGAGAAGAAAAGAAGGTAAAATTCATTTGGGTGGTAAGTTGCATGACCGAGCAATAAACGGTGAAAGTATTGTAGGTCAGAAGTGTAAAAAGTGGCCTGGTCTTTCAGGGTGTTTAAGCACTGGGGGCTGAAGTGGTTAAAATGGTACATTTTCTCAGTTTAAACTTTTGTTCTGTGATTTCTGTTCTATTCTGAATAAAATATTAGAAGTTGGCACCTCCACATCATTGCATTCAGTTTTTATTCACGATTTGTATAGTGTCCCAACTTTTTTGGAATCCGGTTTGTACTATTAACGTCTATATTCTTAGAATGTGTTACATTTTTCTTGCCCATTCATGTCATCAATTGCACATCAATAAACTTTCCTTCAGATGCAAGTTCTGTTGCCTGCTTATTGCTAGTGATATGGAGCCAAACCAACAGATGATAGCTGAGGGCAAATTGTGTCTGGTTGTGCTCAGGTCAGTTTTGTTATGAGTGAAGTATTCAGAACTTTTTTTTTATACCGTGTGGTTTAAAACCCTACAGTTACAACCTCAGGGTTTCCATATGCCTAGACCATCTGGATAGATCATCTAAGATTGATTTGGGATAGTAGGGTTATTATAAGACATTTGTTAACATTACTTGAAATCTTTTAATCTTGCGTGGTTTTACTAAATGGCTTACAATCAGTTACCGCAGCTTTGTTCCTGATACTGCAAAGTATGAAATGGCACACATTAATACTGCATATTACACATACACAGAGTACTGCTACCGATAGGTCCCTGCTATATTTCAGATATGCATTGCCTTTATAAGACAATATGGTATAACAGCCCCCTTTATTTTTGAGTTTTATACTTCTAAACATCAAAAATCACTATATATATTTATATCTTGCATTCAGATTTCTAAAATTTTATGTTGAGGCCTTGTTCTAAAATAATAATATTAAAATTTTTCTTCATCATTCTGCACTCAATACCCCATAATGAGAAAGTGAAAACACAATGTTTGAAATGTAAAGGAAAAACTAAATTCTTGCATTGGCATAAGTATACAGACCCTTTACTAAGTAATTAGTCTTCATGAGTATGATGCCACAAGGTTTGCACACCTGGATTTGTGGAGTTTCTATAGACAGTGGCATGTCTTTCCAAATCATATTCAGTCAACTGAATTTACTACAGGCAGAATTCAATGCGCCGAAATGGGAGGCCCCCAAAGCTAAATTTGAAGTGTCATGGTAAAGGGTTTGAAAACCTATGTCCAGGAAAATTTTAGTTTCCATTTTTAATAGATTTGCAAACATTTTTAAAATTATGTTTTCATGTTCATTTTGGGGTATTGAGTGCAGACTGAATGGGAACATATGTTTTTTTGTTTTTTAGCAGAAGGATCTGGTGAAAGCATCTGTATCTATCTATCTATCTATCTATCTATCTATCTATCTATCTATCTAAACCACTGCGTCACCATTTAACCCCTAAACTTCACTGCAGGGGAGCCACCAGGCCTCTACCTCTTGAAGTAGTCCCTGTTTGGATAATAGCTGACCCATGATGTCAGAGAAACCAATGCTGAGCACTGCATGAACAGGCCAAGGTCAGGGCAACCAGAGTATGTGTGAATCTGTGAAACAGGTCTGAGGTCAGGGCAAGCAGCAACTTGGATCAACTTGCAGGATAACAGGCTGAACTTGATGGACAGATGTCTTTTTTCGGCCTTATAAACTATGTTACTATGTTACTTAAAGGGTTGATAAAAGAGGCAGGCACAGGTCTGTGCACAGCAGTAAGTAAAAGTTAGGAGCAGACAACCATAAAGCACATCTTATGCAGGGACTGGCAAGCTAGAAACACCTATTGCTTAACCACCCTCCCACAGGGGAAGGTGTCTTAAGTACCCCAAGGTAACCAGCCATTGGCTGGAGAAGATTAGGATGCATACACAGTGACCCTTTGAGCATGCCCTAAGGGTAGAGTGAAGAAGCCTGACTAGGAAGCACAGGCACGGCCTGTAACAGCAGATGGAAGACAGGACTCTGGTGGTTGCGTCCACTGCAAGAGGGCAGAGGAGGGGCAGCAGACCAGAGGTAGGGTTAATGAAGTGGGACAGCAATGAGCACAGACCACCAATGTAACTGTAGAAATAAAGAAAGAAAAATAAGTGAACCTTTTGGAATTACTAATAAACAGGGGTCTGATGGTCTCCTAAGTCACATTGAATAAACATTCACAGTGCAGGGAATAGAGTAAGTGAACCTTACCTTTTAAAAATAAAAACCTGTAGATCCCACTTTAACAGCAATCAGCTCAACCAAATGTTTGCTGTAGCTGCAAATAAGATTTGCCCAATGCTGAGCAGGGGTTTGGGGCCATTCCTCCCTGCAAAAGTTTCAGTTCATCAATATTTCAGAGATTCCTTGCATACACTGCTCTATTAATGCCAAAGCATCTCTATAGCCTGAGGACGGGACACAACTTGGTCATTCCAAAACACTAAACCCAAATCTTCTTTTTCAACCATTGTTTAATAGATTTACTTGTGTGATTTAGGTCATTATCTTGTAGCGTCACCCAATGTCTCTTCAGCTTGAGGTCATGTACTGCTACCCTTACATGCTCCTGTAAACTGTTTTAATACACCTTAGACTTACACCATTGTTAGACCAATGATTAAAAGCATCTAGGAGCCGAGAAGGCAAAGGAGTCCCAAACCATGATTCTGTCTTCACCATGCTTCACCTGTAAATGAGGTTTTGATGTTAGTGTGAAGTGTTGTTTTTCCTACAAACATAACCTTGTACTTTTGTGCTAAAAAGTTCCACTTTTGTCTTGTCTGTCCATGGAACATTTTCCCAGATGTGGAACAGCCAGGTGTTCTTGGCAAACATGAGGCGAACATCAATGTGATGATTTACACCCAGTTTTTAACATTACCTTTGGAGCCTTTTCCAACTTTATGCATCACTATAACATGTTTTATGAGGTCTTCAGAAAATTGTTTGAATCGAGACATGATTCACACTCAAAAATGTTTCTTAAAGTTACACTTCCATCATTTTTTTATCCTATATTAAAGTGGTTGCCCCATTTCCTATATGGATCACCTATCCTCAGGATAAGTCATCAAAATCGGATTGGCAGGGATCTGACTCCCAGCAGCCCCACGATCAGCTGTTTCAAGAGAACTTAATGCCTGTGTGAGATCTGCATTCTCTTCACTTTTTACCTGCTCGCTGTCGACATTGCACCAACAAGCAGGTGTAATTACAGCTCAAATGTCCTATTCACTAAAATGACAAGCAGCACTTGTAGTTATACTTTGTCCTTTTCAAGGGAAAGGGGCAGGAGGAGCTGTAACTACACCTGCTTGCCACTGCAATGTCATGCATTCTCTTCAAACAGCTGATCGGAGGGGGTGCCAGGGGACTTATCTCCGCCGATCTGATATTGATCACCTATTCTGAGGATAGGTAAACATTATAGGAATCCAGACAACTCCTTTAACAACTTATGTAACTATACTCTATACTATTTTCTTTATAAAATATGGGTGGATGGTTTTCTTGATACAGGTATGAGTCATACCACATAGTCTACTTCCTGCACTGGCTCTTAACCAAACCCAAATGATTTCCCTGAACTGTGTTTTTTCAAATAGAAACGGTCAATCCTGTTTTAAATTAACACCATTTAGCTTTCAAATTAAGTGTAGGTAGAGCTGCTAAGTAGTACTAGCTCAGTCTGACAGGAGATAAAGTAAAATAAAGCTTGGGCAGAGGATTCCTCAGGATGCCCAACAGTGCAGTGGCACTTTTACCTTACCCATTTCAATATATAATTTGGTACTGTTCCTTTCATCTTTACTTCTTATTCTTTATTTTATCAAAAGACTATAAAATTAGCTTAACAATGTTACTGTTATAAAAACCTTGACAAGTCAAATGAATTAAGGTTTTTATAACAGTAACGTTATTAAGCTAATTTTATAGTTTGATAAAATAAAGAATAAGAACTATAAATGAAAAGAACGGGTGCAATTATGTATTGAAATTAATTTATAATACGGAGTGTGTTGGGAATGTAACAAGCCACTACAATTGTTAAAAGTGTTGTCCCTTCACCTCACCTCCATGCACAGTAATAAGGTATATTGTGGTCTTCCCCATCCCTCTTCTCCATCTGCTCTTTCACAATAAATTGTGCTCCAGCCTCCGTAGCTCTTTTTTTTGACCCTGTCCTCTCTCTTCAATAATAACCTTTATGCCCTCTGCATTCCAGTTCCTCCTGCCTTTTCACATTTTTTTTTATGTCTGCCTTTATAGTCCGTAGTAGAATCCCACTTTTTCACCCCAAACTTCTATATTTTGCAGACAATATAAATTTAATGCTAAAATATATGTACTTCAAAATGTTTTCTAGAAAAACTACAAAACTTCCCACAAAATAAAAGGTATCATTGAAGAAAAAGTTAAAAAAAGGTATGACAGCTGGGACACAGAGGGTTCTTCCAAGGAAAAGAACCCTCTGTGACCCAGCAGCCAATTGTTTATATTTCCTTGTCAAATCCCAAGGCTTGTTGGAAAGTTAGATTTTGACTAATAGGGAGCCACTTCTAAGAGATGGCAAGATGGTTCTCACTTCCTTGTGATATTCAAAGCGAGACACTTAAGATGATGTGGAAAAGGAGGAAAAGCAGATGGCAGAAGAAGGGCTCCCATCTGTAGGGCGGGAGAGCGCTGGGGTTGGAGAAGTGGGTATGCAAGAGTTGATTAATATTCTGTGTTTACTGTCAGGAGATTGCAGTCCAGAACACCAATAATATTCATATTGTCTCCCCACCTGACCAGTCAAACCCCATACCAGCAACAGCCACTGTTTAAAGGTGCTGCATGGCCATTAACAATGTAGAAAGTCTATATAGTGCAGTCTTCATTATTAAATGAAAGGCAGCTGTGGGCTAATTGGCCACGTGGTTCTTCACTGCAGCGTGGCCACAACCCGTCCACAGCACGGTCGCTCCCTAAGGCAGAGTGGCCTGGGTATTCCTGATTGATAGCAATTCTTGACAAATTAATTTGTCACAAATCAAATTTCTTGGCTAACAGTGAAGTTTTGGAATCACATTTTTCAGATTGGCTGGGTCCAGCACCCTCACCAATCAGCTGATGGAAGATGAGGCGGCGCTCCATGTGACTGCTTCTTCCTGTTCATTACACAACTCGTCATCTCCCCTGTAGTGGTGGCGTAGTGTAATTATAAGTACTTTTATTGGTTTTGAAAAGTGGAAATTACAACCACCTCCCGATCCTAAAAATAGCACAAAAGTCTCAAAATATCATTTAGTGCAATACCCACAAGGAAATTCCCTCTAAATATAAAAGCTCAGGACTAACAAAAAGAAAATAGTAATGACCAGTCACACAACCCAGACACACACACCAGACAGTACACCCCTATGTATATGTAGAAATTGTAGTTTGGGCCTGAATCCATAAATCTCAGATTTGCATAAAGCAATCTATTGTCCCCCTCACCGCATATATCTTATACAGAAGTAGATCTGCATTTATCAATTGAACTCACTGGGACAGGGTCAGAGATTTTGGTGGTTTACAGTTAAGGAGGATAGTTTTCCTCCCATAGAACATAAGGAAACAATATAGCCGTCTACCAAATCGGGTAGGAATAAGTTCCATTACAAGACCCAATTAACACACTGCGGGGGAACAAACGCCTGGGTGCCCCAGTCTTGAGCCAATAAAAGAAGAGTGATGCCTCCAAAACTGATGCAAAACAGGGCAAGACCATATTATGTGAAATAAGATACAGATGTAGAAGAGTTAACACACATGCTTTATGAGACATGTTATCTAAACTAAATGCGTTAAGCAAACACCTTCAATTGCTTTCCAATGGCTTTTGTTTCAAGATAACGCAATGAGTTAATAAAATTTGAGTTAATATTTTGAGTGTTAACCCTGCTACATCTGTACCCCTCGATTCTCCACACCGAGTGCACGAAGGGTGCAGTAATCTGCACATATAAAAGAGCCGAACAGGAGTCAGATTCTGTGCAACCATTTAATCTGAATATGTTGATCACGAGCGCCCACTACCATAGACCTCCATGTAGAGCTTAATTCTTTCATATGGGACGCCTCCAGCTCTGGAATTTCCTCGGACCAGCGCTCAAACAACTGCTGCAGCGGTGACTCCGGGTTCCCCAAAATTTCCTTGTAAAAAGATAAAATTTGTTTATACAGACTCATGCTTAAGACTATAAAAGGTATGGAAAACACCATCTTGATATAATTGAGTAAGGTATCTTACTCCGTTCTGTGGCAAAAAGTCCAGTAAAAAAAATAATGGTATTTAGTAAGTGTCATCGGGGCCACTATACAAATATATATATATATATATATATATATATACACTGCTCAAAAAAATAAAGGGAACACTTAAACAACACAATGTAACTCCAAGGCAATCACACTTCTGTGAAATCAAACTATCCACTTAGGAAGCAACACTGAGTGACAATCAATTTCACATGCTGTTGGGCAAATGGGATAGACAACAGGTGGAAATTATAGGCAATTAGCAAGATACCCCCAATAAAGGAGTGGTTCTGCAGGTGGTAACCACAGACCACGTCTCAGTTCCTATGCTTCCTGGCTGATGTTTTGGTCACTTTTGAATGCTGGCAGTGCTTTCACTCTAGTGGTAGCAGGAGACGGAGTCTACAACCCACACAAGTGGCTCAGGTAGTGCAGTTTATCCAGGATGGCACATCAATGCGAGCTGTGGCAAGAAGGTTTGCTGTGTCTGTCAGCGTAGTGTCCACAGCATGGAGGCGCTACCAGGAGACAGGCCAGTACATCAGGAGACGTGGAGGAGGCCGTAGGAGGGCAACAACCCAGCAGCAGGACCGCTACCTCCGCCTTTGTGCAAGGAGGAAAAGGAGGAGCACTGCCAGAGCCCTGCAAAATGACCTCCAGCAGGCCACAAATGTGCATGTGTCTGCTCAAACGGTCAGAAACAGACTCCATGAGGGTGATATGAGGGCCCGACGTCCACAGGTGGGGGTTGTGCTTACAGCCCAACACCGTGCAGGACGTTTGGCATTTGCCAGAGAACACCAAGATTGGCAAATTCGCCACTGGCGCCCTGTGCTCTTCACAGATGAAAGCAGGTTCACACTGAGCACATGTGAAAGACGTGACAGAGTCTGGAAACTCCGTAGAGAACGTTCTGCTGCCTGCAACATCCTCCAGCATGACCGGTTTGGCATTGGGTCAGTAATGGTGTGGGGTGGCATTTCTTTGGAGGGCCGCACAGCCCTCCATGTGTTCGCCAGAGGTAGCCTGACTGCCATTAGGTACCGAGATGAGATCCTTAGACCCCTTGTGAGACCATATGCTGGTGCGGTTGGCCCTGGGTTCCTCCTAATGCAAGACAATGCTAGACCTCATGTGGCTGGAGTGTGTCAGCAGTTCCTGCAAGACGAAGGCATTGATGCTATGGACTGGCCCGCCCGTTCCCCAGACCTGAATCCAATTGAGCACATCTGGGACATCATGTCTCGCTCTATCCACCAACGTCACGTTGCACCACAGACTGTCCAGGAGTTGGCAGATGCTTTAGTCCAGGTCTGGGATAAAAATTGTGGTTTTTTTAACCCTTTTTCTGCGGCGCTGAAAACAGGAGGCAAGTTCTTATAGAATATTTTTAAAAACTAAAATAGCTTATTTATTCTTTTGTCAACGCATTTCAAGGGCGCAATATTTAAAAATATTCTATAAGAACTTGCCTCCTGTTTTCAGCGCCGCAGAAAAAGGGTTAAAAAAAACACTATTTTTATCTCTTTACTCATTTCTCGTGCCACTTCTGGGGCAGAGAAAAAGGAACCTTTGGCAGCAGTACAGGACCCCGCATGCTGGACGGGAAAATACCAGCACAAGCCTTTCACAGTTGTTGTGGCTTCACACAGCAACATACGGTAAGCGCTTCTTGTATAAAGTGCAATAAGACCAAATATACAGCCACACACACGAGGCGCGGCCTCCTGTCTCTCTTTTTCTCTCTTTCTTTTAGTCCAGGTCTGGGGGGAGATCCCTCAGGAGACCGTCCGCCACCTCATCAGGAGCATGCACAGGCATTGTAGGGAGGTCATACAGGCACGTGGAGGCCACACACACTACTGAGCCTCATTTTGACTTGTTTTAAGGACATTACATCAAAGTTGGATCAGCCTGTAGTGTGTTTTTCCACTTTAATTTTGAGTGTGACTCCAAATCCAGACCTCCATGGGTTAAAAAATTTGATTTCCATTTTTAAATTTTTGTGTGATTTTGTTGTCAGCACATTCAACTATGTAAAGAACAAAGTATTTCAGAAGAATATTAAATTAATTCAGATCTAGGATGTGTTATTTATGTGTTCCCTTTATTTTTTTGAGCAGTTTATATATATATATATATATAGAAACCAAAAACAAAGCTCAGCAGCACAAGACCAAAAACAGTGGGTGCAAGTCCTCTCAGCCGCAGGCTAAGACGGCTCTGAAAAAGTATAGTTTCCAAAGATGAGGCAGCACTCCAATAGACGTAAAAAGTGGATCCTTTATTCCCCTCTGTGCAACGTTTCAACCGTCTCAATGCGGTCTTTCTCAAGCATAACAAAATGGTGTCATCAAGGGGGTATATATACCCACAATACATTGCAAATAATAAATGTGACAATTATACAATCTTAAGACAATATAGCATAAACAGTACATTACATAGTGTAAAAAACCCCACATGTTGTATAGCCAAGTGATCTATATTGCATAATATTTATCATAGTACAATATAGTGTACAAACACATTTGATCATTCTGATAACAATCAGATAAGTTAATTGACCAATATCCAATTCATCAAAAAAGTGTAACATCACCTGTGCATATAAATAAGTGCATATAGTTTAAAAACAAACTCACACCGGATCGTATGGGTCGGCGCGCCAAACTTCCCCATCCTCACCGTCAAAGTGCGCATGTCCAAAATCCCTGCCGCGTCACCAGAAAGACGCCCCAAGCCGAGGAGCCAGGCGTCATCACCATGGAAACGTGTAAACACATGACCAGAGCGATAGACTCGTGACTCCTCAGGAGGGCGCGCCGGGTAGAACCACGCCCACAAGGCCGGACCCGCGTCGCCAGGCAACAGTGAAACACTGCTCCCCCGGCACCAGCAGTCACGCAATGTGCATCGCGGTCCACCCACAGGTCACATGACAGGTACAGGCACCCGGGCACAAAAACGGCAGAAGAGGGGGAAATAACAGACGAGAGGAGAGAGAAGGGACACTGGCATCGCAACAATGAGCTATGTGGGTAGAAGGACCAAAAAAGGTCACTGTAATTTGTATATATATATATAAACCAGAGTGAACGTGGCTTGCATAAAGTATATCAGCACTGGAAAGAATAACCTGTGCCATACTTCCATAATAGGACAACAGGCCGGGGACCAAAAGGTCCCGCCGTTATCACGGCAGAAACCCCGGTCCATGGAGGGCAAGGGATCAGAGACACGTCCATGCCACAGGTCCCAAACACCGACCCTTCAGTCCAAGATAAGATAAACAGACCACCACTCCAGGTAGACAACATGATTATAGTAAACCCACACATTACATAGCAAAGCCAATATAGATGCGTCCAGGGATCTCTCCCATCATCATAATCCCAACATGGAGAAGCAGAAGAAGGCGCATACCGTCCACAAAAACCACCAGCGGAGCACCAATGATCTAAAGAAAGAAAAAGAGTAGAATATAAGCAATAAGACAGAGAAATATACATCTGTATGTAACAAATTGGTTATATATTAAATGACACCAATATAGAATTCACATACACCAGGACATGACATAAAGAGGGACAACAGGGAATAGCAAAAGGCCCCATCCTATACTACACTCCACTTAAAATCAACATTGAGACCATGAGGTCTCAGTGTGTTGAGACGATGGATCCATCTAAGCTCACGTTGTTTGAGAGCCAATGTCCTGTCTCCTCCCCTTCTAGACAGAGCAATGTGGTCCACTAACATAAATTTCAAATCCTTCTCCCTGTGATTGGCCTCGACAAAGTGTTTAGGCACGGGCAGATCTTTTCTTTTTTGTCTGATGGAAAAACGATGATTGTTCAAGCGTGCCTTCATGTCACAAGTGGTCTCCCCAACATAGAGGAGGCCACAAGGACAGGAGAGCACGTAGATCACATATGAACTATTGCATGTCAAGAAATGTCCAATCCCATACTGGGTCCCCGTAATAGGATGAGTAAACTTCTCCCCCTTGGTCATATAAGCGCAATTGACGCAGCCAAGGCAGGGATAGGAACCTACCCTACGAGGGCCAATATGAGACTGTACTAAAGTCTTGGCAGGAATGTCCGCTCGGACCAACTTGTCCCGGAAATTGGCAGGACGTCTGTAGGAAAGCAGAGGTGGCACTGTCAAAGGCATAACATTAGAAAAATTGCTCTTAAGTATTGCCCAGTGCTTACGGACAATCTGAGCAATCTGAACACTTTGTTCCAAATAGGTTGATATAAAAGGTATCCTCTCAACTTTATTTTGTGTAGCACCTAGAGATATCTGTGGATCTTTCACTTTATTAAGGTGTTTGTTGATCACCCGAGTAGGGTAACCACGTTCCCTAAACTTGTGCATCATCTGAGAGAAACGAGTCGGGAGTAAATCTGGATCCTGCACCACCCTCTTAACCCTGAGTAGTTGACTGTAGGGTACAGAATTAATGATAGATCTTGGGTGACAGCTGCCATAATGCAGCAATGTATTACAATCGGTGGGCTTCGTGAAGATGTCAGTGGATAAATGGTCACCCACTATGGTAACTGTCATGTCTAGAAATTGGACATGTGAACTCGAGTGTACAAGGGTAAACCTGATATTTGGGTCCATGCGGTTCAAAAAATCATGAAAGCTCCCGAGAGAGAGAGAGAGTCACCAGACCAGATGAGGAAGACGTCATCTATGTATCGCCACCACCCCAGCACATGGCTGAAGTGGTGGGACACATAGATAAGGTCCTCCTCGAGGGCCGCCATGAAGACATTGGCATAAGTCGGTGCCACATTAGACCCCATGGCGGTCCCTCGTAACTGGAGATAGAAGTTATCCATGAAAAGGAAATAGTTGTTCCTCAAAATCAAATCCAATAGCTGGACAAAAAAATCCTGACAAGATAGTGAATAGTTGCTGCCAGATAGCTGTCTCCGAACCGCAGCCAACCCCCTGTCATGGTCAATGGAGGTATATAGGCTAGTGACATCAAAGGATGCCAGGAGACAACCATCTGGCAGCACAATGTCAGAGATCCTGTCCAAAAAGTCGCCAGTGTCCCTAATGTAGGACCTGGCGCTTATCGCATAGTGTCGAAGTACTCGATCTAAGAAAATTGAGATGTTAGAGAAAATGGATCCGGTGCCCGCAACAATGGGGCGACCTGGTGGGTCCAACAATGACTTGTGAATTTTGGGAAGAACATATATGACTGGTGTGCGTGGCTGAGATACAGTTAGGAAGGAATAGAGCTCACCATCAATAATGTCCCGACTCAAAGCTGTGTCAAGGACACCCTTGATGCGTCTAACTATATCAAACCTAGGATCCCCAGTTAATACCCTGTATACACTCGAATCGCCCAATTGTCTTCTAATCTCCTGAATGTATTTGGGGGTGTCCATGACAACAACCGCACCACCCTTATCCGCCGGTTTGATGGTGAGGCTGCTGTCATGGCACAAACCCTCCAAAGTAACCATCTCAGAAGTAGTCATGTTAGGATGTCTAAGGGGCACATTGGTAACCTTATCACGTAGGGCGGCTATATCAATGGAGACAGCCTTCCTAAATGTGTCCAATGCAGATGAATTATTATGAGGTGAAAAATCACTCCTATTAAAAAGCCCAAAAGCTTTAAGTCTCAATTCAGTGTCAATAGATCCTACAGTCGACTGCTCCACTGGAGGGCGACCTGCAAACCATACCTTAAGTTCGATGTTCCTGTATAGGCGCTGCAGGTCGACCTCCAGGTGGAACCAGTCAACCTTGGTAGATGGACAAAATGAAAGGCCCTTGGACAGTACATTAATTTGCACATCAGATAAAGGTACAGAAGAAATATTTACCACAGTAGAAACATTACTATTCATCATAGGGCCTGATTCCCCTTTCTGCGCAGTGCCATAGGTTTGGTCACTTTTGGAGACCTGGGATTTCCGCCATCTGTGGTGTCTTCTGCCACCCCGTCTGGTTCTCTGACTGTCACAGGGCCTATCCCTAAAAAAGACTTAGTAGATACCGGATTGTTGGTGGCCACTGGCCCAGGCTGTCCCGACTGGAGGTGTTTTTTGTTATTCGGACGGTGTGGAGGAAACTGTCTCTGAGGTGTATCATTTTGCCATGTATAGATTTTGCCTTTAGCATAATCATCGGCGTCCCGCTGCCATTTCTTCCTTTTAGTTGACTCCTGATCCTTGATGAATTTGGACAAGTGTTCCATGCAGTTATCATTATATTTAAGAAATTCATCTGGTCCCAACATCGCTTCCAAAGCGATCTTAGTCTGGTCCTGCCGTGTTCTGCTGTCAGCCAGTTCCTGTTGCAAATACTCCAAATTCAAAAGAATAATATCATATGCATATTTATTTGATATTTGAGTAAATTTCTGTGCATATGAAGAGTCACTAGGAAAGAGATTTGGTTTAAGCTGTGACCGAATCCCCCTAGGAATTCTGTGCTCCTTGAAATATTGACCGAGGGTCATCATATGAAGGTCAGTGGACGCTATTTTCTTGGCATCTGCCTCGAAGTTTCTTTTCAGGTCAATTAAAGTGGGTGTAGACAGAAATGCAGGCTCACTCACCAAACCCTGTAGAATCCTCTCCTCATCAGCCCTGGTGTATGTGAAGACGTCAGGGGTATCCATAGCGTAAAAAAGGTGAACAAATGAATAACGGTGCAAGCTGGAAAAGTCCAATATAGACAGAAACCAAAAACAAAGCTCAGCAGCACAAGACCAAAAACAGTGGGTGCAAGTCCTCTCAGCCGCAGGCTAAGACGGCTCTGAATAAGTATAGTTTCCAAAGATGAGGCAGCACTCCAATAGACGTAAAAAGTGGATCCTTTATTCCCCTCTGTGCAACGTTTCAACCGTCTCAATGCGGTCTTTCTCAAGCATAACAAAATGGTGTCATCAGGGGGTATATATACCCACAATACATTGCAAATAATAAATGTGACAATTATACAATCTTAAGACAATATAGCATAAACAGTACATTACATAGTGTAAAAAAAACCCACATGTTGTATAGCCAAGTGATCTATATTGCATAATATTTATCATAGTACAATATAGTGTACAAACACATTTGATCATTCTGATAACAATCAGATAAGTTAATTGACCAATATCCAATTCATCAAAAAAGTGTAACATCACCTGTGCATATAAATAAGTGCATATAGTTTAAAAACAAACTCACACCGGATCGTATGGGTCGGCGCGCTAAACTTCTGCGTCCTCACCGTCAAAGTGCGCATGTCCAAAATCCCTGCCGCGTCACCAGAAAGACGCCCCAAGCCGAGGAGCCAGGCGTCATCACCATGGAAACGTGTAAACACATGACCAGAGCGATAGACTCGTGACTCCTCAGGAGGGCGCGCCGGGTAGAACCACGCCCACAAGGCCGGACCCGCGTCGCCAGGCAACAGTGAAACACTGCTCCCCCGGCACCAGCAGTCACGCAATGTGCATCGCGGTCCACCCACAGGTCACATGACAGGTACAGGCACCCGGGCACAAAAACGGCAGAAGAGGGGGAAATAACAGACGAGAGGAGAGAGAAGGGACACTGGCATCGCAACAATGAGCTATGTGGGTAGAAGGACCAAAAAAGGTCACTGTAATTTGTATATATATATATAAACCAGAGTGAACGTGGCTTGCATAAAGTATATCAGCACTGGAAAGAATAACCTGTGCCATACTTCCATAATAGGACAACAGGCCGGGGACCAAAAGGTCCCGCCGTTATCACGGCAGAAACGCCGGTCCATGGAGGGCAAGGGATCAGAGACACGTCCATGCCACAGGTCCCAAACACCGACCCTTCAGTCCAAGATAAGATAAACAGACCACCACTCCAGGTAGACAACATGATTATAGTAAACCCACACATTACATAGCAAAGCCAATATAGATGCGTCCAGGGATCTCTCCCATCATCATAATCCCAACATGGAGAAGCAGAAGAAGGCGCATACGGTCCACAAAAACCACCAGCGGAGCACCAATGATCTAAAGAAAGAAAAAGAGTAGAATATAAGCAATAAGACAGAGAAATATACATCTGTATGTAACAAATTGGTTATATATTAAATGACACCAATATAGAATTCACATACACCAGGACATGACATAAAGAGGGACAACAGGGAATAGCAAAAGGCCCCATCCTATACTACACTCCACTTAAAATCAACATTGAGACCATGAGGTCTCAGTGTGTTGAGACGATGGATCCATCTAAGCTCACGTTGTTTGAGAGCCAATGTCCTGTCTCCTCCCCTTCTAGACAGAGCAATGTGGTCCACTAACATAAATTTCAAATCCTTCTCCCTGTGATTGGCCTCGACAAAGTGTTTAGGCACGGGCAGATCTTTTCTTTTTTGTCTGATGGAAAAACGATGATTGTTCAAGCGTGCCTTCATGTCACAAGTGGTCTCCCCAACATAGAGGAGGCCACAAGGACAGGAGAGCACGTAGATCACATATGAACTATTGCATGTCAAGAAATGTCCAATCCCATACTGGGTCCCCGTAATAGGATGAGTAAACTTCTCCCCCTTGGTCATATAAGCGCAATTGACGCAGCCAAGGCAGGGATAGGAACCTACCCTACGAGGGCCAATATGAGACTGTACTAAAGTCTTGGCAGGAATGTCCGCTCGGACCAACTTGTCCCGGAAATTGGCAGGACGTCTGTAGGAAAGCAGAGGTGGCACTGTCAAAGGCATAACATTAGAAAAATTGCTCTTAAGTATTGCCCAGTGCTTACGGACAATCTGAGCAATCTGAACACTTTGTTCCGAATAGGTTGATATAAAAGGTATCCTCTCAACTTTATTTTGTGTAGCACCTAGAGATATCTGTGGATCTTTCACTTTATTAAGGTGTTTGTTGATCACCCGAGTAGGGTAACCACGTTCCCTAAACTTGTGCATCATCTGAGAGAAACGAGTCGGGAGTAAATCTGGATCCTGCACCACCCTCTTAACCCTGAGTAGTTGACTGTAGGGTACAGAATTAATGATAGATCTTGGGTGACAGCTATCTGGCAGCAACTATTCACTATCTTGTCAGGATTTTTTTGTCCAGCTATCCTAATTGGAGTCAGTAGGTGATAGTGACCTCCCAGAAAAAGGTGTCAAGACAGCATTGTACATGGCAGACAATAGATGTCTAACCCCCCCACCTGTATTCAAGCTTGGCTTCTCCATTTTTACGTAGATGGCCTCCTTTACACCTCGTTTGTACCAATCGGCCTCCTTATCCAAAACACGTACTTGACTGTCTTCAAAGGTGTGACCTGTTTCTTTTAGTTGTAAGTACACGGCTGAATCTTGACCAGATGTTTTGGCTCTTCAATGCTGAGCCATACGCTGATGTAGTTGTTGTTTTGTTTCGCTGATATACAGTTCTGAGCATTCCTCATTGCACTGGACTGCAGACACAATGTTGTCCATCTTGTGTTTAGGCATTGGGTCTTTGGGGTGAACAAGTTGTTGCCTAAGTGTGTTGCTGGGTTTAAAGCAGACAGGGATGTGATGTTTATTAAAAATCCTTTTGAGTTTCTCAGACACCCCAGCTACCCACCTTTGACCCCATGCTGGGTATAATTATCAGATGTTGATTCAGTTACATACTTATTCCCAGAGAATTCTTGTACAGTCACTCAGAATTGAGAAAGCTCGTTGGAAGAACGAGTGAAAAGTTTTGAAGAAATCTACAGTAAGTGCAGTTGCCTTGATTTATTCTTTACAGATATACCATGACCTGGATAAATGAGAACCTTCACAGACGTTTCCATCTAAAGTTTATTATAACTTACTACCAGGCATTGAGTCGCCATTTCATATTGCATGTGATATAGTGGAAAGCTGGGGAAAAAATCCCAAAAGGGCTAGAATTGAAAAAAAAAAGACAACTGAATTCTGCCACAGTTTGAGGCTTGTTTTTATTCAGTAAAACTGACCTGTGCCCTTCATTCTCTAGGTCAATACGATTGCAGCAATACCACATTTGTATAGTTTTGCTTGTGTTTTGATACTTAAAAAAATAATAATTAAAAAAAAAAAAATCTATGGCACTATGTGAGGGCTCATTTTCTTGCATCGCGATCTGTAATTTTCAGTGATACAATTTTTGGGGTGTGTATGACTTTTTACTCACAAACGTATTAAATTTTTTTAGAGGAGAAGAGACAAAAAAAACAGCAAATCAATGATTTTGATTTTTTCTTTCCATCACGGTATGAACTGTATGGGATTAATGCGTTGATGATCTTTATTTTATTTATTAATTTTTTTTTTTTATTATGGGAAAAGGAGAGGTGATTAGATTTTTATTTTTTTTACATTTTTAAAAACTTTTTTTTTACTTCTCTTTTTACTTCTTTTTAGGCCCCTTAATATGCAATCATTGGATTGCTATTTCTAGTCAGTAATGGGATTTAATGCATTACTAACTAGAACATTTAGTACCATTTCAATGTAGTAATGCTACCTGCAGGCCTACATTGGAATATACCTGTGGTAGGCATCGGAGCATCCAGCTGACTCGAGCCTTTCACAACCATCAAACAGCTGACCGCATTGGGGAGCTATTCCAGCCCTGGGATTTGGGTCACATGGCATCTGAGGGGTAAAATGTCTGCAATTGGCATTATCACAGCCATTAGGCTCAGGTGTCTGCTATGTGAAACAGCAGGTACCCAGTGAGTATGGTTCCCACTCTACTCTCGAGTGGGCACCATCTTTAAAGAACAGTCTAAAATTTAAAAAAATTTAAAATTTCTATGAATATTGAATTAAAACAAATATCCCCTTCTGATAAAAATGTTGCTTTAAGAAAAAACGATTTGTCAGTAATCAGGCTTTATGTGCCTTTAATTACTTTGCCTGTAAAACTCACAGTTTCAATCTTATCTCCTTAAGGGCTCCTGCACATGACTGTTGCTGTTTTTGCAGTGTGCTAATTGCGGACCTGCAAAACATGGACATCGACTGTGTGTGTTCCACATTTTGCGGAAGGGAGCGCCCTGTCTTTAGAACATAAAATGGACAAGAATAGGACATACTGGGTGTGACTTCTGCATCTTTTGTGGCCCAACTGAAGTGATGGGTCTGCATCTGGCCTGTAAAAAATGCAGATTGGATGCTGACCAAAAATATGTTTGTGTGTATGAGTCCCAAGGCCTCATGCACAAGGCTGTTGTGCGGCCATTCCATGCATTGGGGGTCCCAATTGCACGAGCAACATCCGTGCGACGGCTGGGATGGATCAAGACTAGTTCTCAGGTGCTCAGGTGCTCGGGGGCTCGGGCCGAACACATCGGGATGCTTGAGTGCTCTACCGAGCACCCGAGCACAATGGAAGTCAATGGGAGAACACGAGCATTAAATCAGGCACCCCTGCTCTGAAGAGGGGAGGGTGCCTGGTTCATAGGGAAAAGGTCAGAAATGGATAGAAACACCACTGAAATGGTTCGGGAATCGCATGGGGAGGATGTCTGGATGCATCTTAGACTCCCAGGTCGCTGCTGGGAATGATGTTGTCCGAGTAGGGCGCCACTTTTACAGGCTGAGAATAATACGCAGAAAACCGAAGATAAAATTGATTTTAGCAAATATTAGGAAATATTCTTTCCTGTATATTTACTTGTATATAAAGTGCAAGTGCTGCCAAAAATTACAAGGAAGAGGCACTCCGATACAACCTGTTTATCACATAAAAGAGGGCCTCAGTCACATTGTGGTACAATTGTTAATGTAGTGAGACTCCTACACTCATAAAGCCTAGGCACTAAATGAAAGGGCTGCCAAAAATTACAAGGAACCGGTACTACAATACACCTTTTGTTACACATAAAGGAGGGCATCATACAAAGCCTAAAAAAATTATGATCGGTGGCCTGCTGGTGACCCTCAAAAACAGTGAGGGACTGCTGATCTGGCCATCTAAAACATTATGGGCGAGGGCCTGCTGCCACTTTGGTGACTTTAGATAACCTGGGCCCGACTGCACATCCCCGTGATGGCGACAATCCATTTGGATGTCTGCCCTATCAACTTCCGATGTTATTTACAGAGCGAACCACGGTGGCCATGGGTAACAAGGAATCAGGGTTTAAATCCGGAGAGGGAGTCTGAGAAACAGTTACGGCTACTACTTCCAAGCAAGGCAGTATGCATGCAAATTACCTATTAGGTATAATTAGGTGAGGGCCTGCAGTTGAGCTGACCCTGTAAAAGATTGTAGGTAAAGGGCCTGCTGGTAAGCTGACCCTCTAAAAGATTGTAGGTGAGGGCCTGCAGGTGATCTGACCCTCTAAAAAATTATATGTGAGGTCCTGCTGCTGAGCTGACCCTCTAAAACTGTCATGCCCTGCTCAGGCTATGTGTGGAGGTCTGCCAGATTAGCAGCACGTGTGTAGCCTTTTGTTTTTGTTTGGAGTTGAGCTATATCCGCCTCCCTTCAGGTGCACTGGGTGGGGTCGTTGGTTTGAGTTTAAATTACGCCCACTCCCAGTGTCCTGTGCGGATTATAGCTTTTGTCTGGCTCAGAGGAAGGAAGGATTAGCTGTTCCTGCTCAGAAAGATAAGTTGGTGTTGCTTTCTTGTGGTTGACTGTCTAGGCTGTTAGAGAGACTCCTGCCCCCTCCAGGTCTGAGGGAGCAGGCTGCCTCTTTCCCCCTTTCACCATCTTAGGGATTTTAGGGTATCTTCAGCCTAGGCACGGGGACACGGTCATTCCCACCTTCAGGGTCTGAACATGGGCATAGAAGTCTAGGGAGAGCTGGTAGGGATTTGTCAGGAGGTGACCTTCATCCCCAGCTTGCCTAGACACTTGTTTGTTTATATTCTGTGCATCTTGTATCCTGTCCGCCGTGACAAAAACATTATGATTGAGGGCCTGCTGCTGAGCTGACCATTTAATAAATTATGGGAGAGTGCCTGCTGCTTAGCTGACCAAAAAATGTACAGTGTTCAAAGCAGGCTGGGTTCCCTGAATACTTCAGCTAGGAATAATGGAATAGGACTGGTTCCATTTTGTTGGTTTTTGGAACTGGGGCCATGATTAGGAGGGACGGCTGGGGGCATCCGTATTGCGCCACTAGAGGTGAAATTCTTGGACCGGCGCAAGACGAACCAAAGCGAAAGCATTTGCCAAGAATGTTTTTATTAATAAAAAACGAAAGTCGGAGGTTTGAAGACGATCAAATACCGTCGTAGTTCAGACCATAAACGAAGACGACCCGCGATCCGGCAGCGTTATTCCCTTAACCCGCCGAGCAGATTACAGGAGACCAAAGTCTTTGGGGGGAGTATGTTTGCAAATCTGAAACTTAAAGGAATTGATGGAAGGGCACCACCAGGAGTGGAGCCTACAGCTTAATTTGACTCAACATGGGAAACCTCACCCGGCCCGGGCACAGAAAGGATCGACAGATTGATAGCTCTTTCTCGATTCTGTGGGTGGTGGTGCATGGCCGTTCTGAGTTGGTGGAGCGATTTGTCTGGTTAATTCCAATAACGAACGAGACTCCTCCGTGATAACCAGTTATGCGAACGCCGGCGGTGAGGATTGTGTTGACCAGACTATTGGATAGTGAGACTGGACTTGTAGGTGAGGGCCTGCTGGTGAGTTGACCCTCTAAAAAATTATATGCGAGGGCCTGCAGGTGAGCTGACCCTGTAAAAGATTGTAGGTGAGGGCCTGCTGGTGAGCTGACCCTCTAAAAAATTATAAAATGATATGCGAGGGCCTTCAGGTGAGCTGATCCTGTAAAATATTGTAGGGGAAGGCCTGCTGGTGATCTGACCCTGTAAAACATTATATACGAGGGCCTGCTGGTGAGCTGACCCTCTAACAAAATTATATGCGAGGGCCTTCAGGTGATCTGACCCTGTAAAACATTGTAGGTGAGGGCCTGCGGGTGAGCTGACCCTCCCAAAAATTGTGTACGAGGGCCTGCAACTGAGCTGATCCTGTAAAACATTATATGCGAAGGGCATAATCGCAAGGGCATTATATGTGACGAATAAGCATGTTGATATGAAGGAAGAGTAGAATGAGAATGAGAAAAGGAAGATTCAACCATATACCCTTGTTTGTGGTGGAAGGGGTGCATGGGAATACAGTGTATTTAGTACATTATGAACATTTAAAGTGCCTTTATGTTCTTCAGCTTTCCTCTGGTGGAGTCGAGAAGTCATGGCCAATACAGGCCTTGTTCATTTTTATAAGAGACAACCTGTCAGCATTTTCAGTTGACAGGCGGAAATGCTTATCTGTAATAATGCCACCAGCAGCACTAAATACCCGCTCAGACAAAACGGGCCAGCACCTCCAAGGCGTAGAGCGCCAGTTCGTGCCACATGTCCAGCTTGGACACTCAGTAGTTGTAAGGCACTGAGGGATCATTGAGGATGCTGACATGATCTGCTATGTACTCCTTCACCATCTTCCAAAATGTTTCCCTCCTTGTGACACTAGGCCGCGCATCAGGGTGAGGGTGCTGGCGGGGCGTCATGAAACTTTCCCAGGTTTTGGAGACTGTTGCCCTGCCTATGTTGGAACTGCTGTGTGTTTCTGTTGTCTCCCCTCTTCGATTGGCCAAGTAACTACAGACTCTGAAGCCAGCGTTGTCAGATGGAAATTTTTGGAGCAATTTTTCAACAAGGATGTTCTGGTATTGCACCGTTTTGATCGTCCTCTCCACCAGAGGAATGAGAGATGAGAAGTTCTCTTTGTAGCAGGCGTCGAGAAGGGCGAACAACCAGTAATCCGTGTTGTCTAAAGTGCGTATAATACGCGGGTCGCGGGAATGGCAGCCTAACATGAAGTCAGCCATGTGTGCCAGAGTACCAACAGGCAAGACTTCGCTGTCGTCATCAGGAGGATCAATCTCAATCTCCTCACCCTCTTCCTCCTCTTCTGCCCTCCCACGCTGAAAAGATGGAATTTAACTTCCAAGGGTACTACCCTGTCTCCTGCTCCTCCTCTTCATTGTCCAATTCGCGCTGAGAAGACGAACTGAGGGTGGTCTGGCTATCACCCTGCGTAATGTCTTCCCCCATTTCCACCTCTTCCACATACAAAGCGTCATCCTTAATTGTGAGCAGCAAGCGTTTGAATAGACACAGAAGTGGGATGGTTATGCTGATAATAGCGTTATCGCTGCTCTCTATCTGTATTGATTCCTCAAAGTTTCTTAAAACCTCGCAGAGGTCAGACATCCATGCCCACTCCTCGCTTGTGAATAGCGGAAGCTGACTGGAAAGGCGCTATACATGTTGCAGCTGGAATTCCACTACTGCCCTCTGCTGCTCACAAAGCCTAGCCAACATGTGGAACATCAAGTTCCAGCGCGTGCTCAACGTCGCACAACAGCTGGTGACCTGGCAATTTCAAGCGCTGCTGCAACGTTGACAGACCGGCTGAAACTGTAGATGACTTGAAAAAAAATGTGTGCACACGTGGCACACCTTCACCAGTAGCTCAGGCAAATTGGGGTACGTTTTGAGAAACCGCTGAACCACTAAGTTGAAGACGTAGGCTAGGCATGGGATGCGTGTGAGCTTGCCGGGCTCCAAAGCCACCACCAAGTTACGGCCATTATCAGACACAACCGTGCCTGGTTCTAGGTTGAGCAACAGCTCAGTCTGGTCTCTTATCCCCAGCCACAGCTCTGCGATGGTGTGCTGTTTGTCCCCTAAGCATATCATCATCAGCCCGGCCTGTTGCCGCTTCCCCACTGCAGTGCTACACTGATACCAGCTACCGACTGATGACTGACTGGTGCTGCACCTGGATAATTCTGAGATGGAAGTGGAGGAGGAAGCGGAGGAGGAGAAGTGGGGGTTGGAGTCACTAGTGTAGGTGCTGGCGGAAACCCTGATTGACGTAGGACCCGCAGTCCTTGGCTTCGGTAGCACCTGTTCTATGCCAGGGTACGACTCGCTCCTGGCCTCCACAACATTCACCCAGTATGCAGTCAGGGAAATGTAGCGTCCATGCCTGAATGCACTTGTCCATGTGTCCGTGGTTAAGTGGACCTTCCCAGTAACTGCGTTGGTCAGGGCACATGAAGTTATGGGATATATGTTGGTCTAAGGTGGGCACGACAAACGTTAAAAAATTGTGGCGGCTGGGGACTGCGTAACACGGGATGGCTGCCGACATCAGGCTAAGGAAGGCCTCAGAGTCCACGAGCCTAAATGGCAACATTTCCAGGGCTAGTAATTATGGAAAGCTGCGCATTTAGTGCTATGGCCTGTGGGTGGGTGGCTGGGTATTTGCACTTGCGTTCAAATGCCTGGGGTAAGGACAATTGTACGCTGTGCTGGGACATGGAAGTGGATGTGGTCGCTGATGGTGATTGCGAAGGTCCAGGTGCAGGACGGGAGGCATTCAGGCCTTGCGCCTTCGACAGGGCATTGGCCAGCACGTAAACAGGGGAAGAGGAGGCAGTGGTGTGACCCAGGCGTTCGTCTCACTTATTATGGTGCTTGGATGCCATGTGGCGGATCATGCTGGTGGTGATGACTAGTGTTGAGCGCGAGTATTCGAATAACGAATTTTTATCTCGAATATCGCAACTTCGAGATTTCGTGAATATTTTGAATATTGTTCTATATATTCGTGAAATTGAATATTTGTTTTTTTTTGTTTTTTTTTCATCTGAAAATATATGATTCCTTCCTGCTTCTTGCTTGTGGGTCAAAGAGCCATTGGCCCACAAGCAACTGAATTGAAGCTGGAAGGAATCACATTTTCAGATGGATCGGAATATTCGAAATAAAGAATATATTGCTGTATATTCAATTTTAGAATATTCGTCCTATTCTAATCTAAACCAATAATCTCGGTTATAATATTCGAGTTCACGAATATTACAACATAAAAATCGTAATGGTTAATACGTGTGCCCGGCACTGCCGACCGCATGACAAAATCGTTATTTAATCAACTTCAGCATACACCTCCCCGACAAGCGTCCCCGTCACCATGGGAACGCCTGTGGGTTAGAAAATACCATCAGAGTTTTCCCTGAGATCGTAAAAACTCAGATCCGATGGTATATTCTAACCCACAGGCGTTCCCATGGTTACGGGGACGCTTGTCGGGGAGCAGTATGCCAAAGTGGAATATTATTACTCTAACTTCATCTTTGAGAATATTCGTAATATTGCTCTAACTTCGTCTTTTAGAATATTACGAATATTCTAAAAGACGAAGTTAGAGCAATATTAAGAATATTCGTAAAATACACATATAGATTGTAATTTAGCTAATATACTGCTATAGTATTTTTTTTAATAGTGTACATATTTTCCAAAACTGAAGTTCAGAAGAGGCAAAAAAAATTTGACAAAAAAAAAAGGGATTATAGCACTATATTAGCTAAATTACAATCTATGTGTATTTTACGAAAATTCGTAATATTGCTCTAACTTCATCTTTTAGAATATTACGAATATTCTAAAAGACGAAGTTAGAGCAATATTACGAATTTTCGTAAAATACACATATTAGCCTAGCCATAGTCAATTAGTCGAACGTTGCCTTATACTGTCAAAAGAACAATCGCAATACACGATTAATTAAATCACATATTATTCGCGATAAATGGAATAATGACGAATATTCGATTTCGACGAATATAAGACGAATATTCAATCAAATATTCGCGAAATATCGCAAAATCTAATATGGCACCTCCCACTCATCACTAGTGGTGACGTTGCTAGTGTTCACGCCGCGGCTCATTTTGGTACGGCACAGGTTGCAAAATACTATTCTTTTGTCGTCCTCACTTTCCTCAATAAAGTGCCAGACTGCGGAACACCTACCCCTTGACAAGGGAGATTTCTGCATGAGGGTGCTCCGTGTAACAGTTGTGGGCCTGTTTGGTTTGGCCCGCCTTCTCCCTTTTGCCACCCCACTGCCTCTTCCAACCCTGTTGCGGTGCAGCAGATCCTTCCCCCTCTGTACTGCTGTTCTCGCACGGCTTTCCACCTTCCCAGGTTGGGTCAGTGACTTCATTGTCCACCACCTCCTCTTCCACTTCCTCACACTGCTCATCCTCCTGACTTGTTAACCTAACCACTACCTCATTGATTGACAACTGTGTCTCATCCTCTTCATCATTAGACAGTAATTGCCGTTCCTCACCGTCATCTTCTTGTGATTGTGATGTGGATGCTCAAGAGTTTGGGAATCAGGCCTCTTTAAGCCTGCTTGGCGAAAGGGCCAAATCAAGGAATGGCGCTGAAAAGAGCTCCTCGGAATATCCGAGTGTGGGATGACTTGTTTGCCCAGACTCTCCATGGTGGGAGGAAGGAGGATGAGGGTGAGGATTGGGTTGAGCAGACTCTTGGCTACTGAGACTGGACTTGGTGAAGACAGGTTGGTGCTTAACCGACTGGAAGCATTATCTGCTGCAATCCAACTGACCACCTGGTCGCACTGGTCTGACTTCAAGAGTGGTGTCCTGCGCCGCCCTGCAAACTGGGACATGAATCTATGTATCGTGGATGATTGTTTTTCTTGTGCTCTGGCAGCAGGCATAGTTTCACCGTGCCCAGGGCCACGGCCTCTGCATGCACCATCAGCATCATGGCCACTGCCCCTTCCCTTACTGCTCGCCTTCTTCATATTAAATGTTATATATGATTGAAAGTCTGTATGCGCAAACAAATTTAAAAAGGTATTTGGGATGTGGTAACGTCACACAGGAGATATCCCGCAGATAATGTCAATGCTGTCACCAGCGGCTAATGAAAAATTTGAGGGAATGTCACAGGTATTTGGGATGAGGAAACATTATACAGGAGAGGTACCACCGGTAATGTCACTGTCCGCAGCGTCTACGCAAAAAAGTACACTGTTTGTCACAGATAAATTTTAGAAGCGCACACGTTACACTGCAGACACCATCTACGGAAAAAGTACAATGTATGTCACAGATAAATCTTAGAAGCGCACACGTTATACTGCAGATGTGGCGCAGCTAATGTCACTGTCCGCAGCGGACACCGTCTACGTAAAAAGTACACTGGATGTCAGATATTTTTTGAATGCGAACACTTTACACATGAGATGTGGCGCTGGTAATGTCACTGTCAGAAGCGGACACAGTCTATTGAAAAAGTACACTGTATGTCACAGATAAATTTTAGAAGCGCACACGTTACACTGCAGATGTGGTGCTGGTAATGTCACTGTCCGCAGTGGATACTGTCTACGGAAAAAGTACACTGTATGTCACAGATAAATCTTAGACGCGTACACGTTATACTGCAGATGTGTTGCTGGTAACGTCACTGTCCGCAGCAGACATCATCTACGGAAAAAGTACACTGTATGTCACAGATAAATTTTGGAAGCGCACACATTACACTGCAGATGTGGCGCAGCTAATGTCACTGTCCACAGCGGACACTGTCTACGGAAAAAGTACACTGGATGTCAGATATTTTTTGGATGCGCACACTTTACACATGAGATGTGGCAAGCTAATGTCACTTTCAGAAGCGGACACAGTCTATTGAAAAAGTACACTGTATGTCACAGAGATTTTTTCGATGTGCACACTTTACACAGGAGATGTGGCGCAGCTAATGTCACTGTCCGCAGCGGACACCGTCTAAGGAAAAAGTACACTGGATGCCAGATATTTTTTAGATGCACACACTTTACACTGGAGATGTGGCGCAGCTAATGTCGCTGTCTGCAGCGGCCTAACTATTGTACGCTATTTAGTGCAGGATGCGCTATAAATAGATATTGTTGCCACATACAATAGTCCGTAGAAGGACTTTTGGGTCTGTAAAGTTTTAGCTATTTAGCGCAGGTTGCGCTAAAAATATAGATTGCTGCTGCCACTCACAATACAGTAGTTTTTAAAAGGACTTTTGGGTCTCTGAAAACTTTTGGTAGTAATAATATTCTTAAATCAGTCTCTACACTGTCTATCCCTTCCTCAGCACAGATCTCCCTGACTAAGAATGAGCCGAACATGCGTCATCGGGTGCTATATAGCACCCGATGACGCGTTTTGGCCAGCAAGTCACTGTAATGCCATCAGCCAACATGACTACGGCATTACAATGAGGGCAGTACTTACCTGCATGTTTATTGGCTGCGTAGCAGCCAGGAAACGTGCGGGGTGGAGACTCGAGCATTGCGCTCGAGCACATGGTATTCGGCCGAATACCGCCATGTGCCAAGCATCGAGACAGGTGTTTGGCCGAGCATGCTCGATCATCACTAATCGAGACCCATTCAATTTGAATTGGTTCGCGATCCGTCCTTACCGTAAAAAAAATAAAAATGTTCTATCTTTTTGCAGTGCGGAGGCACGGGCAGAAACACCAAGGAAGAACTCCGTAGTGCTTCTGTGGGCTTCTGATTTGCACCGAATCTCCTGGATTGCGGACCCATTTAGGTAAATGAGCCCGCATTCGTAATGCGGGGTGCACACGGCCGGTGCCCATGTACTGCCGACCTGAAATACCTTCTATAAAATTGCTGTGGGAGGGGTCATTAATAGTGTTAATCGAGCATGCTCGGCGAAACTCCAGTTCGGCTCGAGCATCGAAATGTTTGGCCGCATATAGCATGTGCTCGAGCTTGATGCTCAAGTCAGTGTATTTAAATCTAATTTAGCCTCTATTTTTGAAATGTTTCTGGCAGGATTCAAACTCGCAAACTTCTACATTACAGCCAAGAATGTTAACCACTACACTATAGAGCTGCATGGCCAATTACTTAAAAAATAAGTAAAAAAAAAAACTCCTAAGCCAAATTAGAGTTCCAACACCCTCCCCTCTTCAGAGCAGGGGGTGCCTGGTCTAATGCTCGGGTGCTCTGTAGTGCATCGGGACGTGTTCTACTAGAGCACACACAAGCACTTTGGTGCTTGATCAACACTAGTCATTGACACAGAGATTCAGTTAACTTTTCTGCTTAAATGTGCTCAATAAAAGACACAAATTGTACAACTGTTTGTGTGTTATTTATTTAGTTAGATTGTATTTTTCTATAGGAATCAATGCAGAACTCAAGGTTAATGCTAAAATGGTTCCAAACTTTTCTAACTTTCATCAAATGTTCAAAGTTGAATTAAGTTGCTTATAAGCTTTGTATTTCATTTCCATAATAGTATAGCTTAGTATATGAGAAATTAAAGAAATCAATTAAGATGACACCAGCCTTGCTTTAGCTCTGCTCTTTGAGTTTAATTAATGAGTGTGAGATGGAATATGCAATGTGAGACTGATAACTATAATAGCTTTTTATATTTTTGCGGCAAGCCCTCTACAGCAGGTTACCTCATTTATTCCCTGTCTGAGTAATGTAATAGTTTTCAATTATTCTTAGTTCTTTTTTAGGGTTAATATATTTTCATTATATATCACTGAGGTCAGCTACGGTATTATGAAAATAGATGATCAGTAGTGTTGATCGAGCACCAAAATATTCGGGTTCTCGGGCCGAGCACCCGAGCTCAATGGAAGTCAATGGGAGAACCTGAGCTTTATATCAGGCACCCCTTACTCTGAAGAGGGGAGGGTATCTGGAAAAGGTCAGAAATTGATGGAAGCATCACCGAAATGGTTCGGGAACAGCATGGGGAGGATGTCTGTATGCATCTTCGACTCCCAGGTTACTGCTAGGAACAATGTTGTCCGACTAGTACGCCACTTTTAAAGACTGACAATAATATGCTCAAACCGAAGATAAAATAGATTTTAGTGAAAAATTGTTAGGAAACATTCTTTCCTGTATATTTACTTGTATATAAAGTGCCAGTGCTACCAAAAATTGAAAGCAAGAGGCACTCCGATACAACCTGTATATCACATAAAGGAGGGCCTCATTCACATTGTGGTACAATTGTTCAGGTAGTGGGACTCCTACACTCATAAAGCCTATGCACTAAGTAAAAGGGCTGCCAAAAATTACAAGGAACCAACACTACAAGACACCCTTTGTTACACATAAAGGAGGGCATCATACACAAAAAAATTATGATTGATGGCCTGCTGGTGACCCTCAAAAACATTTGAAGCAAGGGCCTGCTAATCTGACCATCTAAAATATTAGGGGCAAGGGCCTGCTGCCGAGCTGACCCTCTAAAACATTAGGAGTGAGGGTCTGCTGCTGAGCTGACCATCGAAAAAATTATGGCTGAGGGCCTGCAGCTTAGCTGACCCTCTAAAAGGTTGTAGGCGAGGGCCTGCAGGTGAGTTGACCCTATAAAACATTATATGCGAGGGACTGCAAGTGAGCTGACCCTGCAAAATATTGTAGGTGAGGGCCTGCAGGTGAGCTGACCCTCTAAAACATTATATGCGAGGGCCTGCAGGTGAACTGACTCTGTAAACCATTATATGCGAGGGCCTGCAGGTAAGCTGTCTCTGTAAAAGATTGTAGGTGAGGGCCTGCTGGTGAGCTGATCTTCTAAAAGGTTGTAGGTGAGGGCCTGCTGGTGAGCTGACCATCTAAAATGTTGTAGGTGATGGCCTGCAGGTGAGCTGACCCTGTAAAACATTATATGCAAGGGCCTGCAGGTGAGCTGATCCTGTAAAAGATTGTAGGTTAGGGACTGCAGGTGAGCCGACACTGTAAAACATTATATGCGATGGCCTGCAGGTGAGCTGACCCTGTAAAAGATTGTAGGTGAGGGCCTGCTGGCGAGCTGACCCTCTGAAAGGTTGTAGGTGAGGGCCTGCAGGTGAACTGACACATTATATGCGAGGGTCTGTAGGTGAGTTGACCCTGTAAATCCCTTTATGCGAGGTCATTATATGTGACGAATAAGAATGTTGATATAATGGAAGAGGAAGAGGAGGAGGAGGATGAGAAAAGGAAGATTCAATCATATACCATTTTTTGTGGTGGAAGGGGTGCATGGGAATACAGTGTATTGAGTACATTATAAACAAAACATTAAGGCTACATGCATACAGCGGTTCCGCAATACACGGGCACCGGCCATGTGCATTCCGTATCACGGATCGCGGACCTATTAACTTACATGGGTCCGCAATCACGGAGATGCGGAACGGAGGCATGGATCGGAACCCCACGGAAGCACTATGGGGTGCTCCTGTGGTGTTTATGGTCGTGCATCCGCACAGCAAAAAAAGTAGCGCATGCACTACTTTTTTGTGGTGCGGACCGTCGGATGTGGATCGCGGAACCCATTCAAGTGAATGGGTCTGCGATCCGCATGCGGCTCCCCACGGTCTGTGCCTGTGCATTGCGGACGCAATTTGTGGTCCGCAGCACGGGCACGGAGCCCTAACGTTCATGTGCATGTAGCATTAAAGTGCCTTTATCTTCATCACCTTTCCTCTGGTGGAGTCGAGAAGTCAGGGTCAATCCAGGCCTTGTATTATTTTTGTAAGAGTCAACCTGTCAGCATTTTCAGTTGACAGGCGGATACGCTTATCTGTTATAATGCCACCAGCAGCACTAAATACCCGCTCAGACAAAACGCTGGCGGCAGGTCAGACCAGCACCTCCAAGGCATAGAGCTCCAGTTCGTGCCACGTGTCCAGCTTGGACACCCAGTAGTTGTAAGGCACTGAGGGATCATTGAGGACGCTGACACGGTCTGCTATGTACTCCTTCACTATCTTCCAAAATGTTTCCCTCCTTGTGACACTAGGCCGCGCATCAGGGTGAGGGTGCTGGCGAGGTTTCATGAAACTGTCCCAGGCTTTGGAGAGTGTTGCCCTGCCTCTGTTGGAACTGCTGTGTGTTCTCCTTGTCTCCCCTCTTCGGTTGGCCAAGGAAATACGGACTCTGCCGCCAGCATTGTCAGATGGAAATTTTTGGAGCAATTTTTCAACAAGGACCTTATGGTATTGCACCGTTTCGCTTGTCCTCTCCACCAGAGTAATGAGAGATGAGAAGTTCTCTTTGTAGCGGGGATCGAGAAGGGCGAGCAACCAGTAATCTGTGTTGTCCAAAATGCGTATAACGCGCGGGTCGCGGGAAAGGCAGCCTAACATAAAGTCAGCCATGTGTGCCAGAGTACCAACAGGCAAGACTTTGCTGTCGTCATCAGGGCGATGACTCACAATCTCCTCATCCTCTTCCGCCTCTTCTCCCCACCCACGCAGAACAGATGGCATTAAACTTTCATGGGCACTACCCTCTGTAGCGGAGGCAACTGTCTCCTGCTTCTCCTCCTCTTCATCGTCCAATTCGCGCTGAGAAGACGAACTGAGGGTGGTCTGGCTATCACCCTGTATATTGTCTTCCCCCATTTCCACCTCTTCTACATGCAAAGTATCATCCATAATTGCGAGCAGCAAGCGTTTGAGTAGACATAGAATTGGGATGGTTACGCTGATAATAGCGTTATCGCCGCTCACCATCTGTGTTGATTCCTCAAAGCTTCTTAAAACCTCACATAGGTCAGACATCCATGCCCACTCCTCGCTTGTGAATAGCGGAAGCTGAATTTAAAGGCAACGACCATGTTGCAGCTGGTATTCCACTACTTCCCTCTGCTGCTCACAAATCCTGGCCAACATGTGGAACGTCGAGCTCCAGCACGTGCTCACATCGCACAACAGCCGGTGAGCTGGCATTTTCCAGCGCTGCTACGGCATTGATGACTGCGAAAATGTGCACACAAGCGCTAAACCACTAAGTTTAAGACATGGGCTAGGCATGGGATGTGTGTTAGCTTGCCTAGCTCTAAAGCCGCAACCAAGTTACGGCCATTATCAGACACAACCATGCCTGGTTCTAGGTTGAGTGGCGAGAGCCACAGCTCAGTCTGGTCTCTTATGGCCTGCCACAGATCTTTGGTAGTGTGCTGTTTTTCCCCTAAGCATATCAGCCTCAGCGAGGCCTGTTGCCGCTTCCCCACTGCAGTGCTACACTGCTTCCAGCTACCAACTCATGACTGACTGGTGCTGCAGTGTGGATAATTCGGAGGTGGAAGTGGAGGAGGAGGCGAAGTGGGGGTTGGAGCCACTAACGTAGGTGCTGGCGGAAGCCCTGATCAACGTAGGGCCCACAATCATTGGCGTCGGTAGCACCTGTGCCTTCCCAGGGTATGACTTGCTCCCGGCCTCCACAACGTTCACCCAGTGTACTGTCAGGGAAATGCAGCATCCCTGGCCGAATGCACTTGTCCATGTGTCCATGGTTAAATGGACCTTCCCAGTAACTGCATTGGTCAGGGCACGTATGATGTTACGGGACACATGTTGGTGTAAGGCGGGCACATCACACCTTTAAAAATAGTGGCGGCTGGGGACTGCGTAACGCTGGACGGCCGCCGACATCAGGCTACAAAAGGCCTCAGTGTCCACAAGCCTAAATGGCAACATTTCCAGTGCCAGTAATTTGGAAAGCTGCACATTTAGTGCTATGTCCTGTGGGTGGGTGGCTGGGTATTTGCGCTTGTGTTTAAAGGCCTGGGGTAAAGACATTTGCATGCTGCGCTGGGACATGGAAGTGGATGTGGTTGCTGATGGTGCTTGCAATTCCCCACCGTCATCTTCTTGTGATTGTGGATGCGCAATAGTTCGGGAATCAGGGCACAAGATCTGTCCCTCTTCAAGCGTGCTTGGAGAGATGGCCAAATCAAGGAATGGCGATGAAAAGAGGTCCTCGGAATATCTGAGTGTTGGATCACTTGTTTGCCCAGACTCTCCATGGTGGGAAGAAGGAGGATCAGGGTAAGGATTGTGTTGAGCAGACTATTGGCTACTGAGACGGGACTTGGTGGAAGACAGGGTAGTGCTTAACCGACTGGAAGCATTATCTGCTACAATCCAACCGACCACCTCGTTGCACTGTTCTGACTTCAAAAGTGGTGTCCTGCGCAACCCTTCAAACTGGTACATGAAGCTAGGTATCGATTGTTTTTCTTGTGCTCTGGCAACAGGCATAGTTTCAACGCTCCCAGGTCCACGGCCTCTGCGTGCACCATCAGCATCACGGCCACTTCCCCTTCCCTTGCTGCTGGCCTTCTTCATATTAAATGTTATATATGCTTGATAGTATGTCACACGTACAGTATCATAGTATTTGAAAGTGTATGCGCAAGCAAATTTAAAAAGGTATTTGGGATGTGGAAACATCACACAGGAGATATCCTGCAGATAATGTCAATGCTGTCACCAGCGGCTAATAAAATATTATAGGGAATGTCACAGGTTTTTGGGATGAGGAAACGTTATACAGGAGAGGTACCACCGGTAATGTCACTGTCCGCAGCGTCTACGGAAAAAGTACACTGTATGTCACAGATAAAATCTTTAAGCGCACACGTTACACTGGAGATGTGGCCCTAGTAATGTCACTGTCAGAAGCGGACAGCGTCTATTAAAAAGCACACTGCATGTCACAGATACATTTTTTAAGCGCACACTTTGCACTAGAGATGTGGCACAGCTAATGTCACTGTCTGCAGCGGACAACGTCTACTAAAAAAGTACACTGGATGTCACAGATATTTTTTGGATGCGCACACGTTACACTGGAGATGTGGCACTGGTAATATTACTGTCAGAAGCAGACACCGTATATTGAAAAAGTACACTGTCTGTCACAGATACATTTTTTCAGCACACACGTTACACTGCAGATGTGGCCCTGGTAATGTCAATGTCCGCAGCAGACACCGTCTAAGGAAAAAGTACACTGGATGTCACAGATATTTTTTGGATGCGCGCACTATACACAGGAGATGTGGCGCAGCTAATAGTACATCATAGCGGCAGGTGTGTTTCCGCATTTTGATGTACTATTACGTCATGTTGATAGGGTGGGCACCGGAGCGGTGCGCTCCCGATCACTGCAGGGGCCCATCAGTCCCTGATGGCTGGGCCCCTGCTTTATCCGCCGGCATCGCTGTACAAGCTGATGCCGGCGGATTAACCCCTTCTATGCCACGATCAGCGCTGACCGCGGCATAGAAGGGATTTGTGGCAGGTGAGGGAGCCCATTGGGTCCCTGCGCTGTTGTGGCAGGGACCCGATGGGTGAGAAGGCAGCCCAATGCCATGCAGAGGCTGCCCAATGCCTTGCACGGCATCGTGACCTGCCTTCTATGGGTGCCCAGGAGATTCAGCCTCAGGATGGGTCTCCTAGGCAACCTGTTTGTGTACTACTCACTGTAGTACACAAACAGGCGATGCATTACAATACAGATGTATTGTAATGCTTTGCAGAGGGGATCAGACCCCTTAAAAGTCCTAGAGTGGGACAGAAATAATGCCCAAAAATTGTCAAAAAAAGAGTTTTAAATAAAAAAATAAAGTTTTATATAAAAAAAAATAAAAAAAGAAAGAAAACACACATATTAGGTATCGCCGCATCCGTAACGACTGGCTCTATAAATATATCACATGATCTACCCAGTCCAATAAACACTGTAAAAAAAAAAAAATAATTTTGTCACCTTAGGGTACTTTCACACTTGCGGCAGGACGGATCCGACAGGCTGTTCACCATGTTGGATCCGTCCTTCCGCTATTTCGCCGTGCCGCCGGACCGCTGCTCCGTCCCTATTGACTATAATGGGGACGGGGGCGGAGCTCCGGCTCAGCACGGCGGTGGACGGCGAAAGCCGCCGGACTAAAAAGTCGAACATGCAGGACTTTTTAGTCCGGCGGCTTTAGCCGTGCACCGCCGTGCTGCGCCGGAGCTCCGCCCCGTCCCTATTATAGTCAATGGGGACAGAGCGGCGGTCCGGCGGCACGGCAAAATAGCGGAAGAACGGATCCGACATGGTGAACAGCCTGTCGGATCCGTCCTGCCGCAGTAGCCTTGAAAGTAGCCTTACATCACAAAAAGTGCAACACCAAGCGATCAAAAAGGCGCATGTACCCCAAAATGGTACCAATAAAACCGTCAACTGATCCCGCAAAAAATAGCCCCTACATAAGACAAGTGCCCAAAAAGTAAAAAAAACTATAGCTCTCAGAACATGGAGACACTAAAACATATTTTTTGGGGTTTCAAAAATGCAATTATTGTGTTAAAGTGAAATAAATAAATAAAAAGTATATATATTAGTTATTGCCACGTCCGTAACAACCAGCTCTATAAAAATAACACATGACTTAACCCCTCAGGTGAACACAGTAAAAAAAAAAAAACTGTGCCAAAAGAAGCAATTTTTCGTCACCTTACATCACAAAAGTTGCAACACCAAGCGATCAATAAGGCGTATGCCCCCCAAAATAGTACCAATAAACCATCACCTCATCCCTCAAAAAATGAGACCCTACCCAAGACAATCGTCTCAAAAAATAAAAAAATATATGACTCTCAGACAATAGAGACACTAAAATATGATTTTTTTGCTTCAAAAATGCTATTATTCTGTAAAAGTGAAATAAATGTAAAAAAAGGAGATATGTTAGATATCGTCGTGTCCGTAACAACCTGCTCTGAAAAAATATCACATGACTTAACTCCTCAAGTGAACAACGTAAAAAATCTAAGATAAAAACAATGCCAAAAAAGCCATTTTTTGTCACCTAACATCATTTAAAGTGCAACACCAAGCGTTCAAAAAGCCGTATGCCCCCCAAAATTGAACCAATCAAACCGTCATGTCATCCCGCAAAAAATGAGCTTCTACCTAAGACAATCGGTCAAAAAATAAAAAAGGTATGGCTCTCAGTCTATTGAGACATTGTTCAAAAAATACTATTATTGTGTAAAACTTAGGCTACTTTCACACCTGCGTTTAGGTCGGATCCGTCTGGTATGTGCCCAGACGGATCCGCACCTATAATGCAAACGCTTAGATCCGTTCAGAACGGATCCGTTTGCATTACCATGAACATTTTTTGTTCATGATAATGCAAACGGATCCGTTTTGACTTTACATTGAAAGTCAATGGGAGACGGATCCGTTTGAAAATTGAGCCATACTGTGTCAACTTCAAACGGATCCGTCCCCATTGACTTACATTGTAAGTCTGGACGGATCCGTTTGCCTCCGCACGGCCAGGCGGACACCTGAACGCTGCAAGCTGCGTTCAGGTGTCCGCCTGCTGAGCGGAGCGGAGGCTGAACGCTGCCAGACTGATGCATTCTGAGCGGATCTGCATCCATTCAGAATGCATTAGGGCTGGACGGATCCGTTCGGGGCTGCTTGTGAGCCCCTTCAAACGGAACTCACAAGCGGAGCCCCGAACGCTAGTGTGAAAGTAGCCTTAAATAAATAAGAAAAAGTATACATATTAGGTTTTTCCACGTACAGAACGACCTGCTCTATAAAAATATCACATGACCTAACCCCTCAGTTGAACGCTGTAAAATTAAATAAATAAAAACTGTGCCAAAACAAACAATTTTTTTGGTCACCTTGCCTCATAAAGAGAAATAATGAATGATCAAAAAATCATATGTACCCAAATATGGTACCAATATAAACATCAACTCTTCCTGCAAAAATGAGCCCCTGCACAAGACGATTGGCAGATAAATAAAAGAAATATGGCATTCAAAAAATGGAGACACAAAAACATATTTTTTATCAAAAATGCTTTATTATGTGAAACTGAAACAAACAAAAAAAGTAGACATATTTGATATCACCGCATCCGTAACAACCTACTCTATAAAAATAGCACATGATCTCACCTGTCAGATGAACGTTGTAAAAAATAAAAACAGTGCCAAAACAGCCATTTTTAAGTTATCTTGCCTCACAAAAAACGTAATATAGAGCAATTAAAAATCATATGTAACACAAAATAATGCCAATAAAACTGTCACCTTATCCCCTAGTTTCCAAAATGGGGTCATTTTGGGGAGTTTCTACTGTAGGGGTGCATCAGGGGGGCTTCAAATGGGACATGGTGTCTAAAAACCAGTCCAGCAAAATCTGTCTTCCAAAAACCATGCAGCGCTCCTTTCCTTCTGCGCCCTGCCGGGCGCCCTTACTTCAGTTTACGACCACATGTGGGGCGTTTCTGTAAACTTCAGAATCAGGGTAATACATTTTGAGTTTTGTTTGGCTGTTAATCCTCGATGTGTTAAAGAAAAAAAATTATTAAAATGGAAATCTGCCAAAAAAGTGAAATTTAGAAATTTCATCTCCATTTTCCTTTAATTCTTGTGGAACACCTAAAGGGTAAACAAAGTTTGTAAAATCAGTTTTGAGTACCTTGAGGAGTGTAGTTTATACAATGGGGTCATTTATAGGGAGTTTCTTCTATGTAAGCCCCACAAAGTGACTTTAGACCTGAACTGGTCCTTAAAAAGTGGGTTCTGGAAATTTTCTTAAACATTTTTAGAATTGCTTTTAAAATTCTAAGCCTTCTAACGTCCCCCAAAAATAAAATGACATTTACAAAATGATGCAAACATAAAGTAGACATATGGAAAATGTTAAGTAGTAAATATTTTATGAGGTATCACTTTCTGTTTTAAAAGCAGAGAAATTGAAATTTAGAAAATTGCGAATTTTTCAAAGTTTTTGGTAAATTAGTTTTTTTTCATAAATAAAGGTGAAATATATTGACTCAAATTTATGACTATCATGAAGTACAATGTGTCACAAGAAAACAATCTCAGAATGGCTTGGATAAGTAAAAGCGTTCCAAAGTTATTACCACATAAAGTGATACATGTCAGATTTAGAAAACATGGCCTGGGCAGGAATGTGAAAACTGGCCCGGGGTAAAACTGGTTAAGAGGTAATGTTATTTACACGGGACTGCATGTTGGAGGTGGATGGGGAGGGGGTGATGTTATTTACATGGGAGTGTATGATGAAGGCAGCTGGGGAGGGGGTGATGTTATTTACATGGGACTGTGTATTGGAAAGGGCAGGAGACATGGTGTGATATTATTTACATGGGACTGTATTTTAGAGGGGACTGTAGATAGAGAGGGATGTTATTTACATGGGACTGTATATTGGAGGGGGCTGGAGAGATGGCGTGATGGTATTTATATGGGACTTTATGGCGGAGGGAGGGAAATAGTGTTATTTACATAGGACTGTATGGCAGAGGTGCTGAGGAATTATAATTTCTGAGGACACTAAATGGAGAAATATAACTACAGGGGACACTGCAGGTGGCATAAATAATTGGGGCGCTTCAGGGAGAACATTAGAACAGTAGGGGGCGATATAAATACTGGGGGCACTGTGGGGGCATTTTAAATCCAGAGGACATTAGGCATTCTTATTACTACTGGCTCTATAGGAGGGACTTATAGATCTGCATTATTTCTACTAAGAGCACTATGGGGGTCCTAACTACTACTGAAGGTCTGTAGAGAGCTTTATTACCACTGGGGGGGACAATAGGGGGGCCTTATTTCTTCTGGGGGCTCTGTGAGGGTATTATTAATACTGGAGGGCTCTTCTACTAATAGAGGCACTCTTGGGGAGCGTTATCATGGTTGCGGGCACTGTTGGGGGCAGTATTACTAATGAGGGCACTTGTGGAGCATTATCATTGTTGGGTCCAGTAGGGGTAGTATTACTAATGAGAGCATTCTAGAAGGAAATTACCAATGGTGGGACTATGAGGAGTACTGTTTCTATGGGGGGCACTCATTTTTCTTCAGGATAGTATTTGGGGGTACAGAAAAGTAAGGAAGCTAAGAGGTCTATGTTTCACACTCTGCAGAGACGAGGCGCGGCTGAGAGAAGTGTCCAGACCGAATGGAGAAGATGACGACAGAGAAGATCTACATCAGAGGAGACGTCACCTAGGAGGCACTGGATGTGAGAGGTATGTGCTGCTGTATAGCAAGTACAGTAAAATGTCTTCAGTGCTAGTGTTTGCTGTGGGTGGGGGGATGCGGTTGATCAACTTAGAGAATTGGGCCATATGCATTGGTGCTTGGGCCCCGGATCTTTTGAGACCCTAGCAACCTTTCTGGTCACAGATATTTTTTGGATGTGCACACTTTACACAGGAGATGTGGCGCAGCTAATATCGCTGTATGCAGCGGCCTAACTATTGCACACTATTTAGCGCAGTATGCGCTAAAAATAGATATTGCTGCCACACACAATAGTCCTTAAAAGGACTTTTGGGTCTGTAAAGTTTTAGCTATTTAGAGCTGTTTGAGCTAAAAATTTATATTGCTGCTGCCACACACAATAGTCCTTAAAAGGACTTTTGGGTCTGTAAAGTTTTAGCAATTTAGCACAGGTTGCGCTAAAAATATATATTGCTGCTGCCACACACAAAATGACTTTTGGGTCTCTTAAAAGCTTTTCTAATAAAAATACTCCTATATCATTCTATACACTGTCTGTCCCTTCCTCAGCACAGCTCTCCCTGACTAAGTGTCACGGATGATGATACAGAAAGCTGGAACATATAAATAAACATCCGACTGGCTTGATCACAAACTAAGGAGCATATGGGTGAGCCCTATAAAACCCCTAGAGCTCTCCCTCACTGCTATGCCCATGCAAAGGTCTTTATGGTAGACGATTGCATGCCCACGTACCTTATACTGTGTGACACCTGAAAACCCTATAATAGTGAGGGGACACGACCACCGGCTCCCTGCACTTAATACGGACGGAGTCAGGGTCACCTAGAATCAAGCCAGCAAGGAAACACAAATAAAGGAAAAGGACTTATCTGAGGAATCAGCAGTAGCAGCCTCCAGCAGTGAACAACTCATCCAGGAAGAAGTATAAACCGCAAAGTGAGGCAGTATGGGAGGGAATATAAAGGGAGACAATTAGTGTAAATAGGTGACAGCTGGGAGAAGGAAAGGAGATGACAAAGTGAAACCAAAACAAAGAACCTCATGCAAGAGGTAGAGAAGAACGTTTAACAGACCTTCTCACAGAACTAGCGGTGACAGTACCCCTCCCTCTACGGGTCGACTCCGGACACTCAGAGCCCACCTTCTCAGGATGAGACCTATGGAAAGCACTGATGAGACGAGTGGCCTTAATGTCCACCACTGGGACCCACATCCTCTCCTCAGGACCATAACCCTCCCAATGAACGAGGTACTGGAGAGAACCGCGGATAATGCGAGAATCCACAATCCTAGAAACCTGAAATTCAAGATTACCATCAACAACAATCGGAGGAGAAGGCAAAGAGGAGGGTACAGTGGGTTGGACATAAGGGACCTGTGAAAAACATTATGGATCTTCCAAGTCTGAGGAAGATCAAGACGGAAGGCAACAGGATTGATGACGGACAAGATCTTGTAAGGCCCAATAAACTTGGGACCCAACTTCCAGGAGGGAACCTTCAGTTTGATATTCTTTGTAGACAACCACACCAGATCACCCACATTCAGGTCCGGACCAGGCACACGTCTCTTATCCGCCACACGCTTATATCTCTCACTCATCCCCATTACCCTGAATCTTTTGCCAAATAAATGACAAAGACAAGGAAAATCTCTCCTCATCAGGTAAAAGAGAAGACCCCTCTCCAGAGAATGTCCCAAACTGCGGATGAAACCCATATGCACCAAAAAATGGTGACTTATCAGAGGACTCCTGGCGACGGTTATTTAACACAAACTCAGCAAGGGACAAAAAAGAACACCAATCCTCCTGATTCTCCACCACAAAACAGCGCAGATATGTCTCCAGATTCTGATTGACGCGTTCGGTCTGACCATTCGACTGCAGGCGAAAAGCAGAAGAGAACGACAACCGAACCCCCAAGCGAGAACAGAAGGCCTTCCAGAATCTGGAAACAAATTGTGTACCCCTATCAGAAACGATGTCTGATGGAATGCCATGCAATTTAACAATGTGATTAACAAATGCTTGAGCCAGCGTCTTAGCATTGGGTAACCCAGGAAAGGGAATGAAATGCGCCATTTTGCTAAAACAGTCCACTACTACCAGAATCACAGTCTTCCCCGAGGAATGAGGCAGGTCCGTAATGAAGTCCATGGACAGATGCGTCCAAGGATAGGAAGGAATGGGTAACGGGAGGGTTTCCTTGAGAAAAAGGCACACGGGCGCCATTTGGCAGGAGAGGGACCCTGAGATAAGACCGCACCCACACCCACCTCAGAAGCGTCCACCTCAACAATAAACGGTAGAGAGACATCAGGTTGTACCAAAATGGGAGCGGAAGCAAAACTCTCTTTGATAGTAGAAAAGGCTTTAAGCGCATCCACCGACCAAGAAGAAAAATCTACCCCCATTCATATCAGTGAGTGGCTTAACAACAGAGGAATAATTCAAAATGAACTTTCTGTAATAATTGTCAAAACCCAAAAACCGCATCAGCGCCTTCTGATTCTCAGGAAGCTCCCAATCAAGCACAGCGCTGACCTTCTCAGGGTCCATGTGAAAACCAGAAGCGGAGAGAAGAAAACCAAGAAATTGAATCTCCGGAACCGCAAACACACATTTTTCCAGTTTAGCGTAATTTATTATCCCGCAGAATCAGACCTTGCCAATAGTAGCAAATGGCAAGTTTTTAGAGGGTTTTTTTCTTTTTGTTTTTCTTTTATTACCCTCAGAAAACTCCATGAATCTCCTAGAGGGGCAAACATTAGCCAAATGATTTATACCCCCACAACAGAAACAAACCCTCCTCTGAGAGCTGAATCCTCTACTATCAAAGGCAAGCAAACCCAGCTGCATGGCCTCCTCCTCAGAGGGGATTGAGAGAGACTGAGACCCCTGCGCACTTAATGAGACAGCCCCACTGTCCTTGGACTGAATATGACAGAAAGGAGTAGTCTCCTCTCTCTCTCTAAGACGCCTGTCAATACGAACAGCTAGAGACATGGAGGATTCTAACGAGGCTGGTCTCTCATGAAAAGCAAATGCATCTTTCAATCTTTCCGAAAGACCATGGCAAAATTGACTTCGGAGTGCAGCATCATTCCAACCAGTATCAGCTCCCCATCTCCGAAATTCTGAACAATATATCTCTGCGGACTGTTTACCCTGGCATAAAAGACGCAGTTTAGATTCAGCCAGAGCAATACGATCCGGGTCATCATATATCTGCCCCAGGGCTACAAAAAATTCATCCACCGATCGGAGGGGTCGTGCCCCCACCGGCAGCGAAAAGGCCCAAGACTGAGCGTTATCCCTGAGCAGCGAGATGATGATCCCCACCCTCTGCTCCTCATCACCAGAGGAATGGGGAAGTAGGCGAAAATTGAGTTTGCAAGCCTCTCTAAAGCGAACTAAATTCCCACTACCCCCGGAGAATGTATCCGGAAGCGAGATCATAGGCTCAGAACAAACTCCATGAACGCCAGCAGAACCGGTCACCTAAAACTGAGACACAGTTTTACGGAGATCTGCTACCTCCAGCGAAAGACCTTGCATGCGGTCAATCAAGGCTGAAACCGGATCCATGCTTAAGACGGTTATGGCGGTTTATAATGTCACGGATGATGATGCAGAAAGCTGGAACATCCGACTGGCTTGATCACAAACTAAGGAGCATATGGGTGAGCCCTATAAAACCCCTAGAGCTCTCCCTGACTGCTATGCCCATGCAAAGGTCTTTATGGTAGATGATTGCATGCCCACATATCTTATACTGTGTAACACATATTGGGTGTTTCTGTAAACTACAGAATCAGGGCCATAAATATTGAGTTTTGTTTGGCTGTTAACCCTTGCTTTGTAACTGGAAAAAAGAATTCAAATGGAAAATATGCCACAAAAGTGAAATTTTAATTGTATCTCTATTTTCCATTAATTCTTGTAGAACACTTAAGGGGTTAGTAAAGTTTTTAAATCAGTTTTGAATACCTTGAGGGGTGTAGTTTGTAAAATGTGGTGTTTTTTGGGTGGTTTCTTTCATGTAAGCCTCACAAAGTGACTTCAGACCTGAACTGGTCTTGAAAAAGTGGGTTTTAGATTTTTTTTTTTTTAAATTTCAAGATTTGCTTCTAAACTTCTAAGCCTTCTAACATCCACAAAAAATGGCATTCACAAAATGATCCAAACATGAAGTAGACATATGGGGAATGTAAAGTGATAACTATTTTTGGAGGTATTACAATCTATTATAAAAGTAGAGAAATTAAAATTTGGAAATTAGCAAATTTTTCCAAATTTTTGGTAAATTTGGATTTTTTTTATAAATACAAATTTATTTTTTTAACTAAATTTTACCACTGTCATGAAGTACAATAAGTGACGAGAAAACAATCTCAGAATGGCCTGCATAATTAAAAGTGTTTTAAAGTTATCACCACATAAAGTGACAAATGTTAGATTTGCAAAATATGGCCTGGTCCTTAAGGTGAAAATGAGCCTGGTCCTCAAGGGGTTAAAATCATTGGTAACAGTGGCCACAGGGTCCCCTCACCTCCTCCTCATTGGTGGCAGTGGAAGTTCCGATCGGAGCCCCAATGGTTTACATCTTGTGGTGAACCCTCTGTATTCCCTCTGGTGAAGTCTTCTCTTGATTGTTGACTTTGACACACTTACACCTACCTCCTGGAGAGTGTTCTTGATCTGGCCAACTTTTGTGAAGGGTGTTTTATTCACCTGTGAAAGAATTCTTCGGTCATCCACCACAGTTGTTTTCCGTGGTCTTCCGCGTCTTTTGGTGTTGCTGAGCTCACCAGTGCGTTCCTTCTTTTTAAGAATGTTCCAATTAGTTGTTTTGGCCACGCCTAATGTTTTTGCTATCTCTCTGATGGATTTTTTTTTTTTTTTCATCCTAATGATGGCTTGATTCACTTTTTTCTGTTAGTATTATGCCCCAATTTTAGATTTAGCCCGGATAACCCCTTTAAGATCCAACGTAATATTCTGTGTCACATAATAACGTTTTGTATAAGAAAATGCTAGTTTTAAGTAATGATTTCAGATGAGTGAAATTTTCAAAAATTCGATTTGGACGCTTCATGGAATTTTTCAAGAAATTAGCTTCCTTCCAAATGAACTCAGTATGACATGCAGGTTTCATACAGTATATGGATGTGCACATCATCATGTTGGCAACAACCTTCCTAGCTAACACCTAGCTAAACCAAAGAAAAGCATACAGTAGTCTTTAGTAAAAGAAAACAAAACACTGTTTGCCCTTGCAAGAACTGTGTCCCAATTTTACAATGTTACTCTTTCCAATAGAGCTTTGCACTTTGGATTGTTTTGCTGAGACTCTTAAATGAGGCTCTACGGTATTTTTTGTAGCTGGTTTCCCCAAGATCAGCTATTGTTTTGTTTGAGTAGTCTCCTAGGCGTTGCTCCCAGTTAGCCAGAATCCTACTCCACACTGATGAGGGGCAACACCCTGAAACAGCTGTCTGTGGTGGGATAACTGGCTTAGGTTTTTTCCCTTGTCACATCCTTAAGGCTTGTAACAGAGCTGGATCTTGACATAGGGGCCACTTCACTTAATAAGGTGGATCTGGTGATCTCTAAAATGAGAGCACCCCTTTGCTTAGTTTTCCTTCTCTGGAGGGATATCTGGCTTTCACTGTGTTGAAGACCCATAACAGGGGCTCCACAGTTAATTTGCATATTACTTTTTATAGTGGAACAAAAGAAGGACATGGAGGCAGTGTCAATAAAGTAGTGGAGAGAAAAAAAAGGTTCTTTTAAGCTATGTTGTGGAAGTGCAGTACACATGCTTTTGAATTACTTCTGTTAGCTAAAGAATGACTGTGCATCAATATTAGGCTGAGTTCACACTTATTTGGTAAGTTAAGGGCCCAAAACACAGAACAGTTGCAGATCTTTTCATAATACCTTATCTGAGAGTAGGATTGGCTCCTGATTTTGGCTCACTATACAGTTACTGCTGGAATTAACTGACCAAATAACTGATGTGAACTCAGCCTTACAGGTCAATGTTAACATCAGGAATAATGTACTTAACCGTGCAATTACCCAAGATTCTACTATACAGTGAAAGAGCTGTATCATTTTACACCATCTGCTGTTTCCACATAGATTGCCAGTTAACCTGTTCTGTGACCCATTTATTCAACTAAAGTGGGAAAGAGCTCAATTCACTATTTGTGGGCTGTCCACATAGATTGTTTGATAACCTTTAGTGATGATCGAGCATCAAATTATTCGGGTGTTCGGGCCGAACACATTGCTATATTCGTGTGCTCAGCTGAGCACCCGAGTATAATGGAAGTCAATGGGAGGCAACCAGGCACTCCCTGCTCTGAAGAGGTGAGGGTGCCTGTTCCATTTGAAAAGGTCAGAAAGTGATATAAACACCACCGAAATGGATCAGGAACACCATGGGGCCGACGTCTGGATGCATCTTGGACTCGCAGGTCGCTGCTGGGAACCATGTTGTCCGAGTTGTACGCCACTTTTACAGACTGACAAAAATACGCACAAAACCCCACCCAAAAAATCGATTTTATAGGAAATTTCACATTGTGGTACAATTGTTCAGGTAGTGGGACTCCTACACTCATAAAGCCTATGCACTAAGGGAAAGGGCTGCCAAAAATTACAAGGAACCGGCACTACAAAACACCCTTTGTTACACATAAAGGAGGGCATCATACACACCCTTAAAAAATTATGATTGATGGCCTGCTGGTGACCCTCAAAAACATTTTGGGCAAAGGCCTGCTGATCTAACCATCTAAAACCTTAGGGGCGAGGGCCTGCTGCGATATTGGTGACTCTAGATAACCCTTGGGCGATTGCACATCCCCGTGATGGCAACGATCCATTTGGATGTCTGCCCTATCAACTTTCGATGTTCTTTTCTGCGCCTATAATGGTGATCACGGGTAATGGGGAATCTGGGTTGATGCCGGAGAGGGAGCTTGGGAAAGGGATTCCACATCCAAGGGAGGTCAATGGCTGAAATCTGATTGGGTGGAGAGGGTGGGTCAAGTTATTAAAGCAGAAACATCCAAGGAAGGCAGCAGGCGTGCGGCAATTACCCACTCCCGACTCGGGGAGGTAGTGACGATAAATAACAATACTGGACTCATAAGATGCCCTGTTATTAGAAAGAGTAATAAAAAATTACAGGGAATGCCATTGTGGTATTTTAGATGAGGAAACGTTATACCTGGAGAGGCCCTGCTTCAGCTTTGTTGACTCTAGATAACTTCTCCCTGATTGCACGTCCCTGTGACGTCCACGATCCATATGGATATCTTCCCTATCAACTTTAAATGTTCTTTTATGCGCCTAACATGGTGACGATCGGTAACGGAGAATCATTGCTCAATTTCGGAGAGAGAGCCTGATAAACGGCTACGGCTACTACTTCAAAGCAAGGCAGCATGAGTTGCGGGCCTGCATGTGAGCTGACCCAGTAAAAGATTAGAGTTGCAGGCCTGCAGGTGAGCTGAATCAGTAAAAGATTTTAGTTGCGGGCCTGCTGGTGAGCTGAGGTGGAACCGACAAACCCAACTTGAATTTGATGGCTGCATTAATCTGCAGGTAACTGTGATACAGCTCCACAGATTGTTTGCATCTGCATCTTTCTAAGCAATCTGTGGCCTTAGTCTTTTATCCAGACTCAGTCATTGTGCCACTATGTGGCCTCCTCATGCTGCCATCTCCACACCATGTCACCTTACCACTCATTTTTATCACCATGCTGCTGCTGCTTAAAAGGCCTTAAACTAATCACCAGGCCCACAATTTAATTAAGGTTTTGTAATCGATAAACCCAAATTGCTTTTGCGGGCTGCATCAGTGGTGTAGCTAGAATTGACTGGGCCCCACAGAAAATTTTGGAATGGGGCTCCATCCCACAGTAATTTTTTAGCGACCCCTTCCTTTTATGCCTCCCCCATTCCTGTGGCTAATAAAGATCGCTCTCTCAGACCAGGGCCGGCAGCTGTTCCATCAGTTTTATACGCTGTCTGTACTGTCACTGTATCTAATCTCATTGTGTAATACTGTTGAGGGGGCCCTGACCAAATCCTCTAGTCATCCTTCTTCTGGATGGGCATATTCTGGGTCAGGACCCCAAAGCTGCAGCTTCCCCTGCTTCCCCTATAGCTACGGCCCTGGTCTGCAGGTGACTGTGATACAGCTCCGCAGATTGTTGCCATTTGCATCTTTCTAAACAATCTGTGGCCTCAGTCTTTTATCCAGACTCTGTCATTGTGCCACTATGTGGCCTCCTCATGCTGCCTTCTCCACACCATGTCATCTTGCCACTCATTTTTATCACCATGCTGCTGCTCATGCAGCTTAAAAGGGCTTAAAGTGATCACAAGGCCCACTTTCTAATTAAGGATTTACGCACAAAAGCAAAGTAAAAAAATTTGATTTTATAGGAAAAATTTATTGAAAACATTCTTTCCTGTATATTTACTTGTATATAAAGTGCAAGTCCTGCCAAAAATTTAAATGAAGAGGCATTCCGATGTATATCACATAAAGCAGGGCCTCATTCACATTGAGTTGCGGGCCTTCAGGTGAGCTGACCCTGAAAAAGATTTTAGGTTTGGGCCTGCAGGTGAGCTGAACCTGTAAAAGATTTGAGTTGCGGCCTGCAGGTGAGCTGACCAAGTAAAAGATTTCAGGTGTGGGCCTGCTGGTGAGCTGACCCTATAAAACATTATATTCAAGGGCCTGCTGCTGAGCTGACCCTTTAAAACATTAGAGGTGAGGGCCTGCTGCTGAACTGACCCTCTAAAACATTAGGGGCGAGGGCCTGCTGCTGAACTGACCCTCTAAAACATTATCAACTTCAGCACGGCCTGTTGAAGCTTACCCACAGCCATGCTACACTGCTTCCAGCTAGCGACTGATGACTGACTGCTGCTGGAGGTGGAAGTGGAGGAGGAGGTGGCAGAGGAGGAGAAGTGGGGGTTGGAGCCAGTAATATAGCTGCTGGCAGAGACCCTGATGGACATAGGGCCCGAGATCCTGGGCGTGGGTAGCAGCTGTGCCATCCCAGGGCACGACTCACTCCCTGTCTCCACAACATTCACTCAGTGCGCGGTCAGGGAAATGTAGCGTCCCTGGCCACCAGCACTTGTCCATGTGTCCATGGTTAAGTGGACTGTCCCAGTAACTGCGTTTGTCAGGGCACGGGTGATGTTCTGGGACACATGCTGGTGTAAGGTGGGCACGGCACACCAGGAAAAATAGTGGTGGCTGTGGACTGTGTACCGAGGGACAGCCGCCGACATCAGGCTGCGGAAGACCTCATTGTCCACAAGCCTAAATGGCAACATTTCAAGGGCCAGTAATTTCTTAAGTTGCGCATTTAGTGCTATGGCCTGTGGGTGGGTGGGTGGATATTTGCGCTTGCATTCAAATGACTGTGTTATGGACATTTGGACGCTGTGCTGGGACAAGGAAGTGGATGTTGTTGCTGATGGTTCATGAGAAGGTCCAGGTGCAGGGCGAGGGGCATCCGGGCCTCCGCCTTCGACAGGGGATTGGCCAGCAGTGCATAACACAGGAGAAGAGGAGGCAGTGGTGTGAACCGCAGACCCAGATTGTGGACCCAGGCGTTCGGCCCACTTATTACGGTGCCTGGATGCCATGTGGCGGATCATGCTGGTGGTGGTGAGGTTGCTAGTGTGCACGCCCCAGCTAATTTTGGTATGGCACAGGTTGCAAACTACCACTCTTTTGTCGTCTGCACTTTCCTCAGAAAAGCGCCATACTGCGGAACACCTACCCCTTGGCAAGGTAGATTTACGCACGGGGTTGCTCGGTGTAATGGTGGCGGGCCTGTTTGGTGTGGGACGACTTTTCTCTTTTGAAACCCCAATGCCTCTTCCAGCCTGTTGCGGTGCAGCAGATCCCTCCCCCTCTGAACTGGTGTCCTCGCTCGGCTTTTCACCTTCCCATGTTAGGTCAGTGACCTAATCGTCAACCACCTCCTCTTCCACTTCCTGACTCTGCTCATCCTCCTGACTTGACCTAATCACAACCTCAGTGATTGGTAACTGTGTCTCGTCATCATCCACCTCGTAAACGAATGATTGCTGTTCACCACCGTCATCTTCTTGAGACTGTGAAGGCTCAAGAGGTTGGGAATCAGGGCACAATATCTCAGGTCCCTCTTCAAGCGTGCTGTGCGCGAGGGCCAAATGTAATAGTGGCGCTGGATAGAGCTCCTCTGAATATCCAAGTGTGGGATCACTCGTTTGGCAAGCCTCTCCATGGTTGATCGGAGAGATGATTCGGTTGACCAGACTCTTGGCTACAGAGACTGGACTTGGTGGAAGAGAGTGTGGTGTTTAACTGACTGGAAGCATTATCTTCAGGAATCCAATGGACCAACTGTTCGCACTGGTCTGACTTGGACAGTGTTGTCCTGCGCCGCCCAGCTAAGTCTGACATGAAGCTGGGTACAGTGGATTTTTTTCTAGTGCACTGGCAGCAGGCACAGTTTCATTGCGCCCAGGGCCACGGGCTCTGCGTGAACCATCGGCATCACGCCCACTTCCCCGTCCCTTAGTGCTCGCCTTCTTCATATTAATGATTTTGTCACTAGATATGTCACAAATTGTTTTACAGTCCGCTAAAGACACAGTTTTCTGATGCAGGACAGTATATATCACAGAAATACACAGAATATGGACACTAGATTAGGCCTAGATTATTGGAATTTGCGGTACAGACACCGTTTTCTTATGTAGTTTATATTTATATTTTTCACTATATCTGGGCCTGACAACCACATAATGTATTGAAGCGCAGATCATACAATTCACGGATTGCACCGTTGACAGCAAAAATGTGGAGAGATTATGGGAAAAAAATATAGTGTTTTCTGTATTATAATTTTTTCCCTATATCTATGCCTGACAACCACACAATGTATTGAAGCTCAGATAACACAATTCACGGATTACACCTTTGACAGCAAAAATGTGGATAGATTATAGGACAATTATTTTTTTCTGTATCTAGGCCTGACAACCACACAATGTATTGAAGCGCAAATCACGCAATTCACAGATTACACTGTTGACAGCAAAAATGTGGATAGATTATGGGAGAAAAATTGTTTTCTTTTGTATTTTAATTTTTCCCCCTATATCTAGGCCTGACAACCACACAATGTATTGAAGCGCAGATCACAAAACTCATGGATTGCACCGTTGACTGCAAAAATGTGTATAGATTATGGGAAAATAAATTGTGTTTTCTGTATTATAATTCTTTCCCTATATCTGGGTGTCACGATCCCTACTCAATAGGTCACATCACTGGGGTGAATTATACTAGCGAGCTCATCAAGTTATCACAGAAATTCCCACCCAACTATTCTAGATGATGGAATTATGCTAACTTACTCCCCTAGATTCTAACACCCCAGTATTTTCTATCACAATAGCTGCCACCACCTATACTATAAGGCAATAGGGGCCTATACTCACATATTCTCTCAACCCAAATTTAACACAGTAAAACAGGTTATCTATATTGGACCTAAAATCATATGAAACACTACTGGTAACGTTATTCCCTCCGAAAGAGCAAGTTCATTAAGACCACAAGGAAGGGACTTATCAATTTTTTAAATCAATACACAATAGTGTAGTGCAATACAAAAAGAAAGTGTCAGATAAAAGATTAAAATATACATACAATAACAATGCAGTAAAACAGATAAAATAAAAGGGGTAAAATACAGAATATTGGCTTACTGAGATGCAACAGTTATATTCCGGCTGTGGAGACAGCTGAAGATATGGGCAGTCACTCCAAACTATGTGGATCCCCAAAATGGCTGTCAATTACCTGTTCCCAAACACCTATTTTTATCCCCCCTCAGCCAAGGGGTGGGCTGTGAGGGAACCTCCCTCCTTTCGGTCCGGCCTTCTGGGACGTCTGATATTATTCAGGTTTCTGCCCCACCTTCCCAGAAGACTGACTGAGGTGGCAATATAAATCACGGTGATTCCTCGCTGTATGACAGGGACTGCGGATACAGGTATGATCCCATAATCTGAGTCGCTTTGTCCCGGTCATACAGACACCAAATGTGATTGAGTTATGAATTCCAGAAGGTCAGATCCTGAATAGAGAAATGGCTCCTGTCCAGTATGGCACGTATAGACTCTGCCCGAAGCCCATGTCAGGCTGAACACAATTATTAGGGTTCTGAGGCTGTGGGTGCCATGAGGTCGGAGTTATAGCTTCTGATATTATTTCATTCATTTACTAAATGGGTTAGACCACCCACTGGTCTAGCAGCCAACATGTCTAGGGTGGCTGTGCATTTTAAGTATCCCCCTCCCAGGTCTTCATTAGGATGCCCAAATGGTTTGCAATTAGCAGGCCTGTGCTAAATGGGGGCTTCATCTGAGAATGTGGAGTTTCTCACCTAGTCTTCAGACGGGCTGGCATCTAGAGGCACCATTTGCATTTGCTTAATAGATCAATTAGCCACTGCTATACAATTAGCTATTGATAATGTAAGTTTAGGAGAATATGAGATCTATCTATCTGTCTATTCACCTCAGACTTAGTTAAAACCAGCATTTTCCACGCTAATCTTAATAAAATAAAAACATAAAATTTTTTAAACAAAAATAAAACAGGCTGTGCTGCACCAATACATATTTGAAGCTAACAGGATCTATATGTAAAAATATAACGTCTCCTTGATAAATTTCCAGCTCTGATGCTCAAGTGATCGTCCCAGCAATTTCAACACCTACATCATTCATGTGAACACTTCAGCCAAATACCAGCCTCAGCAGTCATGAGACCAGTGAGGTTAGAGACTGATTGTAGCATTCATGTAAATTATGCACTTGATGTCATTACTGCAGGGGCCACTGGAGGAGCAGTACCGGAGGAGTAGGGGATTAGTGATTAGCTTTTTTTTTAAATACCATTTGTTGCACTTAGGACAATTTCTTAAACTTTAATACAAACCTAAATGAACTGGATAAATAAAAGGTTACCATTTCAGAATGGAATACATATATACACTGAAGGATGTCACAAGATTACTTAGTGCATATTTGTTGACACGGAGCAATGTGTAACGCTCCATCTGGAGTTCCATTTTTAAATGCTTACTAAGAACTTGATAGAATCTCAATTGGCTCAGCCTGTCTGATTTCCACAAGACTCCCACACTCCATCTGATAGAAAATATTACTTTTCCTATATGCCAAATTCAATTAGTTCTCACATTTAAATTTTCCTTTTGTTGCTCTTTTGACATCCTAAGATCACTGCTAGTAAATATCATCTGCGTGATTTCCTGCACTCTTACTTTGTATTCCTGCATGGAATCTCTGAGCAATCTTATCTGACTTTGTTTTCTTCCTCAGTAGTTTTATGTAAGGCCTCTTTCACACTTGCGTTGTCCGGATCCGGCGTGTACTCCACTTGCCGGAATTACACGCCGGATCCGGAAAAACGCAAGTGTACTGAAAGCATTTGAAGACGGAACCGTCTTCCAAATGCGTTCAGTGTTACTATGGCACCCAGGACGCTATTAAAGTCCTGGTTGCCATAGTAGGAGCGGGGAGCGGGGGAGCGGTATACTTACAGTCCGTGCGGCTCGCGGGGCGCTCCAGAGTGACGTCAGAGCGCCCCATGCGCATGGATGACGTGTCCAATGCGATCACATGATCCATGCGCTTGGGGCGCCCTGACGTCACTCTGGAGCGCCCGGGGAGCCGCACGGACAGTAAGTATACTGCTCCCCCGCTCCCCGCTACACTTTACCATGGCTGCCAGGACTTTAGCGTCCCGGCAGCCATGGTAACCACTCTGAAAAAGCTAAATGTCGGCTCCGGCAATGCGCCGAAACGACGTTTAGCTTAAGGCCGGATCCGGATCAATGCCTTTCAATGGGCATTAATTCCGGATCCGGCCTTGCGGCAAGTGTTCCGGATTTTTGGCCGGAGCAAAAAGCGCAGCATGCTGCGGTATTTTCTCCGGCCAAAAAACGTTCCGTTCCGGAACTGAAGACATCCTGATGCATCCTGAACGGATTTCTCTCCATTCAGAATGCATTAGGATAATCCTGATCAGGATTCTTCCGGCATAGAGCCCCGACGACGGAACTCTATGCCGGAAGAAAAGAACGCAGGTGTGAAAGAGCCCTAACTCTGTTGGCAGTGGCAATAAAATAATCCTGCTGTTTTCTTGTGTTAAACATTATCGTTAGTGCCATTTACAGATCTAGTGGTAAAAATATGGCAGGAGAAGTGACAAATGCTATGGGGTTGTATCTCACAGTGTATCTGAAATGATCACGCCCCGTGAGCTGAAATGCAGATAAAGCTGTATATACCCTTATTTTAGCTCGAATTTGGTATACCAATTTCTCATGAAACCAATTTCGTGCATTTTGGCAAAACTCTTGACAAGCTGCAATTCACAACACAACTCATCAGTTCTTGCAACTCCTGTAGATATGAATGGAGCAGTCTGAAAGTTGCAGATTCAGAACAGGTGGCATAGTGGCACATTTATTAAGACCAGCATTTTCCACGCTAATCTTAAGTTTCTCTGTACTACTGGAGAGTTTCCTTCAGCAGGCGTTTCACGTTTCTTCCAGCAGGCTGCGCGACAGACTTAAATCTACACCAGCTACCTTGCTGGTGTAGATTTAAGCCATTTTTTATTACAAAAACTGGCATAGAAAATGATGAATGAGACTCACCTGCCAGTCTGCCCTCTTCCCCACTCATGCCATGCACCCTTTTCTCGACATCTCAGTGAGGAAAAGTTGCTAAATCTGTGACTGATATTTGTATACATTAATAAATGAGCCCCATAGTTTGTAAGGCTGAAAAAAGACATCTGTCCATCCTGTTCAGCCTGGTATCCTGCAAGCTAATCCAGAGGAAGGCAAAATAACCTGTGCAGTAGAAGCCAATTTTTATCATTTTAATAGAAAAAAATTCCTTATTTTAGAGGTTGATTGTCTTTATCATATGAGGACATTTCCAGGTAAGAAAAGAACCATGTGTACATATGGATTTATGAATCACTTTCCCCTATAGGCTTTCTTCACACATCGTTTTTTGTGGGGAAGTTTGTAGACTTCTAAAATGGATAAAAGCCATACTTAATTTTGGCACTATTTTAAGCAACACATGTTTAAAATGTGTTTTTTGTCAAGAAAAAACCCCTGAAAACTCCATACTTAGAGCATGCTATGTTTTGAAACAATTGCCATGAACCCCCAAAAAGCAATGCAAATGAAGAAAAATTCCACAAAACTGCACTGTTTGAAGTATGTTTCATATTTTTCTATTAACTTTTTTTTTTTTTTACTAAAAAATTATATTGGGGAAAGTTATCAAGCCCTGTACTCCAAAACTCTTGCTTCAAGAAGCCACAATAAACATGATGGGGGTCATTTACTATCAGAAATTTGCCTATTTGTGGAGTATTTCTGGCGCTGTGGAGTCTCATTTATCATTTTCTACGCCTGTTTTAGGCATAGAAAATGGTCTAAATTTAAGCGACCTAGAAGCTGGCGTACAGTTAGATCGGCGAAGGATGCTCCAAAGTTATGTAGAGGCCTATTCATAACTTCGGCAGATCCAACGCCAGCGCACTGGGTTATTACGACCGGTGTCTAAAATGCTGGTCTTAATAAATGACCCCAGATGTCTTTGTTGCTTTTATTCCAGTAAAGGGGTGGCTACATGCAGGACGCCATGCGACATTGCTGACTCATGCCTCTGAACATATGGACAGCTTAGTACACATTTATAGCTCTTGATCACCGCTATATGTTTACTTTAAAACTGTTGATTGTGGCCTTAGCATTTGCTGGGGCGTATTGGCATTGCACCAGTATAATATTGGTCCCCTAAGGATTTGGCGCCAATGTAACGCGTCGGGCAACTTGTGTGAACTGATATATGTGTGTACCCTTTTTCCTCCCCCCTTTTTTTCTTCAATTTCCTGACGAAGCTGGGCAGTCATCGCCAGTTTAAAAGGGATAACAAGGGACACATAGAGAAGAAGGAGATAGGAGGTAGATACTGGGATATGTAGGGTAAGACACCCAGCTCCTGTGTCCCTCTGACACTATATTATTACTTTCCCTTCCTCTTTTCCATTTCTGGATGCCTGATGAAACTGGCGTGCAAGCTATTGGTTGCACTTGTTTGGGGCAACTTTTGTTAATGTAATGGTCACATACACACACACACACACAGGGGGGAGGGAAGTGACCACTGCGCTCCACCCTCACCCCTGGCCCTGCCTACTTGCCTTGCGAGTCCTAATGACAGGGGACAACTGGACGGCAATCCCTTGCTTGGAATAAGTGCAGGGATGACAGACAGACAAACAACAGAACGTGAACGGACCGAGTCAATACCAGGAAATCTACAAAGTACAAATGGAGCAAGCAGAGAATAGTCAGGAGAAGCCGGGGTCATAAATACCAGGAGAGACGTGAAGTACCAAAGGAGTCAGCAGAGGATCGTCAGGAGTTCAGCAGGGGGTCAGTACGCCAGGAAAGACAAAATCGCAGGTGGAACCTAAATAACAGGCAATCTGTGGCCAGCAGATTGCCTGTTTAAATAGGAAGCTAGAGGGGTCATGTGACGTGGCCAGCGTCACATGACTTTACACAGACTACACAGCAGAGCACCGAGTGATCAGCTCGGTGCTCAGCCCTAAAACCATTAGCATGAATGCAGATAGATGTAAACATAGTATTATCAGGAGCGCGGGTGACGCTGGACGCACTGATGATGCGCACGCGCTCTGGACGTGACCGCCTCCTAGACGGCGCCGTGACAGTGAAGTTATTTTAGACATTGTGTATTTTTGCTTATGGGCCTATTTTTTTATATATTAGACATTAAATCTTAAGTTTTAATATGGTCACCTACTCTTGTGAATTAGTATTCTGAACTCTTGGGTTACCTATGACGATATCAGTAACTGACCGCAGCAATCTGGTCGTGTGAGAATTTATTTTTTATTCTGAAATTTGACCCAGTTGTGGTGCTTTTTCTTGGCATTTTTCCTATAATCTACTACAGATTTTTTTTGTTACAGTATAATAAAGCTACAAAAGCACTAGATGAGCAATTTTTTTGAAATTTGTTTCAGGTCTAACTTGCAACATTTAAAAAAAAATTACAGTTTGGGTACAAATCTATTCCACCCTAACCCAATATGCTACAATTGACCTGAAAATTGGTATATAGAACTTTCTCGTCTCCTAGGACTTGTATTCTCAGAAAGGCCCCATGGGGTGAACAGCTCCTTTAAATGGCTCTAGCGGAGGCAGATACATTTTGATTTTATCCTGGAGAAGTTGCTATGATTTATATTAAAACACATAAGACATTTATCTTTAACTGGTCAAGGGACACCCACTATAAATTTGCAGTTGGCAGTCCTGATTCTTAAACCTGCCACTGTAAATGTATCAAGTGGTGGCACAAGTGTCTGGAAGAGTCTGGCACCTAGAAGAGAAGTCAGAAGGGTGAACTCAAAGTTAAAGTCCTGTGTAGTTGCTGTATTTGATGTAGAGAAGAAAGACAATGAGTAAAAGGTATCGCATACAAGAAGTCCTTCATAAGTTTTATTTAAGCAAGTTTTTGACAAAAGTCTCTGCATTGTTCAATTCTTATTGATATAACTGTTATGTGTTTGTTCATCTGAAAGTCATATATACCTTACAATATATACCTTACAATATACCTTGCATATGTACCTTACAAGTAAAGCACCAGTCTTACTGAAATGCATCACTGACTATCTACAGTAGTATATAGCAAAGACGGACCGGCACTCACTTTCTTAATGATATGAAGAGACGTTTATTCAAGGCATAATAGCATCATCAGTGACTAGTTTCGGCTCAAGCCTGAGACTTTTTCAAACTGCAATTGTGGGACGGATTCCCTGGACGCGTGCATGATGTGCAAACCGCATTGCCAACCCATCTTCTTCAAATATCTACAGTAGTAGTGCCTCTACACTACAGTGCAGTACTACATGTCCATACTACTGGAGACTTGTTCCAGGATAAGCTGCTCCTTTGGACACCAGAAGATGGCTGCTGCATTTTATTTTTCTGGTACTTTACTAGAAATTCCTGTCCTGTACTGTAAGTATTTGCTTTATCTTTATTCACTATCTGTTTCTTTCTTATTAGACATATCAATTAGTGTCTTCAGAATCAGAACCAATTATTAGTCAAGTGTTGTGCATTAATGATCATGACGCACACCATGAACCCGGGTTCACATTCGTAATGTAATATATTAATAGATGTGCCGCTACTTACAGTCAATACAGGCAATACATTTTATACATGTATGGAGTTAGGGATCGAGAATCATGTAGATGACCAAACCAGGTTCATCAAAGCAACAGCAACCTCGTTCGCTCATCACTAATAGATAGATACAAAAAATGGAAAAGGCAGCACTGACAACAAAGGTAGTAACAACGGGTGCCAAGCCCAAGGGGAATAAGCAATTACCCAAAGTTTAAATAGAAAAAAGGGCAGCACTCCAAAAATAAAAATGGAATAACTTTTATTCACCCATGTGGTACAGCGATGTTTCCGCTCAACAATAGAGCCTTTCTCAAAGTTCAAGGACAAAGTGCTCAGTTTATATATCATAGTCAATCACATACATGATTATTAATTAATTGTTCAATAAATAAAAGGAAAATTCATACCCAGTGAAATGAAATATTATACAGTGAAATAAAATAAAAACAGTGGACATAATAGAACCAAACGTGGTTGCAGATCCTCATAAAAAAGTGAAATAACCAGAATGCCAATTAGGATAAAAAAGAGCAATATTTCATATAATTGAAGATTAAAATCAATTCATAACATATGTGAAAATAAAGTGACGTGTGCAATAATCATATGTTAAATTAAGGTGGGGTAGCATTAGAGATACGCCAACCATATGTACAGTACACATACCGCGCCAAACTCGGCGTATGAAGATCACCACTGCACATGTCTGGGTTCCGCCCTTAGTTGCTGTAGCGCCGCTACGTAATGCGGCTATCGGATCATGCGCACAAGCGCTCCAAAGTTATGGTGGCCATATTGGAAGAGGCAAACAGCAAAAGTATGCTAGCGCAAGTGCAATATGATTAACGGTAGCGCGCTACGCCATTTTGATCGCTGGTTAATAGATAGATAGATAGATAGAAAAAAAGGATGAGTGAATAGATTCTGCAGCTGATGTCCATCAGTCTTTCACCTTACCCCCTTGCAAATCAGCCAAGCAGTCTGAGCCCCAAGTCATGTAGCAGTCTCTTCTGCTTTTTGATGACTCTGCTAGCAGGGTTTCCCAGGGCCATCCACATAGCCCTGCCACAGAAGTGGAAGAGATTGAGTGCACTGATGCCCAACCACTTATGTTTCAAGATGAGTACATGGTAGGACCACCGCAGCACATCTCGGATGATGACAAAATACAGGTGCCAACTGCTGTGGCTTTCGGAAGTGTGCAGATCGACAAGGAGGGCAGGGGTGAAGATTGGATGGAAGATGATGTGGAGGACGATGAGGTCCTCGACACCACATGGAATCAAGGTCATGCGAGTGACCTGTCTAGTTCTGGGGAAGAGGCGGTAGTCGCACAGAGCCACCAGCACAGCAGAAGAGGGAGCAGGGTGCAAAAGCGGAGCGGCCGTCCCCTAGACAGTACACCTGCTACTGCTCAACGCAGCAAGGGACCGAGCACACCAAAACCAGCTCCAAGGAGTTCCCTGGCGTGGTAGTTCTTCAGACAATGTGCTGACAACAAGACACGAGTGGTTTGCACGCTGTGCATTCAGAGCCTGAAGCGAGGCATACATGTCTCAACCTGAGCACAACCTGCATGACCAGGCATCTAAGTGTAAAGCACGAGCTGCAGTGGAGTAGACACCTCAAAAACAAAGAAAGGTCTCTGGCTCCTCCTGCTTCCTCTTCTGCTGCAGTCTCGGCCTCTTCATCCACCTCTGGAGTGACAGTGGCACCTGCCACCCCGCAAACAGAGGATCTGCCAGCAACACCACCACCTGGGTCACCAAGCATCTCCACAATGTCCCATGGAAGCGTTCAGTTCTCCATCTCCCAAACAGATGAAGTACCCCCCTACCCACCCACGATCCCTAGACCTGAATATCAGCATTTCAAAATTACTGGCCTTTGAAATGCTGTCATTCCATCTGGTGGAAAAGGAGAGTTTTAAAAGCCTTATGGTGGTGGCTGTCCTACAATATGTTGTGCCCAGCCGCCACTACTTTTCCAGGTAAGCCATCCCTTCCCTGCACAAACAGGTTGGGGACAAAATCAGGTGTGCACTGCGCAATGCCATCTGTGGCAAGGTGCACCTCACTACGGATACTTGGACCAGAAAGCACGGGCAGGGACGTTATATCTCCCTAACAGCACACTGGGTAAATGCAGTGGCGGCTGGGCCTGAGGCGGATAGCAGTTTGGGGCATGTCCTTCCACCACCGAGGATTGCAGGGCACTTCACTTTGCCTCCTGTTGCTTCCTCATCCTCTACCGCCCCACTCATCCGAACAGCGTAACACCTTCACCACCAACTTCAGCACAGCCAGAGATAAACGACAGCAGGGAGTTTTAAAACGTATCTGTTTGGGGGACAAACCCCACACCGCGCAGGAGCTGTGGATGGGCATGGAACAACAGACCGATGAGTGGTTGGTGCCAGTGAGCCTCAAGCCCGACCTGAAGGAGTGAGATAATGGGTGATATCTTGTAGCAGCTCTGGGACTAGCTGGTTTGATGCACATCCCTTGCCTGGTGCATGTGCTGAATTTGGTGGTGCAGAGGTTCCTTAAAAATTACCCCGATATGTCAGAGCTGCTGCAGAAAGTGCGGGCCGTCCGTGTGCGCTTTCGGCGTTCTCACCCTGCTGCTGCTCGCCTGTAAGCGCTGCAGCGTAACTTCGGCCTTCCCGCTCACCGCCTCATATGCGACGTGCCCACAAGGTGGAACTCCACCTTGCACATGCTGGCCAGACTGTGTGAGCAGCAACAGGCGATAATGGAGTTTCATCTGCAGCACGCACAGGTGGGTTGCTCTGCGGAACAGCACCACTTTACCACCAATGACTGGGCCTCCATGCAAGACCTGTGTTCCTTGTTGCGCTGTTTTGAGTACTCCACCAACATGGCCAGTGCTGATAATGCAGTTCTCAGCATTATTATCCCACTTCTATGCCTCCTTGAAAAAACGCTGTTGGCGATTATGGAAGAGGATGTAGCACAGGAGGAGGAGGAGGAGAAGGAGGAAAAGGGATCATTTCATAGGGTTTCCGGCCAGTCATTCACAAGTGCTCCGAGGGTGGGTTCCTGCACCCACAAACGCCAGGTACACAATTGTCCAGCCAGGGCACAGTTCTGGAGGATGACTAGGTGGAGGATGAGGAGGAGGAGATTGAGGAGGAGGATCCGTGTTCACAGCAGGGTGGCACCCAAACCAGCTAATGGCCATCACTGGTCCGTGGCTGGGGGGATACAGAGGACACAGACGATACACCTCCCACAGAGGACAGCTTTTTGTTGCCTTCTAACTTGTGCTGATTACTGGGTGGCCATGCTGCTGGATGCCCGTTGCAAGGACAACATACCGTCCTTAATTCCCTCACTGGAGCGTGATCGTAAGATGCACGAGTACAAGCACACACTAGTAGACGTGCTGCTGGTGGCATTGCCACCTGACAGCGGGGGCACAGTGGAAGCACAAGGAGAAGGCAGAGGAGGAGGAAGAAGTCGCCAATGCAGCTGGGGCACCACCAGCACCTCAGAAGGCAGGGTTAGCATGGCCAAAATGTGGAAAAGCTTTGTCAGCACGCCACAACAACCAGCACCACCAGCTGATATGGAACGTCTTAGCAGGAGGCAGCATTTCAGCAACATGGTGGAACTGTATGTGTGCACACGCCTACACGTACTGAATGACGGGTCTGCCCCCTTCAACTTCTGAGTCTTCAAATTGGGCACATGGCCTGAGCTTGCCCTATACGCCTTGGAGGTGCTGGCCTGCCCTGCAGCCAGTGTATTGTCTGAACGTGTGTTTTGCACGGCAGAGGGCGTAATCACAGACAAGCGCAGCCGCCTGTCCACAGCCAATGTGGACAAGCTCACGTTCATTTAAATGAACCAGGCATGGATCCCACAGGACTTGTCCGTACCTTGTGCAGAATAGACCTTAACCAGCCATTGTTATACCGCCTACTCAAACTCCTACTCCATATGGACCTCCACCTCATAAATCAAGTAAAAAATTTTAATTTATGTAATTTCACTAATTTGTCTGTTACATATTCGGGTTAAATTTACCAATTTTTGGGTGTGATATACCCCTGCTGTACCTAGTAGACAGGTAAGCAAATTTCACTAATTTGTCTGTTACATTCTTGGGTGACATTTGACCATTTTTGCCATGATTAAACCCCTGCTCTGCATAGATGATAGGGATATAAATTTCAAAAAATCGCCTGTTACATTGTCAGGTGACAGTTTACCAATTTTGCCGTATACAAACCCCTGCTCTGCATAGGTGACAGGGAATTACATTTCCAAAATTCTTCTTTAATTGATGCGCGCCCCCTCCTTTCATTCAATGCTTAAACTTTAACAACTTGTCCCACATTTGCTCTTCAATAATTTGTCCCACTTTTCCGCTTGATCATATTTAATTTTTAAAAATTAACCTCCCTTGGATGTGGTCTCTCTTTCTCATGCTCCCTCTCCGTCGTGGAACCCTGATTTGCCGATAACCGTGATCAACATGGTAGGCTCAGAAAAGAACATCGAAAGTTAATAGAGCAGATATCAAATTGGATCGTGAACATCACGGGGACGTGCGACATGGTGGGGCAGTATGTGTGCACACGCCTACACGAACTGACTGATGGGTCTTCCCCCTGCAACTTCTGGGTCTCCGAATTGGGCACATGGCCTGAGCTTGCCCTTTAAGCCTTGGAGGTGCTGGCCTGCCCTGCAGCCAGTGTATTGTCTGAACATGTGTTTAGCATGGCTGGAGGGGGTTATCACAGGTTATATTTCCCAATGTTTTGGGGTGTACCCTAATTTAAAAAATGTAAATTTAAATTTAAAACCAAAAACCAGTGTAGGTTTCCTCCTCCTCCTCCACCGCCACATCCACTGCCTCCTCAACCTCCTACTTCATATGGACTTCGTCCTCCAAGTTTAATATTATTATTTATTTTTGCGTATTTTATGTTATTTGAAGTCATTTCTCTATCCACATTTGTTTGCAGAGCACTTGCCATGCTCATAACCACATCTTGCTGGCATTTGCAGTCCTCTAGCCCTTTCCATGACATTTTTAGAGCCATTTTAGTGCTCAAAAGTTCGGGTCCCCATTGACTTCAATGGGGTTTGGGTTCGGGGTCAAGTTCGGGTCCCGAACTCAAACTTTTTTGTGAAGTTTGGCCGAACCCGTCGAACCCGAACATCCAGGTGCCCGCTCAACTCTAGGGGTGATGTCTGGTAGCCATGGCGATGGGTGTAACGTGGAGTTAAAAGGAAAATAAACTAAGTCCATGTGCCATGAACCAAATAATGTCTATAACTGGGCACTGCACCAGGGCGTCATGGGACACTGAGTTTGTTCGGCACATGGAAGGAATCATAATGGGGGTTTGTCTTCGTTTTAATTATTTCACATCATTAACATAGGTGCACGTATTGCCTAATTATGCTTGGATAAGATGTAATTATGAATTTTGCACGTAATCATGGATAGGATGAAATTGTTTATTATAACTTCAATCACTGTATAATAATATTGGATTTTATATGAATTTATTGAATTGAAATAACATTTATGATCATGTTTTTCACAATATAATCATGTTTATTTATTTATGATCAATTATTGAACACTTATATGATTAGCCTTATTTAAATATGTTGGGAGCGCTAAGTTCACTAGCTTGACAAAGGCTCCATTGAGAGAGCTGAAATGCCGCATTGCTGTTGGGTGTAATAAAATCCACCTTTTCACTTGAAGACCGGAGTGCTGCCTTCATTTTTCTGCTTTAATTCATTGTTCCATGTCCAGGAACCGTTGTGGGATTTGCACCTGGCATACTTACAGAGTGCTGCTGTTATTTTGTCATATATATATATATATATATATATATATAGAGAGAGAGAGAGAGAGAGAGAGAGAGAGAGAGAAATACAAAAGTTCAGGGCAGCACATGATCAGTAACAAGTGGTGCCAGCGGTATTTCACTTAACCAAAGTGATAAATCGATGAAAAATAAACACACGGCAGCACTTCCAATAGGTGGAAATAGTGGGATCCTTTTATTCAACCATGCGTGCAATGTTTCGGTCCACTTGCTGGGACCTCTATATATATATATATATATATATATATATATATATATATATATATATATATACAGTCGTGGCCAAAAGTTTTGAGAATTACATAAATATTGGAAATTGGAAAAGTTGCTGCTTAAGTTTTTATAATAGCAATTTGCATATACTCCAGAATGTTATGAAGAGAGATCAGATGAATTGCATAGTCCTTCTTTGCCATGAAAATTAACTTAATCCCAAAAAAAACTTTCCACTGCATTTCATTGCTGTCATTAAAGGACCTGCTGAGATCATTTCAGTAATCGTCTTGTTAACTCAGATGAGAATGTTGACGAGCACAAGGCTGGAGATCATTATGTCAGGCTGATTGGGTTAAAATGGCAGACTTGACAAGTTAAAAGGAGGGTGATGTTTGAAATCATTGTTCTTCCATTGTTAACCATGGTGACCTGCAAAGAAACGCGTGCAGCCATCATTGCGTTGCATAAAAATTGCTTCACAAGCAAGTATATTGTGGCTACTAAGATTGCACCTCAATCAACAATTTATATGATCATCAAGAACTTCAAGGAAAGAGGTTCAATTCTTGTTAAGAAGGCTCCAGGGCATCCAAGAAAGTCCAGCAAGTGCCAGGATCGTCTCCTAAAGAGGATTCAGCTGCGGGATCGGAGTGCCACCAGTGCAGAGCTTGCTCAGGAATGGCAGCAGGCAGGTGTGAGCGCATCTGCACGCACAGTGAGGCGAAGACTTTTGGAAGATGGCCTGGTGTCAAGAAGGGCAGCAAAGAAGCCACTTCTCTCCAAAAAAACATCAGGGACAGATTGATCTTCTGCAGAAAGTATGGTGAATGGACTTCTGAGGGCTGGGGCAAAGTCATATTCTCCGGTGAAGCCTCTTTCCGATTGTTTGGGGCATCTGGAAAAAGGCTTGTCCGGAGAAGAAAAGGTGAGCGCTACCATCAGTCCTGTGTCATGCCAACAGAAAAGCATCCTGAGACCATTCATGTGTGGGGTTGCTTCTCATCCAAGGGAGTGGGCTCACTCACAATTTTGCCCAAAAACACAGCCATGAATAAAGAATGGTACCAAAACACCCTCCAACAGCAACTTCTTCCAACAATCCAACAACAGTTTGGTGAAGAACAATGCATTTTCCAGCACGATGGAGTACCGTGCCATAAGGCAAAAGTGATAACTAAGTGGCTCGCGGACCAAAACTTTGACATTTTGGGTCCATGGCCTGGAAACTCCCCAGATCTTAATCCCATTGAGAACTTGTGGTCAATCTTAAAGAGGCGGGTGGACAAACAAAGACCCACTAATTCTGACAAACTCCAAGAAGTGATTATGAAAGAATGGGTTGCTATCAGTCAGGAATTGGCCCAGAAGTTGATTGAGAGCATGCCCAGTCGAATTGCAGAGGTCCTGAAAAAGAAAGGCCAACACTGCAAATACTGACTCTTTGCATAAATGTCATGTAATTGTCGATAAAAGCCTTTGAAACGTATGAAGTGCGTGTAATTATATTTCACTACATCACAGAAACAACTGAAACAAAGATCTAAAAGCAGTTTAGCAGCAAACTTTGTGAAAACTAATATTTGTGTCATTCTCAAAACTTTTGGCCACGACTGTATATAGAGAGAGAGAGAGAGAGAGAGAGAGCTTTTTTCCCCAAATTATTGCCAGCACAGAACCCTAAACGCTGAGCAATTGCACATTATTTTTCAGTGCATTATACCCGTGTTATTAAACGAGGAGAATTATAGCAATAGCATTTTACGGCAATAACACCATTTTTATTCTACTGTTATCTTACTCAAATGCTGCATTTAGTTTTGTTTTAGCGGACTCATTATTGAAGAAAACTACATTTTTCATAGGCTTTTTTAGTACAGTAATTTAATTGTTGAACAAGTGACCTTAAAGACATAGTTCAGAGACATTTTCACAAACACTGTTTTTCATAGAACATTTTTAGAACAATAATTGAATAGTTGAACCAGTGATATTAAATAGTGTTGAGCAAATTGAAGTCAATGAAGTAGAATTTGATAATTTTTTTCTGAAATGGCAGTAAAAAAATACGTACATCCTTACCTCATCCATTTGATTGCGGAGAGGCCGTCGCCGCCATCTTGATTGAAGAAAACACACTAATTCTCACATGTGCTGACACAATGATGTCATCACCCTGGCCGGGCATGGTGACATCATCACTGACATCAGCCACTGCTATATACAATGGAATAACGCAACAAATTTCTTGTTAAAGTTTGACGAAGGGGCCAAATCGAATTTTTGAAAACTTTGCTTATCACTAATCTTAAATGTATAGTTCAAAGAAATATTATAGCACTTTGCATTAAAGCCAAAGTCATGCCAAAGTAATCTGTCAATACCAGTGTGCAGTGTGTTTGTAGAAGGAGAGAGACAAAGTGGGGGGAAAATGTCCCTGCGTCTTATGGGGTGAGTACTAATGAGCGCTTCCATTATGGGACTTAGGAAGGGACAGATAGTGTAGGGAGTTTGTGATCATATTTTATTCAAGTGAATAACGTTTTAAAGACTCAAAAGTCCTTTTAAGGACTATTGTGTGTGGTTGGCAGCAATTTATTTTAGCAAAGTAGTACTCAAATTTCTTTTTACATACTTTGCAAAATAGCGATTCTTTTTCTATATAGAGGGTATCTGCAGTGACTTGTTGTCACGAGGGTATCGAGAACCACGCCTGACTCCGTTATACCCGGGGTCAGGAAGTCGCAGCGGTTGGCTGCACGCTCTATTTAGGATAGGGCTGTTTTCCTTATGGTAGCTTTCTGGGTTTGCTTTGCAAACCCTTTTGGCTCACTCAGGGATCCGTAGCTCCTTCTCCTCAGCTGTTCCTTGTCCAGCACTCCCAGACCTCCTTATATTCCTCTCTCACACTTCTCTGGTTGCCAGAGATAGAGCTTCCTGCCTGGACATCTATTCTGACCTTCTGGAGCTCTGTTGCTGCGTTCTCTGGTAGTTGGTCCAGAACGCTACCCTCCGGATCCCTGTTGGATCTTTTTGGTCTATTGTGGTCGCCCACCTGGGTGTATGTGTTTGTCTGTTTTGTCTATCCTCTCCCTGGTGTTTCCCTCTTAGTGATAGTGGTGCGGACTAGCGATCCCACCGGCCCGTTCACTATCTAGGGCTCATATTAGGGAAAGCCAGGGTTTAGGCACGTGATCGCCGCACGGATGAGGAACCCGTCTAGGGACGTCAGGGCAGTCAGGTGCCAGCCGCAAGGTGAGTTAGGGGTCACCACTAGAGTTGAGCGAACACCTGGATGTTCGGGTTCGAGAAGTTCGGCCGAACTTCCCGTAAATGTTCGGGTTCGGGATCCGAACCCGAACCGAACTTCGTCCCGAACCCGAACCCCATTGAAGTCAATGGGGACCCGAACTTTTGGGCACTAAAAAGGCTGTAAAACAGCCCAGGAAAGAGCTAGAGGGCTGCAAAAGGCAGCAACATGTAGGTAAATCCCCTGCAAACAAATGTGGATAGGGAAATGAATTAAAATAAAAATAAAAAAAATAAAAATGAACCAATATCAATTGGACAGAGGTCCCATAGCAGAGAATCTGGCTTCACGTCAGCAGAGAATCAGTCTCTTCATGCCATAGCAAAGAATCTGGCTTCATGTCAGCACAGAATCAGTCTCTTCATGCCATAGCAGAGAATCTGGCTTCATGTCAGCACAGAATCAGTCTTCATGTCATAGCAGAGAATCAGGCTTCACGTCACCCACCACTAAAACAGGCCACTGTCACACATTTAGGCCCCAGCACCCCGACAGAGGAGAGCGGTCCCGTAACAGAGAATCTGGCCTTATGTCAGCGCAGAATCTGTCTTCATGTCATAGCAGAGAATCAGGCTTCACGTCACCCACCACTGGAACAGGCCACTGTCACACATTTAGGCCCCGGCACCCAGACAGAGGAGAGCGGTCCCGTAACAGAGAATCTGGCCTTATGTCAGCGCAGAATCTGTCTTCATGTCATAGCAGAGAATCAGGCTTCACGTCACCCACCACTGGAACAGGCCACTGTCACACATTTAGGCCCCGGCACCCAGACAGAGGAGAGCGGTCCCGTAACAGAGAATCTGGCCTTATGTCAGCGCAGAATCTGTCTTCATGTCATAGCAGAGAATCAGGCTTCACGTCACCCACCACTGGAACAGGCCACTGTCACACATTTAGGCCCAGGCACCCAGGCAGAGGAGAGAGGTCCCGTAACAGAGAATCTGGCCTTATGTCAGCGCAGAATCTGTATTCATGTCATAGCAGAGAATCAGGCTTCACGTCACCCACCACTGGAACAGGCCACTGTCACACATTTAGGCCCCGGCACCCAGGCAGAGGAGAGAGGTCCCGTAACAGAGAATCTGGCCTTATGTCAGCGCAGAATCTGTATTCATGTCATAGCAGAGAATCAGGCTTCACGTCACCCACCACTGGAACAGGCCACTGTCACACATTTAGGCCCCGGCACCCAGACAGAGGAGAGCGGTCCCGTAACAGAGAATCTGGCCTTATGTCAGCGCAGAATCTGTCTTCATGTCATAGCAGAGAATCAGGCTTCACGTCACCCACCACTGGAACAGGCCACTGTCACACATTTAGGCCCAGGCACCCAGGCAGAGGATAGAGGTCCCGTAACAGAGAATCTGGCCTTATGTCAGCGCAGAATCTGTATTCATGTCATAGCAGAGAATCAGGCTTCACGTCACCCACCACTGGAACAGGCCACTGTCACACATTTAGGCCCCGGCACCCAGACAGAGGAGAGCGGTCCCGTAACAGAGAATCTGGCCTTATGTCAGCGCAGAATCTGTCTTCATGTCATAGCAGAGAATCAGGCTTCACGTCACCCACCACTGGAACAGGCCACTGTCACACATTTAGGCCCCGGCACCCAGACAGAGGAGAGCGGTCCCGTAACAGAGAATCTGGCCTTATGTCAGCGCAGAATCGGTCTTCATGTCATAGCAGAGAATCAGGCTTCACGTCACCCACCACTGGAACAGGCCACTGTCACACATTTAGGCCCCGGCACCCAGACAGAGGAGAGCGATCCCGTAACAGAGAATCTGACCTTATGTCAGTGCAGAATCTGTCTTCATGTCATAGCAGAGAATCAGGCTTCACGTCACCCACCACTGGAACAGGCCACTGTCACACATTTAGGCCCAGGCACCCAGGCAGAGGAGAGAGGTCCCGTAACAGAGAATCTGGCCTTATGTCAGCACAGAATCTGTATTCATGACATAGCAGAGAATCAGGCTTCACGTCACCCACCACTGGAACAGGCCACTGTCACACATTTAGGCCCAGGCACCCAGGCAGAGGAGAGAGGTCCCGTAACAGAGAATCTGGCCTTATGTCAGCGCAGAATCTGTATTCATGTCATAGCAGAGAATCAGGCTTCACGTCACCCACCACTGGAACAGGCCACTGTCACACATTTAGGCCCCGGCACCCAGACAGAGGAGAGGTTCATTCAACTTTGGGTTGCCCCGCAATATAATGGTAAAATGAAATTAAAAATAGTATTGAATGAGGAAGTGCCCTGGAGTAGAATAATATATTGTTAAGGGGAGGTAGTTAATATCTAATCTGCACAAGGGATGGACAGGTCCTGTGGGATCCATGCCTGGTTCATTTTTATGAACGTCAGCTTGTCCACATTGGCTGTAGACAGGCGGCTGCGTTTGTCTGTAATGACGCCCCCTGCCGTGCTGAATACACGTTCAGACAAAACGCTGGCCGCCGGGCAGGCCAGCACCTCCAAGGCATAAAAGACTAGCTCTGGCCACGTGGACAATTTGGAGACCCAGATGTTGAATGGGGCCGAACCATCAGTCAGTACGTGGAGGGGTGTGCACAGGTACTGTTCCACCATGTTAGTGAAATGTTGCCTCCTGCTAACACGTTCCGTATCAGGTGGTGGTGCACTTAGCTGTGGCGTGTTGACAAAACTTTTCCACATCTCTGCCATGCTAACCCTGCCCTCAGAGGAGCTGGGCGTGACACAGCTGCGTTGGCGACCTCTTGCTCCTCCTCTGCCTTCGCCTTGGGCTTCCACTGGTTCCCCTGTGACATTTGGGAATGCTCTCAGTAGCGCGTCTACCAACGTGCGCTTGTACTCGCGCATCTTCCTATCACGCTCCAGTGTAGGAAGTAAGGTGGGCACATTGTCTTTGTACCGGGGATCCAGCAGAGTGGCAACCCAGTAGTCCGCATACGTTAAAATGTGGGCAACTCTGCTGTCGTTGCGCAGGCACTGCAGCATGTAGTCGCTCATGTGTGCCAGGCTGCTCAGAGGTAAGGACAAGCTGTCCTCTGTGGGAGGCGTATCGTCATCATCCTGTGTTTCCCCCCAGCCACGCACCAGTGATGGGCCCGAGCTGCTTTGGGTGCCACCCCGCTGTGAACATGCTTCATCCTCATCCTCCTCCACCTCCTCCTCATCCTCGTCCTCCTCGTCCTCCAGTAGTGGGCCCTGTCTGGCCACATTTGTACCTGGCCTCTGGTGTTGCAAAAAACCTCCCTCTGAGTCACTTCGAAGAGACTGGCCTGAAAGTGCTAAAAATGACCCCTCTTCCTCCTCCTCCTCCTGGGCCACCTCCTCTTCCATCATCGCCCTAAGTGTTTTCTCAAGGAGACATAGAAGTGGTATTGTAACGCTGATAACGGCGTCATCGCCACTGGCCATGTTGGTGGAGTACTCGAAACAGCGCAACAGGGCACACAGGTCTCGCATGGAGGCCCAGTCATTGGTGGTGAAGTGGGTCTGATCCGCAGTGCGACTGATCCGTGCGTTCTGCAGCTGAAACTCCACTATGGCCTGCTGCTGCTCGCACAGTCTGTCCAGCATATGCAAGGTGGAGTTCCACCTGGTGGGCACGTCGCATATGAGGCGGTGAGCGGGAAGGCCGAAGTTACGCTGTAGCGCAGACAGGCGAGCAGCGGCAGGGTGTGAACGCCAGAAGCGCGAACAGACGGCCCGCACTTTATGCAGCAGCTCTGACATGTCGGGGTAGTTGCGAATGAACTTCTGCACCACCAAATTCAGCACATGCGCCAGGCAAGGGATGTGCGTCAAACCGGCTAGTCCCAGAGCTGCAACGAGATTTCGCCCATTATCGCACACCACCAGGCCGGGCTTGAGGCTCACCGGCAGCAACCACTCATCGGTCTGTTGTTCTATACCCCGCCACAACTCCTGTGCGGTGTGGGGCCTGTCCCCTAAACATATGAGTTTCAGAATGGCCTGCTGACGTTTACCCCGTGCTGTGCTGAAGTTGGTGGTGAAGGTGTGTGGCTGACTGGATGAGCAGGTGGAAGAAGAGGAGGAGGAAGCTGAGTAGGAGGAGGAGGAGACAGGAGGCAAAGAATGTTGCCCTGCGATCCTTGGCGGCGGAAGGACGTGCGCCAAACAGCTCTCCGCCTGGGGTCTAGCCGCCACTACATTTACCCAGTGTGCAGTTAGGGAGATATAGCGTCCCTGGCCGTGCTTACTGGTCCACGTATCTGTGGTTAGGTGGACCTTGCCACAGATGGGGTTGCGCAGTGCACACTTGATTTTATTGGACACTTGTTTGTGCAGGGAAGGCACGGCTCTCTTGGAGAAGTAGTGGCGGCTGGGAACAACATACTGTGGGACAGCAAGTGACATGAGCTGTTTGAAGCTGTCTGTGTCCACCAGCCTAAATGACAGCATTTCATAGGCCAGTAGTTTAGAAATGCTGGCATTCAGGGCCAGGGATCGAGGGTGGCTAGGTGGGAATTTACGCTTTCTCTCAAATGTTTGTGAGATGGAGAGCTGAACGCTGCCGTGTGACATGGTTGAGATGCTTGGTGACGCAGGTGGTGGTGTTGGTGGTACATCCCATGTTTGCTGGGCGGCAGGTGCCAACGTTCCTCCAGAGACGGAGGAAGAGGCCGAGGCGGCGGCAGCGGCAGCAGCAGCAGAAGAGGCCGAGGCGGCGGCAGCAGCAGAAGAGGCCGAGGCGGCAGCAGCAGAAGAGGTAGCAGGGGGAGCCTGAGTGACTTCCTTGTTTTTAAGGTGTTTACTCCACTGCAGTTCATGCTTTGCATGCAGGTGCCTGGTCATGCAGGTTGTGCTAAGGTTCAGAACGTTAATGCCTCGCTTCAAGCTCTGATGGCACAGCGTGCAAACCACTCGGGTCTTGTCGTCAGCACATTGTTTGAAGAAGTGCCATGCCAGGGAACTCCTTGAAGCTGCCTTTGGGGTGCTCGGTCCCAGATGGCGGCGGTCAGTAGCAAGCGGAGTCTCTTGGCGGCGGGTGTTCTGATTTTGCCCACTGCTCCCTCTTTTGCTACGCTGTTGGCTCGGTCTCACCACTGCCTCTTCCTCCGAACTGTGAAAGTCAGTGGCACGACCTTCATTCCATGTAGGGTCTAGGACCTCATCGTCCCCTGCATCGTCTTCCACCCAGTCTTGATCCCTGACCTCCTGTTCAGTCTGCACACTGCAGAAAGACGCAGCAGTTGGCACCTGTGTTTCGTCATCATCAGAGACGTGCTGAGGTGGTATTCCCATGTCCTCATCATCAGGAAAAATAAGTGGTTGTGCGTTAGTGCATTCTATCTCTTCCACCCCTGGGGAAGGGCTAGGTGGATGCCCTTGGGAAACCCTGGCAGCAGAGTCTTCAAACAGCATAAGAGACTGCTGCGTAACTTGAGGCTCAGACAGTTTCCCTGATATGCATGGGGGTGATGTGACAGACCGATGGGCTTGGTTTTCATGCGCCATCTGTGCGCTTTCTGGGACCTGAGGTAGTTGGTTCACTAGGACGTGTGGCTGTGGCAGAACGGCCACGTCCTCTCCCAGCACCAGAGGGTCCACTAACACCACCACGACCATGTCCACGTCCGCAGGTTGTTGCGGAACCCAAGGTCCCTCTCCCTGACAGATTTTCTGGGGGAAGGGACAAGTTTTTGACATTCCGTGAGGCCTGTAAGTTATATTTTAAACTGCGCCCTTACTCCTCTGGTAATGAAGAACAGTGGGTGGGGGTTGTTATTTCCCTGCTGCAGGGGGACCCGCAGTCCTGGGCGTTCTCTTTACCTACTGATTCCCAGGCTCTTAGGTCAGTGGATGAGTTTTTCGGGGCCTTGGGTCTCATATATGACGACCCTGACCGAGTCTCACTGGCTGAATCAAGATTACGGAGACTCTTACAAGGAGAGCGGCCGGTAGAGGAGTATTGCTCTGAATTCCGTAGGTGGGCTACGGATACTCAATGGAACGACCCGGCTCTCTGGAGTCAGTTCTGCTCTGGGTTATCCGAAAGGGTTAAGGATGCGCTTGCATTATATGAGACCCCCTTTTCCCTTGATGCGGTTATGTCCCTTTCTATCCGTATAGAGAGACGCTTTAGGGACAGGTTGAAAAAACCGGAGCAATTGGTAACCCCTCCCAAGCAGCAGTTAGTCTGTACGGACTTAGACGAGCCTATGCAGCTAGGAGGAACTACTCGTCAGGTCCGTCCTCCTGAGGCTCGCCGTAGGCGTGGGGTTTGTTTTTTTTTGTGGGGAGAGGGGTCATTTCATTAATGTCTGTCCTTCTTTCCTCAGAAACAAAAGACCGTCGGAAAAACTACTAACCCCAGGCTGTGTGGAGGATGTCAGCGGGGGGGTATACGTTTCCTCCATACGTACATCGCAATTTGTGTGGCCAGTGGTTATTATTTTTGGTGATAAGACGGAGACTATTTCTTTCTTGCTAGACAGTGGAGCAGGGGTAAATTTGATAGATGCCCATTTTGCCCGCACTTTGGGTTTGTCTCTCTGTACTTTACAGAGACCCATTCCTATATTCGCTATTCATTCTGCTCCCCTGTCTCAGAGAAACCTCACCCACATTATTCATAATTTACACCTTCGGGTAGGGGACCACCATAACGAGATGCTTTCAGGTTATGTTCTGGAGGGGCTTCCCACTCCGGTAGTGCTGGGTTTTCCCTGGTTGGTAGCGCACAATCCAGTAGTGGATTGGCAGACCAGGGAGATATTGGAGTGGAGTGAGCAGTGCAGAGAAAATTGCTTAAATAGCAATTGCTTAGTCGCCTCCATAACTACCCTACCTACATTTATTTCGGATTTTGAGGATGTTTTTTCTGAAAAGGGTTGTCAGAAGTTACCACCTCATCGTCCTTATGATTGCCCGGTTAACCTTATTCCCGGCGCAAAATTACCCAAGACCAGGTTATATAATCTTTTGGGTCCAGAGAGACAAGCCATGAAAGATTATATCTCCGAGAGCTTGGCTAAGGGACACATCAGACCCTCTTCTTCACCCGTGGCGGCAGGGTTTTTCTTCGTTAAAAAGAAAGATGGGGGCCTGCGTCCTTGCTTAGATTTTCGCGAATTAAATCGGATAACCATCCGAGACCCATACCCTCTTCCTCTCATTCCTGACCTGTTTAATCAGATTGCGGGTGCTAGGTGGTTCTCCAAACTTGATCTTAGGGGGGCCTACAATCTGATTCGTATTAAGGAGGGGGATGAGTGGAAGACAGCGTTTAACACCCCTGAGGGGCATTATGAAAATCTAGTTATGCCTTTCGGTCTGACCAATGCTCCTGCCGTCTTTCAACATTTCGTTAATGACATTTTTAGTCATCTAATCGGCAGGTTTGTGGTAATATACCTAGATGATATTTTAATTTATTCGTCTGATCTGAAAACACATGAGGTGCATGTCAGACAAGTACTGCAGGTCCTACGGACGAATGAATTATATGCTAAAATTGAAAAATGTGTCTTCGCCGTTCAGGAGATACAATTCCTGGGTTATTTTTTATCTGCTTCAGGTTTCCGTATGGATCCTAGGAAGGTCCAGGCAATTTTAGATTGGGATCTTCCTGAGAACCTCAAAGCACTACAACGGTTCTTGGTCTTCGCAAATTTCTATAGGAAATTCATTAAAAATTATTCACTTATTGTAAAACCGCTTACTGACATGACTAGGAAGGGGACTGATTTTTCTAAATGGTCTGACGCCGCTAAAGTTGCTTTTTCCTCTCTAAAAGAGAGGTTTACCTCAGCACCTGTACTAGTCCAACCTGATGTCTCTCAGTTTTTTATTGTTGAAGTCGATGCGTCAGAGGTGGGAGTGGGGGCGGTGCTGTCTCAGGGTCCGTCTCCTGGCAAATGGCGTCCTTGCGCTTTCTTTTCTAAAAAACTATCTGCAGCAGAAAAGAACTACGATATTGGCAATAGGGAACTATTAGCTATTAAACTTGCGTTTGAGGAGTGGCGTCACTTCTTAGAGGGGGCAGTCCACCCCGTCACTGTGATTACGGACCACAAAAATCTTCTGTACCTCGAATCAGCTAAGCGTCTCACCCCTAGACAGGCTAGGTGGTCGCTATTTTTTACCAGGTTTAACTTTGTGATTACCTATCGTCCTGGGGCAAAGAACACCAAGGCTGATGCACTATCTCGTTGTTTCCCTGGAGGGGGTAATGTGAGTGATCCGGTGCCCATTCTTCAAAGAGGAGTGGTTGTTTCTGCGGTACACTCTGTTTTGGAGGGGAAGGTGTTAGAGGCCCAGGGGGACGCCCCGGTCTCTTGCCCCTCAGAGAAATTGTTTGTACCGTTGAACTTACGTTTCAAATTATTAAAGGAACATCATAATTCGGCACTTGCTGGGCACCCGGGTAGTAAAGCAACCTTGGAGCTATTGTCTCGTCGTTTTTGGTGGCCAAGGTTGCGTCAGGATGTATTGGATTTTGTGTCTTCTTGTTCTACCTGTGCGCGCGCAAAAGTTTCGCATACACGTCCTGCAGGGTCTCTATTACCACTCGTCATTCCCAATAGACCGTGGACACATCTGTCAATGGATTTTATCACTGACTTACCTTTGTCTGCGGGTAAAACAGTTATTTTGGTAGTAGTGGACAGGTTTAGCAAAATGGTACACTTCATTGCGTTACCCGCACTACCTAATGCTAAGACTCTTGCTCAGGTATTCGTCAGTGAAATCGTGAAGCTTCACGGGGTCCCCTCCGATGTTGTTTCGGATCGGGGTACCCAGTTTATTTCTAAATTTTGGAATGCTTTTTGTTCCCGTTTGGGGGTACACTTGTCCTTTTCCTCAGCTTTCCATCCTCAGTCGAATGGACAGACTGAGCGCACCAACCAAAACCTTGAGACATATCTAAGATGTTTTGTGTCTGAAAACCAAGAGTTGTGGTCATCATATTTACCGTTAGCTGAGTTTGCCATAAATAATCGTCGTCAGGAATCCACTGGCAAGTCACCATTTCTTGGTGCATATGGTTTTCATCCCCAATACTGTACTTTCAAAGAGGTGGGGTCTTCTGGGGTTCCCGAAGAGGAACGGTTTTCGTCATCTCTTTCATCGGTATGGCAGAAGGTGCAAGCTAACTTGAAAAATATGGGAGGTAAATACAAATGCATGGCTGATAAGAGACGGTCGCCAGGTCCGGACCTAGGAGTGAATGACTATGTGTGGTTGTCTTCTAGGAATATTAAATTGAAGGTTCCCTCTTGGAAACTGGGTCCTAGGTTTATTGGCCCTTACAAAATTGTAGCCATCATCAACCCCGTGGCTTTTCGACTGGAGTTACCTCAGACTTTTAAAATTCATAATGTTTTTCATAAGTCGTTACTCAAAAAATATGTTCCACCTCTAGAACCATCACCGCTGCCACCCCCTCCTGTTGTCGTGGATGGTAATCTAGAATTTCAGATATCCAAAATTGTTTATTCTCGTCCGCCGCTCTCTTCAATATCTGGTGCATTGGAGAGGTTACGGTCCCGAGGAAAGAATGTGGGTTCCTGCGTCTGAGGTAAACGCTGACAGGTTAGTTCGGGTTTTTCATGCCTCTCATCCTGAGAGACCTGGTCCTGAGTGTCCGGAGGCCCCTCGTAGAGAGGGGGGTACTGTCACGAGGGTATCGAGAACCACGCCTGACTCCGTTATACCCGGGGTCAGGAAGTCGCAGCGGTTGGCTGCACACTCTATTTAAGATAGGGCTGTTTTCCTTATGGTAGCTTTCTGGGTTTGCTTTGCAAACCCTTTTGGCTCAGTCAGGGATCCGTAGCTCCTTCTCCTCAGCTGTTCCTTGTCCAGCACTCCCAGACCTCCTTATATTCCTCTCTCACACTTCTCTGGTTGCCAGAGATAGAGCTTCCTGCCTGGACATCTATTCTGACCTTCTGGAGCTGTGTTGCTGCGTTCTCTGGTAGCTGGTCCAGAACGCTACCCTCCGGATCCCTGTTGGACCTTTTTGGTCTATTGTGGTCGCCCACCTGGGTGTATGTGTTTGTCTGTTTTGTCTGTCCTCTCCCTGGTGTTTCCCTCTTAGTGATAGTGGTGCGGACTAGCGATCCCACCGGCCCGTTCACTATCTAGGGCTCATATTAGGGAAAGCCAGGGTTTAGGCACGTGATCGCCGCACGGGTGAGGAACCCGTCTAGGGACGTCAGGGCAGTCAGGTGCCAGCCGCAAGGTGAGTTAGGGGTCACCACCTTTCCCTCTCCCTTGGGCAGGGCTTTCCCTGTTTTCCTCCCTGTGCGTGACGTCGGTCATTACACTTGTGACATCTGTGCAATACCTTCTGTGTGTCAGGGGCAGAGATAGGAAGAATATTAGTGAAAACAATACATTTTTTCCCCATAATCTATCCACATTTTTGCTGTAAATGGTGTCATCTGTGAGTTGTCAGATCTGCGCTGCAATACCTTGTGTGGTTGTCAGGGCCAGATATAGGGAATAAATTATAATACAGAAAACACTACTACTTGTGAGAGAAGGCCGTCGACGTCCTGCATGTCGTTACAGTGTGTGGTGTTTGTGGCTGTCGCTACACCAGCCAAGGAGCCGGCCACCCGGCCCGCCCGGTCAAAGAAACGGCCCTGTCTATACACATTTTTGCTGTCAACGTGCAAAATCAGTGATCTGCGCTTCAATACATTTTGTGGTTGTCAGGGCCCGATATAGTGAAAAATATAAATATAAACTACATCAGAAAACAGTGTCTGTACCGCAGATTCCAATAATCTGGGCCTAATTTAGTGTCCATATTCTGTGTGTTTCTGTGACATACTGTTCTGCATCAGAAAACTGTTTCTTTAGAGCAAAATCCAAATATCTGGGCATAATCTAGTATCCATATTCTGTGTGTTTCTGTGACATACTGTATACTGTCCTGCATCAGAAAACTGTTTCTTTAGAGCAAAATCCAAATATCTGGGCATAATCTAGTGTCCATATTCTTTGTGTTTCTGTGACATACTGTCCTGCATCAGAAAACAGTGTCTTTAGAGCAAAATCCTCTGATGGTTGACGATGAGGTTACTGACCCAACATGGGAAGGTGAAAAGCAGAGCGAGGACAGCAATACAGAGGGGGAGGGATCCGCAGCACCACAACAGGCTGGAAGAGGCAGTGGGGTTGCAAAAGGGAGATGTTGGCCCACACCAAACAGGCCCGCAACAGTTACACCGAGCACCCCCATGCGTAAATCTACCTTGCCAAGGGGTAGGTGTTCCACAGTATGGCGCTTTTTTTAGGAAAGTGTAGACGACAAAAGAGTGGTAGTTTGCAATCTGTGCCATACCAAAATGAGCCGGGGCGTGAACACTAGCAACCTCACCACCACCAGCATGATCCGCCACATGGCATCCAAGCACCCTAACAAGTGGACCGAACGCCTGGGTCCACAATCTGGGTCTGCGGTTCACACCACTGCCTCCTCTTCCCCTGTGTTACGCACTGCTGGCCAATCCCCTGCCAAAGGCACAAGCCCGGATGCCCCTCGCCCTGCACCTGGACCTTCGTATGAGCTATCAGAAACAACATCCACTTCCCTGTCCCAGCGCAGAGTCCAAATGTCCATAAGACAATCATTTGAACGCAAGCGAAAACAGCCACCCACCCACCCACAGGCCATAGCGCTAAATGCGCAACTGGCCCTTGAAATGTTGCCATTTAGGCTTGTGGACACTGAGGCCTTCCGCAGCCTGATGTCGGCGGCCGTCCCTCTGTACGCAGTCCCCAGCCGCCGCCATTTTTCACGGTGTGCCGTGCCCGCCTTACACCAACATGTGTCTCAGAACACCACCCGTGCCCTGACCAATGCAGTTACTGGGAAGGTCCACTTAACCACGGACACATGGACAAGTGCACCTACATTTCCCTGACCGCACACTGGGTAAATGTTGTGGAGGCTGGGAGTGAGTCGTACCCTGGGATGGCACAGTTGCTACCCATGCTCAGGAGTGCGAGCCCTACGTCCATCAGGGTCTCCGCCAGCAGCTATATTACTGGCTCCAACCCCCACTTCTCCTCCGCCGCCTCCTCCTTCACTTCCACCTCCAGCAACAGTCAACCATCAGTCGCTAGCTGGAAGCAGTGTAGGACTGCTGTGGGTAAGCGTCAACAGGCCGTGCTGAAGTTGATCTGTTTAGGGGACAAACAGCACACTGCCACATAGCTGTGGCAGTGTATAATGGACCAAACCGAGCTGTGGCTCTCGCCACTCAACCTACAACCAGGCATGGTTGTGTCTGACATTGGCCATAACTTGGTGGCAGCTTTGGAGCTCGGCAACCTGACACACATCCCATGCCTAGCCCACGTCTTAAACTTATTGGTTCAGAGGTTTATCAAAACCTACCCCATGTTGCCAGAGCTACTAGTGAAGGTATGCCGCATGTGTGCACATTTCCGCAAGTTGTCCACAGCTTCAGCTGGTCTGTCAACGCTGCAGCAGCGCTTGCGGCTTCCAGCTCACCGACTGTTGTGCGACATGAGCATGCGCTGGAACTCTACGTTCCACATGTTGCCCAGGCTTTGTGAGCAGCAGAGGGCAGTTGTGGAATACAAGCTGCAACATGGTCGTCTCCTTTCGAGTCAACTGCCACAATTCACAAACAAGAAGTGGGCATTGATGTCAGACCTCTGTGAGGTTTTAAAAAACTTTGATGAATCCACACAGATGGTTAGTGGCGATAACGCTATTATCAGCATAACCATCCCACTGCTGTGTCTACTCAAACGATCGCTGCTCACAATTAAGGACGTCGCTCTGAATGTGGCAGATGAGGAAATGGGGGAGGACATTACACAGGGTGATAGACAGACCACCCTCAGTTTGTCTTCTCAGCGCGAATTGGACCATGAAGAGGAGGAGGAGGAGGAGCTGGAGACAGTTGCCTCTGCTACAGAGGGTAGTACCCATGGAACTTTAATTCCATCTGTTCAGCGTGGATGGGCAGAAGAGGAGGAGGAGGAGGATGAGGAGATGGAGAGTTATCCTGATGTCGATATCGACGTCTTGCCTGTTCGTACTCTGGCACACATGGCTGACTTCATGTTAGGCTGCCTGTCTAGCGACCCTCGCGTTATACACATTTTAGATAACACGGATTACTGGGTGTTCACCCTTCTCGACCCCCGCTACAAAGAGAACTTCTAATCTCTCATTCCTCTGGTGGAGAGGACAAGCAAAATGGTGCAATACCAGAAGATCCTTGTTGGAAAATTGCTCCAAAATTTTCCTGTGCTGCTATCTGTTTTTGCACTCAGTAAAAGAAGAGATTATTTGTTTAACCATCTCTGCCTATAACTATATGCACCCAGCAATCTGCTGGTGCTCAAGCTTAATTACCACCTGACCAAGTTGTGGACAGTGCAGTCGCTACTATACTTAGATTTTGCTGCCTTTAGGGAGCTGATGGCATGCCTTAGCCTCACTAGAAGATACCTAGCCGGCTTTATTTCTCCAAAAAAGAGATCCCTGCATTGTACTGAAATGTGGCGGAGAACGTGGGCCACTCCTTGCAATTTTTGCTGTGCAGCAAGGTGCACCCCACCATGGACAACTGAAGCAACTGTTACAGGCTGGGACAGTACATGTCTTTTATGGCCACTGGGTCAATATTTCCCTTGGCAGCTGCAAGGCAGCACTGCAGCAACAAGGTCAGGTCCTATTGACACCTCCACATTTGTGTCGGTTTGGTTCTCACACCTTATCTGCTTTCTCCATGTCCTCCTCCATGGACATCTTTCCAACCTCAACAGAAGCAGGGCAGAATGCCGCTCCCACTTTCTTTCCCTCCTATCAAAAGTATAAAGTCAAGCGTTGCAATGCCGCACTAGAGCTGATCATCCTGGGCGAGAGCCGATCACTAGTGGTCAGCAACAATGGCTGAAACATCATGTCTGCACTGCATTTGTGGTAAATAACACATGCTGGTGCACGTGACGTGATCAGTTTAACACTTTTTGAAAAAGTACTCTGGCTTGCAGAGGGTTCTTTCCATGTCCAGGAGACAGTCCTCATATTTCAGCCAGTCTTATGTGGCAAGGAACTCCCTCCAGGACTTGCAGCGACAGAATGGTTTGTCATAACAATTCTTTATCCGTTACGTTTTAGCTCGCTGGAATTCTACCTTGCATATGCCAGGGCCTGTGTAAAGCGGTGAATAATTTTGTCATGCAACAGACCACCTCAGTAGGGAGCAAGTGTTGTTTTGAGATCAGTAACTGACTGACTGTTGCATACTCAGGCCCTTCAAAGAGGCGACACAATTTATCAGTGGGACAAATGTGACATCCACGTCGTGGATTCAGACTCCCTTATGTACAGCTTGAAGAGGGACACCGAAATTGGGCCTGAAACATTGCAATAAGTGTTAAGAATGTACCACTGGTGTTGAAACTTGAATGAATAAAAACTGAATTTTTGAACAACAACTCTTTGGCATGCTGTTTCAAAAATTAATAGGAACGACTTATGCAGATTTCTATGGTGGAAGGAATCAGTTTGGGACGCACACCCATAATAACCATCTAGTGGATGATTGCTGTGGCCATACTTTGTTTGCATCAACAATGTCCTCCCCCTTATATTTACAGTATTTTAGAGCAGACACTCATGCTTACTCAACAATGGATGGTGGTGGAAGGAGATCAGCTAACACATTTTGGTGTTGGGGAGGATGATGAGGAGCTACCATTGGAGGAGAAGGAGGAGTCAGTGGTGGAGAAAGAACAGGACTCGGATGATGATTACAATTACAGCACCTTATCATCTTAGAGGGGGATGGAGGTGGAGCTGGAAGGAACTAAATCTTCGGACATGCTGTCAAGAATGGCAAGCTGTATGTTTTCTTGCTTACTTAATGACAGCAGTATCCTTACCATCAAACAGACTGATAATTACTGGATAGCCATATTTTTAGACCCTCAATATCAAAGAAAAATGGGGGAATGTTTTTCTGTTGCTGGAAGGGAGGACAACTTCCTTTTTTACCAGGAAACTCTGTGTACACAGCTTCCTACAGATTTCATCCTTGAGGATTTTCACACTCACACTCCTCCAGTGTACTCTTTCTACATCCCTCTGTACTGAATTTTTCCAGGATCATTCAGAACAAACCACTCTTTCTTATGACAATTAACCCTTGTGTATGTATAAACATTGGCAGGCATTCTACCCCTGTTAAGGCAAACTTTTTGGATGCTTTTGCAGAACAAACCACTCTTTCTTGTCACAATTTACACTTCTACATGTATAAATATGGGCAGGCATCCTGCCCCTATTAAGGCTAGATAGATAGAAAGATAGATAGATAGATAGATAGATAGATAGATAGATAGATAGATAGATAGATAGATAGATAGATATTGAAAAAAATAAGGATGCAGCACACTGTAGAATACGGGTGCAGGTCAGGCCAATAAGGACCGGCACCTGGTCCAATGTAGTAGAAAAGAAAAAATGCCAGCAGCACACCAGAAGTTTCAAAAGAAGCATGTGGTTTATTCACCCAGAGTCAACAGTGACGTTTCAACAGCTTGTTGCTGTCTTTTTCAAGCTATGTGCACATGTGTTACAGGCATACAATATAAAGGTGCAGCAATCAAACATATATTGAAATCAATTAGTACATACATAGATCAAAATTCATAAATACAATAATCAATATTAATAAAAAAACTCATGTGTGGTACCGCAATGAAGTGTCAATTACAGTACATATAGATCATATCATATAGTAATAGAATGGTGTTACTAGTTTAGAAAGTACTGTGATCACTATTAATAAGTGCAGGTGTGTCCCCTAATTATCGTGACAATAAAACTCACGGTCAGCTGAAGAAGCTGTGTGGAGTCGGCATCACGGTCACAGCGGCGTTCCCATATCCTGTCTGCGCATGCGCGAGAGGATCAAGCATCGCGATTCCTCAAGCGCCCAGAGACTAACTAGTCACCACATCAGAGATGGCCGAACCTGTCAAACAGCCAGAATGCGCATGTCCACGCTGGGATAGCGGCCTCCCATCAGTCATCACGTGATCACTGTCACGTGAATGGAAATCTGCAAATGCTGAAAGTAGGTTTTAAAAGGATCTATAAAGAAATTATATTACTATATGGGTCTGGATCGCTGTAAATATGGGTTCTCCAGAGGCAGCGTCCTGTCAACCCTAAATACTGGCCGAATCAGAACATCATAGTGTGCACATAGAAAGGAGGATAAGTGTCCCACAGCAGTGATGTATCACGTCAGTGGTTGCATCAATGTCGGGTTTAAGAAGGCGGTGATGTCGCAAGGGGCCTCCCCAAAAGGCCATCACAGCCATGCCTTCTATTGGCATGGCTGTGATTGGCCAACTGCAGCATGTGACCCAGCCTCTATTTAAGCTGGAGTCACGTAGCGCCGCCCGTCACTCTGCTCAGATTAGTGTAGGGATAGGCTGCAGCTGCTGTGAGGGAGAGATCAGGGAGAAATCTTATCAAGAACTGGTTTATGTACTCAGCGATCTACAGAAAAAGTGTTTTGTGGGTGAGTGCACAATTTTTTTAAGCCTGCCGTGAGCCAACTACTGCGGAAAAAGAAATTTTTTTTCTTCAGTTAGTCAATATCAATACATGATCGGCAGCCATTTTATGCAACGATAGTGCACCAGCATAGGCTATCTGCAAGTCCAGAAATACTGCTTTGGCATACTGGGGTGAAAAAAGCCTCTGATATACTGCACATCTGGGATTAGACAAGCATAAGTGACTGTCACATTTAGGACAGAAATACAGCTTTTTGGTTAGGGTGAAATAACCCTCTAATATACTGCACATCTGGGATTACACATGCATAAGTGACTGTCACATTTAGGCCATAAATACGGCTTTTTGGTTACTGGGGTGAAAAAAGCCTCTCATATACTGCACATCTGGGATTACACATGCATAAGTGACTGTCACATTTAGGACAGAAATACAGCTTTTTGATTAGGGTGAAAAAACCCTCTAATATACTGCAAATCTGGGATTACACGTGCATAAGTGACTGTCACATTTAGGCCATAAATACTCCTTTGGCATACTGGGGTGAAAAAACCCTCTCATATACTGCACATCTGGGATTACACGTGCATACGTGACTGTCACATTTAGGACAGAAATACAGCTTTTTGGTTAGGGTGAAAAAACCCTCTAATATACTGCACATCTGGGATTACACGTGCATATGTGACTGTCACATTTAGGCCATAAATACGGCTTTGGCATACTGGGGTGAAAAAAGCCTCTCATATACTGCACATCTGGGACTACACGTGCATAAGTGACTGTCACATTTAGGACAGAAATACAGCTTTTTGGTTAGGATAAAAAAACTCTAATATACTGCACATCTGGGATTAGACAAGCATAAATGACTGTCACATTTAGGCCATAAATACTGCTCCTGATGATTTGTGCGCGCGTGCGCACTCAGGGGTAGGGAGATCTGATGGAACATTTTGCGCTGGAAAATCTACCTACCCCTAAGTGCGCACACGCGGTGTACAGTATCGCGCATGAAGTCCTTCTCCCGTGGCGCTGCAATGATTTTTTGCTAATCCAGTGGATGTGCTTCTGGTAGTGGTATAGAGTTAGAAGAATGAGGCATGTTTAAATAACTCAAGTTTCAACTCAGCCTTACAGGTAGATGCTAGCGTCAAGAAGAAGCGCACTCCTTTTACACCATCGTCAGCTGATTCCACATAGATGTCTACAGAACCTGTTCTATTAAATGCTTATAAAAGTAGAGCCCCCCCCCCCCCCTGACAGAGTGGAGAAGATGTCAGCAGTAAGTTTGTGTTGACGTCACTGAATATTTTGCTGTTCCTCTGATCCGTCAGAATAATAACCCCTCAAAAAAACAGATCCTGTCTGTGGAGCAATCAATACGCCTTCACTTGGCCAGCATTTGGTCAGTAATCCATCAGTATTGCTAATGCCAACAAAAACAGGAGTGGATCTAAAACAGAGATGACACGTGAACCAAATATTTGCATGTCTTCTGTGTTTTCTACCCACTCCTGCTTTTGGCTACCAATTCATAAGCCAATTCCGATGGGACCATACAGGCCTTAAAGCTACTACACAGACAGGATCCGTTGTGCGTCTCATTTTTCCTTCCTTCTGACAGATCAGAAGAAGTGTCAAATAAATGAAGATGTCAGCCAGGCCGAAAGCCAAAACAGTGGCCCAGTCATGAAGTGGGGAAGGGTAGGAACAGCATAAGAAGTCCACAGAGTGGACCTATGACATAGTGGTGAGGTGGAAGCAGCATGAGGAGACCACTGAGTGGCCCAATGAAAGGGTCTAGAGGTGGAAGCAGTATGAGGAGGCCACCGAGTGGCACAATGACAGAGTCTGTAGGTGGCGGCAGCAGCAGCATTAGGAGAAAGCCACCAAGTGGCACAATGACCGAGTCTGGAGGAGGCAGCAGCATGAGTAGGCCACAGAGTGGCACAATGACCGAGTCTGGAGGTGGCAGCAGCAAGAGTAGGCCATAAAAGTGGCACAATGACAGTCTGGAGGTGGCAGCAGCAGCATCAGGAGAAGGCCACAGATTGGCACAATTACCAAGTCTGGAGGTGGCAGCAGCATGAGTAGGCCACAGAGTGGCACAGTGACAGAGTTTGGAGGTGGCAGCAGCATGAGTAGGCCACAGAGTGGCACAATGACAGAGTCTGGAGGTGGCAGCAGCAGCATCATGAGGAGGTCACAGAGTGTCACAATGACCGAGTCTGGAAGTGGCAGCAGCATGAGTAGGCCACAGAGTGGCACAACGACAGAGTCTGGAGGTGGCAGCAGCATGAGGAAGCCACAGAATGGCACAATGACAGAGTGTCAATCGACCAAGATACTTCTGGGGGAACCTGCCTGGGATGAACAGGCCTCTAGTAGCTACAGACCATGATAAGACAAATCGTTAAGATAGCTTTGAGCCCGGAAGAGTCACAAAGTTCATCAAGATACGTCACTAAAGATTTTACTGCATATAACCCCAGTGCTGACTGCAGAATAAATTTAGTTTTTCGACCAAAGTACTTCAATAAAGATTTTACCGCATATAACCGCAGTGCTGACCGCAGAATAAATTTAGTTTTTCGACCAAAGTACTTCAATAAAGATTTTAACGCATATAACCGCAGTGCTGACGGCAGAATAAATTTAGTTTTTCGACCAAAGTACTTCAATAAAGATTTTTCCGCATATAACTGCAGCGCTGAACGCTGACAAAAAATTAGTTTTTCCACCGAAATACATCACGAAAGATTTTATTGCATATTACTACATCGCTGAACGCTGAATAAGATTTGTTTTTCCACTTAAATACGTCACTAAAGATTTTACCGCATAGAACTGCAGCGCTGAACGTTGAGTAAAATTTGTTTTTATTCAATAATAGTAAATATACACCTGTGCTGCCGCTTTTTTCTTTGTGTCTTGCTTCCCTGATATCAATCAGGGGAATCGCTGCTGGTTCTCCAAAATGGAGTCTTCTGCCCAAACTCACAAAGGTATGCACATACAGATAATAAAGGGTTAACTGGGTCCCAGCGCTGATAAATACACTTCCTTCTATTTACACTGAACAAAAATATAAACGCAACAAATGTTTTGCTCCCATTTTGCATGAGCTAAACTCAAAGATCTGAAACATTTTCTACATACACAAAAGACCCATTACTCTCAAATATTGTTAACAAATCTGTCTAAATCTGTGTTAGTGAGCACTTCTCCTTTGCCGAGATAATTCACCCCACCTCACAGGTGTGGAATAGATTAGACAGCATGAATATTGCACAGGTGTGTCTTAGATTGCCCACAATAAAAGGCCCCTCTGAAATGTGCACAGTTTTGCCTTACTGGGGGAGGCATCAAAAAACGAGAATGATTACCGTATTTTCCGGCGCATAAGACGACTGGGCGCATAAGACGACTCCCAACTTTTCCATTTAAAATATAGGGTTTGGGCTATACTCGTCGTATAAGACTACCCCTGCCTGACCAGCCCTCCCTGTCTCCAAGACGATCTTCTCCAGTCCAGGGAACTGACATTAGGAGCCAGGGCTTCAGTAGCATCCTGGCTGCCATGGTAACCTATCTTTTTCTTTTCACATTCCCAGTTTCCCACATAGGAACTACTAGGGGCTGGGAAAAGATGGTGGGTCCATTGCCATGGAAGATCTGTGGATAGCCTTGTTTTGGAGGGGATCTGTGGATGGCACTGTTATTGGGGGGAATCTGTGGATGGCACTATATAGCATCTTATGCTATATGTGTCATCCACAGATCCACCCCATGACAGTGTCATCCACAGATCCCCCTCCCTGTAACAGTGCCATCCACAGATCCCCCTCCCCGCCGCTCACAGGTAACTTTAATTTTAAATCAGCGCTCATCTCTTTACTACCTTACACTCAGCTCCAGTAACAGGCAGTGCGGGCGGCGCTCACTCACTGACGTCAGGTGCATGCGCCGCCTAGTGGGAGGAGCAGGCGCATGACATCTGTGAGTGAGCACCGCCTGCACTGCCTGTTACCAGAGCTGAGAGTAAGGTAGTAAAGAGATGAGCGCTGATTTAAAGTTTAAGTTACGGATTACAGTTTATAAATGTATACTCCTGTGAGCGTCGGGGCCCTGTATATTCTAACCCCCAGGCAAGCGTCCCCGTCACCATGGGAACGCCTAGGGGATAAAATATACTGAGATTGTGAAAACTCAGATCCGATGGTATATTCTAACCCCCAGGCAAGCGTCCCCGTTAGAATATACCATCGGATCTGAGTATACCCGGCGTATAAGATGACTCCTTTTGAAAATAATTTCTAGTGTTAGAAAGTCATCTTATACTCCGTAAAATACGGTACTAATAACTGAAATGCGGGATTAATGCGAAATGGCGTCACTAGAAAAATATCCGGATAGTGACATTATACCTAAAGACTTGAAGGTATACAGTAAAACACTGAAAGAATGGAATGAATTATTTTTATAACTTCTCAAGAACAGCCATTTCATTTATTATAGAAAAAAGAAAAATTGGATTAATTAAAACTAATCGTGAAATTGTAAATTTATTTGAAGTACTAAAACCATATAGGGATCATCCGGAAATTACTAAAATCTCTAATTCTATAAGAATGCAGTTTAAAATAAAAGAAGAAATTATCACTAAAAAGAAACACAAATTTGATTTAGTACCAACAATGAACATGAAAAGAGACAAAATAGACAGTGTATCTTATAGAAATATATCCTGTTTCAACACAATAGAGGAGACAAAATGTGAAGGACAAGAAATTTCTTTAGAGGATATCACAATTTATAATACCACTATGGAAGAATCTAATATAGAGGATGATGTTATGAGTGGGATTTATCCAATACTGCTTACACCAGAAATATATATACGAAGAAACCTGGAAAATGGCTCTATACAAATGACAAATAGATATGAGGTTTTAAATGTACTAAGTGAAGAGGAAGATAAAGGTGAAACCACAACCAACACTAATTTGCAGAATACCAATTCACAAGAGACTAAAAAGGCTAGCTGTAGTGCCATCGTTCAAATGGGGGAATAGTAACCCTAAAAGAGAAGCTTCAAAACCAATAGCAATGACAAATCAAGTAACTAAAGATATTATACATAAAAATAATGTAAAAAGAAAAACCGTGAGGAAGGATTTTTTTCAGGTAAAACCATCAAGAAAACAGCACAGAGAGGAAAAAAGGGGAGGGGACTAAAAAAAGGAAAGAAAAATAGCACAAAGAAGGGACAAGGAATATATAATTTAAGTAAATACACCCTAAAAAAAGGAGAACTAGAATTGCTACATAAAGGTCTTAAAGTTGCCCCTTCCTAGAAATTTTGTCCTTTTGACGCTTTTATTGGTATAAAAAAATTCCTACGGAATTTGGCTCTAAAAAATATATATATTTTAAAAGATTTAACAAACAAAACTAAATATACTAATATAAATAAAGATCAAAGCAAAGAAGGAATGAGTAAAGAAGACATTACTTATAACCATACAGGCCTTAAACCTAGATCCAATTTCAACCACCTGAGTAAATACTTTGACACATTTAAAACCTTTCAAACTCTAATATTAAGAGATTTAAAGAAAAATTAACCCCAATAAAAGAAGGCAAGTTATTATATACTGAGGCTTCTGCAAGAGTAATATTGAATGGTGAGTACTCAGACAAAATATATATTGGTAGGGGGGTCAGGCAGGGCTGCCCCCTATCCCCCTTGCTATTCGCCATAGCTATGGAACCTTTAGCTGACTTGATTAGACAAGATAAAGAAATTGTGGGTTTCAGGTATGGGGCCCATGAGGAAAAAATCTCCCTACATGCAGACGACATCATGCTGTTTGTAGGATAGCATGGCTCACTTAGGAAGATTTTTTAAGTATTAAAAGACTATAGCAACTATGTGGGATTGAATATAAATTGGTCAAAATCAGCCTGTATCCCGATTGATCCTTTGAATGGTTTTTTGCCAGGTTCACTCGAAATTAAAGAGAGGCAGGAACCGGTTAAATATCTAGGCATTCAGATAACACCTAACCCTAGGGATTATGTACAGTTGAACATACTCCCCAAAATACATGAGATGCGTAAAAGGATAGAGGTTTGGAAAAAAATACACATTTTAATGGCGGGTCGTATTTCGCTTGTGAAAATGTGTATATTACCCTCCTTGAACTATATGCTCTGGAATGCACCGATAATAATCCCCAAGAAAATTTTCAAAATAATAGTTACTTTAATAACTGATCTAATATGGAGAGGGAAAAAAAACGAGAATAAGAGCACAGATATTGTACATTCATGAGAAAGAGGGTGGACTATCAGTTCCCGATTTGGACCTTTACTTTATTGTTGGACAGATTAAAAACATGATAATGTGGAGCAAGTCACATAGCTACAAGAGTATGATAGCGGGGTTTAACAAAAACTTGGAAAATTGTAGCATTTTTCAATTACTAGAAGCAGATATTTTTTCACAACAAGCTAACAAACTACCCTTATTTGAGCTGTGGATTAAATCCTGGAATAGGGTAAAGGAATTGTGGTCCCAGCAGGGTCTACATTCAGATACGCTGCTATGGGATAATATCCATCTAAGGGAATTTAAATCAATAGAACAAAAAGTTTGGTGGAAATATGGAATTTTTAAACTAAACAATTTAACTGTAAAAAATGTGGGGAAGAGGGAGTAGATGATGTCCATATACTTTGGACATGTATAAAAATTCAGCAATTTTGGGGGATGGTGAACGAAAAAATAGAGAGGTATCATGCGTTATTCTTTGCAAGAAAATGCATTGTAGCACATTGGGGAGCCAGAACAATACCAACAGTTAATGAATGGGAGAACTTGACAAGACTCTCGCTTGTTAGAGAGGAATTTCACTTGGTATCAATCAAGAAAAAACATATATTTGCTAAAAAATTGCAGAAATGGTTGCGTTAGCGGGCTTGGCTGGCAGTGGACTCGGGGGGTCGGGGGCGTGATGGGTGTAGGAGATGAATACAGGAGAGAAAAAAATAAAAACATTTTATTTATTTTTTCTTCCCCCCTTTACCTCCTCCAGAAGAAGACTAAGTAACAGGGAAGGCACATTGGGGTATGTAACTGTATATTGATGCCTACTATTTATATTGTAACGAATAAGAAAATGGGAGTAAGATTGTTAGTTTTTCTTGATATATTGTATTTAATAAAATTTATAAAGATTTAAAAAAAAAGAAAAAGAAACATTAAATTCACAAATGCAAAAAAAAAGATGCTGTGAAATGATTCGCATCCTTCCCCTGCACTTATAAATCATTTTTCTGTCTTTTTTTTCCACAATAGTTTTCTCCACTTGCTGTCCCTAGCGCTTTCGCACGTCTGTCCATGCACTCTGAACGCTGGAAAATGGCAGAATCTAAAATGGCTGTGGTATTTATAGGGCTGTGACATCACAGGGCTGGCTGGCTGCTGATTGGCTGCATGTCTATCTGGGTGATCCCGCCTTCCCAGAGTTCCCTGCCCCATGTCCTCAGTCCTCACACGTGTAGCCGCCATTTTAGGAAAATTGCGATTCGTTACCATGAAGCGTGAGGAAATTCGCATTTGTGCGAATTGAATTTTTCCTGAAATTCGGATCGAATTCCACTTCATCAGCTTCGATTCGCTCCTCTCTAATTATGAGCCAAAACCAGTAGTGAAGCCTACTCAGAGATCAGGTATAGTGATTTGATTTGCGCCTATTTTGTGTTTTTGACCCATACCTGGTTTCGGCTCACAACAACTTATCAAAATAACTAACCAAATAACTGAAGTGAATACTTCCACTACTCACAGAACTCAGGCCATGAACAAGGTCTTTAAACCGAAACATTGGCCAGTATACAACTATGAATTAATTTTTTCGGATGGATATATATATATACAAGAAAATATAAGAAAATAAATAAGATATTTATGCAACATTCCTTTTTGAGTGCCGTGGTCTTCCTATTAACATTGATGTGTGAACTCAGCCTAACAGGGATGTTAAACGTTTTTGTAATATATTTTATTGGGGACAGACGTTCCTTGTACTAGAAAATAGGGTGTAAAAAGTCTTCTTAGCAGAGCTCTAATTCAGCATTGCTAAGGAGAGTCTGTCTTCAGTCTTCAGTTTTACTGAGCACTGAAGATGCCTGTGTGTAATGGCTATCCTCTTGTCACTACCCTATTCCTGACTATTTACATGCACACTTATCATTGCCCATCATCCTGCATATCTGACTTGTTGAAGCTTTTTAAGTATCTAAGTATAATCTTTATACTCTGTTTTCTAGTACAAAGAAATATATTTTCCTAATAAATAGAAATCCTGTCCTTAAACTATATTAAAATGAAAAAACATAAATGAAAGTTACACTTTAAAGAGTCACTGGACTGTAACCCAATTTCATATTATTAAATAGATTTCTAAATCACTTCATTTAAAACATATGCCTACATCCACCTAAAAAAAGCTGTAAAGTCATGGCCCCTAGAGGTCTCACTTCCACATAATTTGTGGTCCACTGTCTGTTGTCAGGCTAGATCCATTCCTAGTAACTGAGGCACAGAGAACCGCAGAGAGGAAGTACGGGTGTGTCAGAGCTAGCTGAGATTCTAAGCCTTATAAAAGAACTGCTTCTATACTACTTTTGAAGATCACAGGAACATTCCGTCTTCTGTAAGTGTGATCTCCTCCTCCTTATCTGTTCTGTGAGCTCCGGAGCTAAAAACAAACATAGTGGAAAGTGAGGGAATGAATGTCACAGAAGTACAGTGCTGGCATATTCCATAGAAGGGAGACACTGCCTGCTGCTAAAAGAAATGTATCTAGCTTTACAGCTGAAGAGGGGAGAAATTAGGCTGAACCATTTATGATTGGACAAAGAAGCTCCCGATCATCTGGCCATCAAAATTTGAAGCCGATCACCCGATGAACGAGCAAAACACTCAGAAGCCATGATTCTGTAAGAGGACGAGGGATCACAGCAGCAATCTCTCTTCCTCATACAGTGAAGGAGATCACTACATGCAAATGCGCTTCCTTCCCAACAATCGGCCGCTCAGTTGGCCCATCTAAATCCACCTTTAGGCAAAATTCTTATCAAACTGATAAGAATTTAGCTACATGTGAAGAGTCATTATAGGCTGTTGGTAAAGTAGAGATAAGAGCTATGAAATAAGCCATCAGAGGAACTCTGATTTAAAGGGGTTTTCCAAGATTTAGATACTGATTCGATACTCAAAATTCGATTTGGTCGATTTGCCGAATTTCCTGGCTACAGAGAGCCTGTATAGTGATGTAGAACACTGTGTCTTGCAGAAACATACATAAGAAGTTTGCTGTGGTAGTGAAACAATACTGTGAGTCAGTATGACATACAGATTCGGGGCGTCGCTCTTAGAATCACTGCACACTTCATGGAGCCAACACTGACCATATTACTCAAGTGTGAACTCAGACTTACAGGTCAAGGTTAGCACCAGGTAGAAAGGACCATGCAGAGGCCCAAGATCCTACTATAGCGTGAAAGAGAGCACTCCTTTTACAACGTCTTCAGCTGATTCCTCATAGATTTCTACAGAACCTGTTCTATTAAACACTTATACAAGTAGAGCCCCCCTGACAGAGTGGAGAGGGTGTCAGCAGTAAGTTTGTGTTGACATCACTGATTATTTTGTCCTTCCGCTGATCCATCAGAACAATAACCCCCAAAAAATGGATCCTGTCTGTTGAGCATTTGCCTTCACTCGGTCAGCATTTGGTCAGTAATCCATCAGTATTGCTGAAGCCCAAAAAAACAGGAGTGAATCCAAAACAGAGATGACATGTGAATGCAATATTTGCATGTCTTCTGTGTTTTGTGCCCACTTCTGCTTTTGGCTACCAAATCATAGGCCAATTCTGATGCAAAATAGGGACCACATTATACAGACCTTACAGCTACTACATAGGTAGGATCCGTTGTGTGTCTAATTTTTCCTTCCTTCTGACAGATCAGAAGAAGGGTCAAATAAATGGTGTTGTCATCCAGACCAAAAAGGCAGAATAGTGGCCTAGTCATGGAGTGGGGAATGTGGGAACGGTATGAGAAGTCCAAAGAATGTCCCAGCAGCATGAGGAGACTACAGAGTAGCTTAGTAACAAAGTGTTGAGGTGGCAGCAGGATGAGGAGACCACAGAGTGGCCCAATGACAGAGTGGGAAGGTGTCAGCAGCATGAGGAGACCACAGAGTGGCACAGTGACATAGTGGTGAGCAGGAAGCAGCATGAGGAAACCACAGAGTGGCACAGTGACATAGTGGTGAGCTGTCAGCAGCATGAGGAGACCACAGAGTGGCACAGTGACATAGTGGTGAGCAGGAAGCAGCATGAGGAAACCACAGAGTGGCACAGTGACATAGTGGTGAGCTGGCAGCAGCATGAAGAGACCACAGAGTGGCTAAGTTACATAATGGTGAGCTGGCAGCAGCACGAGGAGACCACAGAGTGGCCCAGTGACAAAGTAGTGAGGTGTCAGCAGCATGAGGAGACCACAGAGTAGCCCAGTGACATAGTGGTGAGCTGGCAGCAGCATGAGGAGACCAAAGAGTGGTGAGGTGGCAGCAGCATGAGGAGACCACAGAGTGGCCCAGTGACATAGTGTTGAGGTGGCAGCAGCATGAGAAGACCACAGAGTGGTGAGGTGGCAGCAGCATGAGGAGACCACAGAGTGGCCCAGTGACATAGTGATGAGGTGGCAGCAGCTTGAGGAGACCATAGAGTAGCCCAGTGACAGAGTGGTGAGCTGGCAACAGCATGAGGAGACCACAGAGTGGTGAGATGGCAGCAGCATGAGCGGACCACAGAGTGGCCCAATGACAGAGTGGGGAGGTGGCAGCAGCATGAGAAGACCACAGAGTGGTGAGGTGGCAGCAGCATGAGGAGACCACAGAGTGGCCCAGTGACATAGTGGTGAGGTAGGGGGCAATACCAGCTGAAGATGGTGGGTGGCAGTAGGGGCACCTGGCAGCAGGTGTGTGGCATTAGGTGGGTGACAGCATCAGAATGGTAGCTGAAGCAGGTAGCCAGAAGAAACAGGTCTCTTTTAACAAAGTTTAGGTGTGGCACTATGAATGATCTAGTCTGATGCATCAGGCACTGATGTGTGGAAATCCTGGCTGATCCACACCTGATTTATTTTCACAAGAATCTGTTTCTCCACATTTTGGGTGGACAGGTTAGTAGTGTTAATCGAGCATGCTCGGCCGAACACCAGTTCGGCTGGAGCATCTCGATGCTCGGCACATGGCGGTTTGTTGGCTGCCAATAAATGTGCAGGTAAGTTCTGCCCTTCACTGTAATGCCGTAGCCATGTTGGTTACTGGCATTACAGTAAATTGGCTGGCCGGAACGCGTCATAAGGTGCTATATAGCACCCGATGACACGTGTTTGGCTCAGTGTTAGTCAGGGAGAGCTGTGCTGAAGAAGGGAACGATAGTGTAGGGAGTGAATTATTTTTTTTTGTAAGTTGAAAAACTTGTAAGAGACCCAAAAGTCCTTTTAAGGACTATTGTTGTGTGTGGCAGCAGCAATATATATTTTTAGCGCAACCTGCGCTAAATTGCTAATACTTTACAGACCCAAAAGTCCTTTTAAAGACTATTGTGTGTGGCAGCAATATCTATTTTTAGCACATCCTGTGCTAAATAGCGTGCAATAGTCAGTCCGCTGCAGACAGCGACATTATCTGTGCTACATCTCCTGTGTAACGTGTGCGCATCCCAAAAATATTTGTGACATCCAGTGTACTTTTTCCGTGGACGGTGTCTGCTGCGGACAGTGACATTACTCGGGGTACATCTCCTGTGTAACATTTCCACATCCCAAATACCTGTGACATTCCCTGTAATTTTTTATTAGCCGCTGGTGACATCAGCGACATTATCTGCGGTATTTCTCCTGTGTAACGTTTCCACATCCAAAATACCCGTGACATTCCCTGTAATTTTATATTAGCCGCTGCTGACATCAGCGACATTATCTGCATTATTTCAACTGTGTAACGTGTGCGCATCCCAAAAATATCTGTGACATCCAGAGTACTTTTTCCGTAGACGGTGTCCGCTGCGGACAGTGAGATTAGCGGCGCTACAACTCATTAGCCGCTGGGGATCCAGCGCAGCATTCAAATGTCCTTACCCCAAGCATTTGAATGCAAGTGCAAATACCCACCCACAGGCCATAGCACTAAATGCACAACTTTAAAAATTACCAGCCCTTGAAATGTTGCCATTTAGGCTTGTGGACATTGAGGCCTTTCGCAGCCTGATGTCGGCGGCCGTCCCGCTGTACCCAGTCCCCAGCCACTACTATTTTTCACGGTGTGCCATGCCCGCCTTACACCAGCATGTGTCCCGTAACGTCACTCGTGCCCTGACCAACGCAGTTACTGGGAAGGTCCACTTAAACACTGACACATGGACAAGTGCTTTTGGCCGGGGACGCTACATTTCTCTGATGGCACACTGGGTGAACGTTGTGGAGGCCGGGAACGAGTTGTACCCTCGGATGGCACAGGTGCTACCGACGCCAAGGATTGCAGGCCCTAATTCCATCAGAGTTTCGGCCACCACCTACGTTAGTGGCTCCAACCCCCACTTCTCTTCCTCCGCCTCCTCCTCTACTTCAACCTCAGAAATATCCTCTTGCAGCACCAGTCAGCCATCAGTCAGTAGCTGGAAGCAGTGTAGCACTGCAGTGGGGAAGCATCAACAGGCCGTGCTTAAGATTATCTGCTTAGGTGACAAACAGCACACCACTGCAGAGCTGTGGTAGGGGATAAGAGACCAGACTGAACCTAGAACCAGGCATGGTTGTGTCTGATAATGGCCGTAACTTGGCGGCTTTGGAGCTCGGCAAGCTCACACACATCCCATGCCTAGCCCACGTCTTCAACTTAGTGGTTCAGCGGTTTCTCAAAACCTTACCCCAATTTGCCTGAGCTACTGGTGAAGGTGCGCCACGTGTCTGCCCATTTCCGCAAGTCATAGACAGCTTCCGCCGGTCTGTCAATGCTGCAACAGCGCTTACAATTGCCAGCTCACCGACTGTTGTGCGACGTGAGCACGCCCTGGAACTCGACGTTCCACATGTTGGCCAGGCTTTGAGAGCAGCAGAGGACAGTAGTGGAATACCAGCTGCAATATGGTGTGTCGCCTATCCAGTCAGCTTCCGCTCTTCACAAGCGAGGAGTGTGCATGGATGTCTGACCTCTGTTGAGGTTTTAAGAAACTTTTAGGAATCAACATAGATGGTGAGCGGCGATAACCCTATTATCAGCGTCACCATTCCACTTTTGTGTCTACTCAAATGCTCGCTGCTCACAATTAAGGCCGACACTTTGCATGTGGAACAGGTGTAAATGGGGTAACATATTACACAGGGTGATAGCCAGACCACTCCCTGTTCGTCTTCTCAGCACAAATTGAATGAGGAGGAGGAGGAGCAGGAGACAGTTGCCTCATCTACAGAGGGTAGTACCCATGGAAGTTTAATTCAATCTGTTCAGCATGGATGGGCAGAAGAGGAGGAAGAGGATGAGGAGATTAAGAGTCATCCTCCTGATGAAGACAGCGAAGTCTTGCCTGTTGGGAATATGGCACACATGGCTGACTTTATGTTAGGCTGCCTTTCCCATGACCCACGCGTTTTACGTATTTTGGACAACACCAACACTGGTTGTTCACCCTTCTCAACCCCGCTACAAAGAGAACTTCTCATCTCTCATTCCTGTGGTGGAGAGGACGAGCTAAATGGTGAAATACCAGAAGGTCCTTGTTGAAAAATTGCTCCAAAATTTCCAGCTGACACCGTTGGCTGCGCAGTTCCTTGGCCAACCGAGGAGGGGTGACGAGGGGAACACACAGCAGTTCCAACAGAGGCAGGGCAACACTCTCCAAGGCCTGAGACAATTTTATGACACCCTGCCAGCACCCTCAACCTGATGCGCGACCTAGAGTCCCAAGGAGGGAAACATTTTGGAAGATGGTGAAGGAGTACGTAGCAGACCGTGTCAGCATCCTTAGTGATCCCTGTGTGCCTTACAACTATTGGGTGTCCAAGCTTAACACGTGGCGCGAACTGGCGCTCTATGCCTTGGAGGTGCTGGCCTGCCCCGCTGCCAGCGTTTTGTCAGAGCCTGTATTTAGTGCTGCTGGGGGAAAAATAACTGATAAGCGCATTCGCTTGTCAACTGAAAATTAACTAGGCCTGGATTGCCCTGACTTTTCTACTTCACCAGAGGAAAGCGGCTGAACATAAAGGCACTCTAAATGTGGCTTTTATGATGTATTGAATACACTGTATTTCCATGCACCCCTTTCACCACTAAAAAGGGTGTATGGTTCATTCTTCCTTTTCTCATCCTCCTCCATCATATCAACATGCTTATTAGGCTGCCCTCGCTCCTGTTTTAGAGGATCCGCTCAGCAGCGGGCCCTCACCCATAATGTTTTAGAGGCAGGGGCGTAACTATAGGGGAAGCAGGGGAAGCGGCTGCTTTGGGGCCCTGACCCAGAAGGGGCCCATCCAGGAGGAGGAGGACTAAAAGATTTTGTCAGGACCCCCTGAACAGTATTACACAATGAAATTATATACAGTGGCTGTATAGACAGTGTATAAAACGGATGGAACAGCTACCGACCCTGGTCTGAGAGAGCAATCTTTACTAGCCACAGGAATGGGGGCGGCATGAAAGGAAGCGGTTGAGAAAAAATTACTGGGGGAGGGGGGCCCCATTCAAAAAAATTCTGTGGGGCCCAGTCATTTCTAGCTACGCCACTGTTTAGAGGGTCACCAGCAGGCCCTCACCCATAATGTTTTTGAGGGTCACCAGCAGGCCCTCAACCATAATGTTTTAGAGGGTCAGCTCGGCAGCAGGCCCTCACCCACAAAATTTTTTAGATGATCAGCTCGGCAGCAGACACTCACCCACAACATTTTTTAGATGGTCAGCTTGGCAGGAGGCCCTCGCCCCACAACATTTTTTAGATGGTCACCTCGGCAGCAGGCCCTCGCCCATAATATTTTAGATGGTCAGCTCAGCAGCAGTCCCTCGCCCATAATGTTTTAGATGGTCAGCTCGGCAGCAGGCCCTCGCCCATAATATTTTAGATGGTCAGATCAGCAGCAGGCCCTCGCCCATAATGTTTTAGATGGTCAGCTCGGCAGCAGGCCCTCGCCCATAATATTTTAGATGGTCAGCTCAGCAGCAGACCCTCACCCCTAATGTTTTAGATGGTCAGCTCAGCAGCAGACCCTCACCCCTAATGTTTTAGATGGTCAGATCAGCAGCAGGCCCTCGCCCCTAATGTTTTAGAGGGTCACCATTAGGCCCTTGCTACTAATGTTTTTTGAGGGTCACCAGCAGGCCATCAATCATAATTTTTCAAGGGTGTGTATGATGTCCTGCTTTATGTGTAATAAAGGGTGTATTGGAGTGCCGGTTCCTTGTAATTTTTGCCAGCCTTTTCACTTAGTGCATAGGCTTTATGAGTGTAGGAGTCCGACTACCTGAACAATTGTACCACAATGTGAATGAGGCCCTCCTGTATCGGAGTGCCTCTTCCTTGTAATTTTTGGCAGCACTTGCACTTTATATACAAGTAAATATACAGGAAAGAATGTTTCCTAACAATTTTTCCTCTAAAATCGATTTTATCTACGGTTTTGTGCATATTATTGTCAGTCTGTAAAATTGGCATACTACTCGGACAACATCGTTCCCAGCAGTGACCTGGGAGTCCAAGATGCATCCAGACATCCTCCCCATGCTTTTCCCGAACCATTTCAGTGGTGTTTCCATCAATTTCTGACCTTTTCATGTGAACCAGACACCCTCCCCTCTTCAGAGCAGGGGGTGCCTGGTTTAATGCTCAGGTTCTCCCATTGACTCTTATTGTGCCGAAGTACCCGAGCATCCCGAGGTGTTCTACTCGAGCACCCAAGCATTTTGTTTGGGTTATTTTGTGTGTTGCATTTCCCTGTCATTTGTATTAAGGCCTGAGGGAGACTACGGTTTGTCCTTCCTTTTGGAAGAACAAGTTGTCTCAGTCCTGACATGAGTACCAGGATCCTATAGGGTGAGTTAGGACATTAGGTATTCCTGTGGATGAACTCACCTACCTCTGGGGTCTGTTCATACTGGTAGTTAGTCAGGACTGTGATTAGGGTTTTACTAGGAAGTGTCCATTTCCTTTACCTAGTTTCCAGGCCTTGTTTCCTCACCTCTTTCCCTCCTTTGTTTGGTGTGGTGTTTCCCTCCCACACTTGAACGTGACACTGTTGAGGCCATAAATCGAGTTTGGCTGCCTAGTTGTCCAGAGATTCTTTGATGTTGGGTGCCAGGATGTCTCGATAGTAGGTCAGTTTGTCCTCCCTCTCAGCAGGTGTAAAAAAGGCCCCCATTTTGGACCGGTAGCGAGGGTCTAGCATGGTGGAGAGCTAGTAGTCATCCCTCTGCTGAATAGTGACAATTTGGCTGTCACTACGCAAGCAACTGAGCATGCATCGGGCCATTTGCGCAAGTGACTCGGAGGCACTCTCTGCCTCTATCTCCACTGCATACTGCTACGGTGAGTCTGGGTCATCTGCCTCGTCTTCCTTATCGCCCTCTAGCTCCTCCAGGTGCTCCTGCTTCTCCTCTCCTGTCACCTGTGAAGAAAAACCAGCCATTTCTCTATGCATTGCTTGTGCTCGAATGTCCTCCTCCTCTAGTTCAGCCCCTCGAGAGGATTTATTCTGCCATGAGATGTAGTTGTAACGTCTCCTGTCCCCTGGCCAGCCAGATTTATCAGCATCTGCTCCAGGACATGAATCAGTGAAATGATGTTCATCCTGTAGTCCTGGCGACTGACAAATAAAGTGGCCTCCTCAAAGGGCCTGAGCAAACGGCAGGTGTCACGCATGAGCTGCCACTGGCTAACATCAAAGTTACACAGGGGAGTACCTCTGTCCACCTGTATAATCAAGAAATTGTTTATAGCCTTTCTCTGTTCATATAATCGGTCCAGCATATGGAGGGTGGAATTTCAACGGGTGGAAACGTTGCATATCAGCCTATGTTGGGCGACGCTTGTCTGTCTCTGCTGCTCAAGGAGGGTGTGCTTTGCGGTGTACGAGTGACTGAACTGCATGCAAAGTTTCCTTGCCATTTTCAGGATGTCTTGCAGATGGGGTGAAAACTTTAGGTACCTTTAACGGATCTCCTAGCACCCCGACTGGGTACCTTCGTCGATAGTTGCTCCTAGTGCTTCCCGAGGACTCCAAGCACTCCGCTCTACACCAAAACCACCACAGGAACCAGGAACAGGGACAGCTCTTACAAGAGCTAGTAGTTATAGCCAGGGGAGTATAGCAAATCTTCAGCGTATAGCAATCCCCAGTGTCGATAAGTTACCCAAACACCATCCTCAACATGATGAAGGGTAAAACAGGAACTCTTTATTGAACACACAAGCATTGACTCATACACATTTTCCAACAAGGTTACCGCCCACAGGGTTTTGTAAAAACAACCAATAAACACGTACAAAACAGTAAAACACTCCCACACAAAATCCTCCCCTCTGCCTGTGATACAATTACCTTACATGGTTTAATGTAATTATCACAGGCAGGAGAATACACAATGTCTTCTGTCCTGGAGACAACAGAGGAGTAATTCAATTATCTCTCAGGACAAAGGGAAATCGCCAATACACACGTGGAGACAATAGGACAGACATCACTACTCAAATATACAATGTCCCACCCTTTACAGTACACATAGACATTTAACATATCCCAAAATGGCACGAATTAGACTAGGGGTTCAAAAGTTTAGCATGGGCTGATGAGAGGGCCCATAATCCTGGGGCAAGAGGCAGGCCCCTCCAAAACCCAGTGGCTAGGTTGGTTTCGCCACAGTATCGCTTTACAACTAGATTGTACACGTGTGCCATGCAGGGCACATGGCTCAGCCCTCCCTGACGCAGCACCGACACCATGCTCTACCTGTTGTTGGTTACCATGCTTCCGATTTAGAGTTGTCAAGGAGAAAGACAGGATTTCATTTCTTGATTAAGGATGCAGAGCAGTTCCTCCCCTGTGTGAATCTATTCATCCAGGCAAACTAGGTGCAGAACAGAGTGACACCACCATGCCCTGCACATGTGGTATGCAGGAGGAGCACTGTGAATTGTCCCTGTAGTGGAGGCTGAGGACACAGTGGAGGATGAGGAGGCAGAGGTGGACAGTGTTGCAGGACTAACATTGTGAGAACGTGGAGGCGGAAGTGGCATCACCTGGCCAAGTTGCTGGTGTGGCTGGGCAGGAACCACATTTACTCAGTGGGCTGTAAAGGACATATATTGTACTTGACTGTAGTTATAGCTCGACAAGTCGGCGCTGCCGTGCACTTTGGCAGACACCGACAGGCTCAAGGACTGGCCCACCTTCTGTTCTACATATATGTGCAGGGCTGCTACTGCCTTTTTCGCAAAGAAATGATGTCTTGGGACTCTCCACCTCGGCTTGGCACAAGACATCAGTTCTCTGAAAGGTGCAGCACCTGCAACTTGGCTAGGAGCACGTTTAGCTTCTGCACCATTGGATGAGTGCATGCATACTGTTGTCTCTTGGCAATCTCTTCGGCGATTGATTGCTGCTGAAATGAGGAGGACGAGGAGCAGGAGCATCAGGACCAGTAGATGATGGGAGGGACAGACAGCTCCCTTCGGCTGAGGTGGTGAAGCCTTGACTGCATGAAATTGGGGGTGTACCACTGGGTGATGTAGCAGTTGCTGTGGCAGGCTGGACCACCACATTGGAGCCAAGGTTCTCCCAGGCCACTTTATGATGACACTGCATGTGTTGACGCATGGTCGTGGTGCCAACATTGGCACCCTGGCCACGCTTAACCTTCTGCCCACAAATTCACAAATGGCCATGTTCAAAACAAAAAATTGCCACACCGCCGAGTATGGCATTTTCCCACCAACACTCCACGCTGACTGCCTGCTACCGCTGCCTCCGTGAACCCCTTTACCACTACTTTCCGGGCAGGTAAGCTTCTTCAAAATGGGTGGTCCACCCTGGGTATGTTTGGCTCCCGACCTCCCACTGCTGCCACCCTGCTGACACGGCCACGCTACCACCTTGCTGGCTCAGCCGCTGCCTTATGCACAAGCTTCCACACTCTTCTCCTGATGATGATGAAGCCACTTTTTCTCCCGGCTCCCAATTGCAATTGGCTACATCATCATCATCTACTCTCTGCATCTCACTGATATCCCTCTCAATGGTCTCAGGGCCAGGAGACTGACCTCTCATAACATCTGCTCCCATGCGACTCTCATCATAACTACTTGCCTGTCTACCGGAGGAAGCGGTAGATGTCTCCTCCATATCTTGGCTGGGCAGTAGCTGTTGACTGTCCTCTAGTAGCTCGTCCTCTCTGAAAAAGTGGAGCCGAGCCTACGGCATATAATATTTCTCGCGCTGAGGGAAGTGAAAATGACAGAGGCAGGTTGAGGACAGTTGGGGGCACCAGGCCGGCTCCCAGGTCATGCCAACTAAGCGTTGTTTCAGAAGAACCCACCGACTCCTGGCTGGGGGTGTCTGATATCACTTGCGGTGAAGTCGAAGACTGAGTCAACCATTCAAGCACCTCTGGGTTGCTGGTCAAGACATAACCGCTAGATGACACTGGATGCTCAGGCCTCTCGCTGCGACACCTGCTGCTACTTCTGACTGCGACACATTTTGTTTCCTTTGAAGGGCCTATCACTTGTCTGTCTGACATACTGTATAATAAAAAAAATAATAAAAAATTAAAATAATACACCCCAAAAAAGGCTGTAGTACAATGTAACTTCACCACAGATTAAGACGTATTCTTTTTCCTATAAATACAACCCCAAAAACATATAACAATAAAAATTCACCACAGAACGGCTAATAGGACGTACGTATATTTCCTATTAATACACCCCATAAATGGCTGTAGTATAATGTAACTTCACCCCTGAACGGCAATTAGGTCATATTCTTTTTCCTATTAATACACCCCATAAATGGCTGTAGCACAATGTAACTTCACCGCAGAACGGCAATTAAGATGTATTCTTTTTCCTATTATTACACCCCCAAAGAAAATATAACAATCAAAATTTACTGCAGAACGGCTAATAGGACATAAGTATATTTCCTATTAATGCACCCAATAAATGGCTGTAGTACAATGTAACTTCACAGCAGAAAGGCATTTAAGACATATTCTTTTCCCTATTATTACACCCCCCCAAAAAAGTATAACAATAAAAATCACAACAGAACAGCTAATGGGACGTACGTATATATTTCCATTTAATACACCCTGTAAATGGCTGTATTACACAGAACTTGCACCCCAATAACAAGCAGGGTTTCTGGACTTACTGAGCTATCGTTTAATGCAATTTGGATCCTCAGTTAGTGCAGCAAGGTGTAATAGAATCGATCTTATTACCCAGGCTGTACACTCCCATATTGCGACCTGTTCTCCTTTTATAGTGTAGATAATGCCTCCCTATCCTTTCACTGAACTTATAAATAGTTTTTTCAGCACAATAAAGTCTTTCCTAGCACTGTCCCTAGCGCCTGTCACATCTCTCCCTGCACTAAGTACACTGGAAAATGGCAGAACCCAAGATGGCTGAGGCTATTTATAGGGCTGTGACATCACAAGGACTGGCTGGCTGCTGATTCGCTGCATGCATGGCATTGCAGGTGATCCCTGGTTCCCAGAGTTCTTTGCTCCATGTCCTAACATGTGCAGCAGCCATTTTAGAAAAAAATGCGATTCGTTACCACGAAGCGTGAGGAAATTTGGCTTCGGTGCGAATCAAATTTTTCCTGAAACTCGGATCGAATTCCACTTAGTCAACTTCCATTTGCTCATCTCTACTGATGACCTCTCCTCAGGATAAATCATCAGTATCTGATCATTGGGGACCCAACACCCGGGACCCCCGCCAATAAGCTGTTTGAGAAGGCATCACTGCTCCTGTGAGCGGCGTGGCCTTCTCGCAGCATACCAAGCACAGCACCGTACATTGTATAGTGGCTGTGCTTGGTATTGCAGCTCAGGCCCATTCACCTCACTGGGGCTGAGTGCGATACCAAGCCCAGCTGCTATACAATGTACGGTGCTGTGCTTGGTAAGCTGCGAGAAGGCCACACCACTCACAGGAGCACAGTTACCTTCTCAAATTTGATGCGCCATAAATCTAAATTTCTTGGCACTTGATGGTAACAAATCAATTTTTCCTGGAATGGCAGTAAAAAACAAACAAAAAAAACACATACTCACCTGGCAGCGGCCTCTCCATGATCAAACGGATGAGGGGAGTATGTATTTTTCGTTTTAACCCCTGATTAACCCTTGAAAGGCCTCAATGCATCGAGCAGCATTGAATGCGGTATCTGAGGGGTTCAATGATGGGGGGGGGGCGACGCAATCGCTCTTTCCCATCAATGCGCCCACTGAATACAATGGAATGTGATTTGTGATTAAGTACTTCATAACAAATCTGAATTTCTTGTCAAAGTTCGGCGAAGCAGCCAAACTTAATTTTTGAAAACTTCGCTCTTCACTAGTCATCGGTATCAAAATCACATGCACTTACACTGAAAATAGTAGAGGAAAAACTGCTGAGAATTATTAATAATAAAAACTAATAAAACCTATAAAAACAATTAATAAATTACTTTTAGTCTAAAATGAGTAGAATGCTATGATAAAAATAAATTGCCCTTAAAGTTGTCCATAGCCTTTAATAGACCTGGAAAATGGATCTTTGGATTTCCAAACATATTTAAATTATTTTATAAGAAGATAAATCTTTATTCTTAGCTGCAGTTTCCAGATTTCTGCAGCAATTTTGGAATAATAGTTTTATACACCCTGTGGCTTTTGATAACTTACATTCAGTCATGCTCACTCAACCTTTATTTTTTGGACACACCTCATTAATCTTCAGGCAATCAGCATTAAATGTCAATTATGTAAGGTTACTAGCATGGCACACAACGAAAACCAGGACAGGCTCTGAACTTTTGTTTAAATATCAAGTATTCTGGACGTGTATCTACGGTAATTAGTGCAAAGTGTAAAATAAAATTCATTTTCGTACCTATGGGGCTGTACTTATTAGTCAATGCACCACTGAAATCTTACAATTGTATTATATAGTTCTATATATAGTTTTATGATTTACAGTATATCATCTAATTCTTCCAAATGTTATCTGGCATGCATTAAAAATGGCAAGTCTATAACGAAATGCCACATTCACTATATGATAAGGGTCATAATTAAGTTATAGATTTAGAAGAAAATACCTCAATACAGCTGAACCATTAAATCACATGGCTCCATAAATGTAACAACCACTTTTCTTTCAATGCAAATATTAAACGGGTTCTCTTCCCTATAACATAACCCATTTCTATAGGCCCAATTAACATAATTTTTACAAAGTAAGACATATTTTATATCATAAATATGTTATATACTGTGAATTATTATATAACATTGATGATACCTAACACACTCTATTTAACTTTACCCTTATAATGCCAATTCACACAACTGATTTTGAAATACACGCTTAAAAAATCAGCGTGGAATACGTGTGTCTTTTTTCAGCGCGAAAAAAAAGTGTTCACTTCGATACAAAGCAAAATTTTCAGCTTGAGGGTTTTGAAGCAGATTTGAAACAGATCACCGCAAAAAAATGTGCAGGAAAACGCACAAAAAACGCATGGACTTTAATGGAGCTTTTTTTTGCTTCCGATTCATTTAAGTGGGAGATTCAGCGCTGATTTTGCCCCAAGGTAGGGCACACTGCCTCTTTTTTACACGCTTTTTTACACATGTTAAAAAGAAGCAAGTGATGCTTACCATTGAAATGAATGGGAGGCTGTTTTGAGGCATTTTTGGAGCTGATTTGAAGCTGATTTTAAGGTAGAAACGCTCCAAAATCAGCACCAAAAACTGCGTATTAACTGGCCCATACAGTATTTTAGAAATATTTAATTTTTCATGCAATCTAAGAATGTATCTAGCATTTATTTTTAAAATTTCATTATCGAAAGAGGTTTACTTTACTCAGCAGAAGAAGTCATAACCTATACTTCTTCATCCTTGGGGCTGTCATTGACAGGGCCCCACGTTTCTCAGAATGACGGTATGGCGGTATTGTGCCTTTGTCATAGGATTTGCAGCGAAGAGTAACAAAGCCCTATTTAATTGTATTGTCTTGTGTTTCAGTTCTCAGCACTGGGGATGGCAACGATATTTGCTGCATAGTAAAACTGCCTATGGGTCCAAAGCTGCTAGCGAATATTTATTCTCACGCATGTGCTGTAGGGAGCACAGCCATGGTCCACTTAGCATCTTTCAACAAAACAAATGAATATAGGAATAAAAAATGTGTTACTGTAACTAAGGTGGAGGGGACATGAAATAAAAAAAAATAATTAGATAAGAGTAATGATGGGCAACCCAGACCATCTATGTATTGCACATTAGGGGGGAAAAAAAGCCTACTTTGTTGTGTTTTAGTTTCATGAGCAATTCAGCATGAATAACTTGAAAATACTTAGCTAGAGCACTTTAATAGGTAGATCTTAGTAAAATATTGGATAGTCAGAATTAGAGATGAGCGAATTTTTTAAAAAATTCTATTCGACGGTTAGACGTTTTTTTTCGGTAAAAATTTGGTTCGATACGAATAAATTTGCGTCAAATTACGCTTAAAAAATTATATTTCCTGTCTCCTGAGAGCCTTTATAGTGGTGTAGAACACTGTGCCTTGCAGTAGCACACATAGGGGGTCTGTTGTGGTAGTGAAATAATACTGTGAGTCCGTATGACATGCAGATGACAGGTGTCGCTTTTAGAATCAGCAGTATTAGGAGGCCACCGAGTAGCACAATGACAGAGTCTGGAGTTGGCAGCAGTATGAGGAGGCCACGAGTGGCACAATGACAGAGTCTGGAGGTGGTGGCATCAGGAGAAAGCTACCGAGTGGCACAATGACAGAGTCTGGAGGTGGCGGATGCAGCAGCAGCATCAGGAGAAGGGTACCGAGTGGCACAAAGAGTGACACAATGATAGAGTCTGTAGATGGCAGCAGCATGAGGAGACCACAGAGTGGCAAGGTGACATAGTTTGGAGGTGGTGGCAGCATCAGGAGGCCACAGAGTGGTAAGGTGACATAGTGTGGAGATGGCAGCAGCAAGATACCACAGTGTGGCAAGGTGACATAGTGTGGAGATGGCAGCAGCATGAGGAGGCCACAGAGTGGCAAGATGACATAGTGTGGATATGGCAGCAACAGCAGGATACCACAGAGTGGTAAGGTGACATAGTGTGGAGATGGCAGCAGCAGCATCAGGAGACTACAGAGTGGCAAGGTGGCATAGTTTGGAGGTGGCGGCAGCATCAGGAGGCCACAGAGTGGCAAGGTGACATAGTGTGGAGATAGCAGCAGCATGAGGAGACCACAGAGTTGCAAGGTGACAAAATGTGGAGATGGCAGTAGCAGCAGCATCAGGAGACCACATAGTGGCAAGGTGACATAGTGTGGATATGGCAGCAGCTGCATCAAATTGACCTGATAACAGAGTGGGGCGGTGGGTGGCAATACCAGTACCTGCTGACGAAGGTGGGTGCAAGAAGGAGCACTTGTCATCAGATGTGTGGCATCAGGCGGGTTGCAGCCTCAGAGTAATAGCTGAGGCAGGTAGTCAGAAGAAACGATTCTCTTTTATCAAAGTGTTGGTGTGGCACCATGGATGATCTAGTCTGATGCATCAGGAATTGGTGGTTGGAAATCCTGGCTGATCCACACCTGATTCATCTTGACAAAAGTCAGTCTCTCCACATTTTGGGTGGACAGATGAGTTCTCCTTGAAGTAAACTATAGCCCCCGCTGCACTAAACAGCCGCTCTGATGCCACACTACTGGCCGGGCAGGACAGCTTTTCCAGGGCAAACTCTGCTAGTTGCGGCCACAAATCCAGTTTGGCTACCCAGTTGTCCAGCAGATCTTCAATGTGGGGTGGCAGGGTACTGTTCAAGTAGGCCACCACCTGCTGGTTAAGGTCCTTCTCCAGGTCTACTTGCTGCTGCTTCTGGTGAGTAGTTTCTTCACTATGCGGGTGAACAAAGCTACTCATCAGTGACTGTAAACTCAGGCTGCTGCTGATGGAGTTGGTACTGCTCCTGCCACCCCACCCCTCCCCAGCAGCCATTGCAGTGGAACATGAGCGCAGAGGGCCCCCCGGTCAGACCTGCGAGAGGATGGACGATGGCGCAGATAGGCAGCAGCCAACTGACTTTTACCACATATAACTGCAGCGCTGAACGCTGCATGAAATTTGTTTTACCACAGAAATAATTCACAAAAGATTTTACCGCATATAAGTGCTGCGCTAAACACTGAATACAATTTTTTTCCCACCAAAATAAGTCACAAAAGATTTTACTGCATATAGGTGTAGTGCTGAACGCTGAATAAAAATTTCTTTTTCCACCGAAATAAGTCACAAAACATTTCAACGCATATACGTGCAGCACTGAACGCTGAATAATATTTTTTTTTAAACCAAAATACTTCAATAAAGATGTTGCCACATAAAACGAAGATGGAAAAGGTCTTCGGATTCCCCCCACACTATACGGATGTCTCAGAAATAAACCACTACTCCCGACAGCAGCTCCTTGGAGGGAAGGTCATGGAGCAGAGGGCCCCCCCCCCGGTCATACCTGCGAGAGGATAGACCTTGGCACAGATAGGCAGCGGCTAACTGACTTTTACCATATATAACTGCAGAGCTGAATGCTTCATGAAATTTGTTTTTCACCTAAATAATTCACAAAAGATTTTACCGCATATAAATGCAGCGCTTAACGCTGAATACAATTTGTTTTTCCACCTAAATAATTCACAAAAGCCTTTTTATTTTCACAGACAAAAGACTCTGACAATAATCCCTCCCTAGCCCACGAAACCCTAAGACAATGACACAAAAACAGACAGGAAAATACTTTTTTTTTTTGTTTGTTTTTTTGTTTTTTTCACAGACAAAAGACGGTGACAATAATCCCTCGCTAGCACACGAAACCACAAAACAGCAACACTAAAACACAGCCAAAGACTTTTTTTTTTTTCACAGACAAAAGACTCTGACAATAATCCCTTCCTAACACACGAAACCTTAAAACAGTAACACTAAAACACAGCAAAATACTTTTTCTTATCTTTTATTTTTTTTTCACAGACAAAAGACGCTGACAATAATCCCTCCCTAGCACAAGAAACACTAAAACACAGCAACACTAAAACACAGCCAAATACTTTTTTTTCACAGACTAAACAAACAGCAAAAGGCTACACTATACTATACAGTATCTCTATCTAACCTACACTACACCCTGCACTGGACCCTATCAGATACACTATTCAGTAACTAACCTACACTATCTACCACTAACTATCTGGATTATATATATGATTGAGCTAACTAACTAAATAGGCTACTTTCACACTCGCGTTTTGTGCAGATCCGTCATGGACAGATCCGTTCAGATAATACAACCGCCTGCATCCGTTCAGAACTGATCCGTTTGTATTATCTTTAACATAGCCAAGACGGATCTGTATTGAACACCATTGAAAGTCAATGGAGGACGGATCCGTTTTCTATTGTGCCAGATTGTGTCATTGAAAACGGATCCGTCCTCATTGACTTACATTATGTGCCAGGACATTTGGCTCAGTTTCATCAGACGGACACCAAATTGTTGCAAGCATCGTTTTGGTGTCCGTCTCCAAAGCAGAATGGAGACTGAACTGATGCAAACTGATGTGTTCTGAGCGGATCCTTTGCCATTCAGAATGCATTAGAATGCAAACTGATCAGTTTTGGACCGCTTGTGAGAGCCCTGAACGGATCTCACAGATGGAAAGCCAAAACGCGAGTGTGAAAGTAGACTAATGTACCTAACACCTGTAGGAAGAAACAAGGGGCCGTCATTGATGGTCAGTATGTGTCACAGAGGTTCCTGGCCTCGGTGAGGTAAGAGCTGGTTTTCCTGAAGTGTCAGTATTGCAGATTGCAGTCTGACACTTCAGCTGTTTAGTATGGCTGTAAGCTGATCCGGGACGGCTTTTACTGGGAGTAGCCAAAGAGCTGGGTGGGTGGCTACTCCCCATGTTCCAGGCCGGGTCTTGGCAGGCTTATAAAGCATTCAGCACTATCAGGTGGTGTGGATTTTTTACCTCCATCTGACAGTGAAGCTGTGGAGCCTCTGTGCTGAAGGCTGAAGGCTGAAGACTGCAAACAGGCGCGCAGGCCGCCTGGAAGATGACAGTGAACTTTTCTGTGGCTGAGCATTCAGCCGGGTGTGAACTGACACCTAGGATTCCAGGTGAACACTGTTTTGTTTTTGCTGTGTATAAACAAGCACCAAGACTGTTATGATTTGCTGAGTGTGAATAAATCACTAAAGTTTTATTTACAACCTGGCTCCTTGCCTCTACTGTATACAGGGGTGGCCAACCTTACAGACACAAAGAGCCCAAAAAAAAAACACGTATGACTACCAGGAGCCACAACCTATACATTTACACACGAGTCACCGTATTTTTCGCCCTACAAGATGCACCTAGGTTTTAACAAATATAAGAGAAAAAAAGATTTTTTCATCTGATCTGAGGTCTGATAAAAATACCCCCCATGCTCAGACCTGACCAACCCATGCTCAAACAAGGCCCCCCATGCTCAGATGAGACCCCCATTCCTTTAGATGAGACCCCCATTCCTTTAGATGAGACCCCCATTCCTCAGATCAGACCCCCCATCGCTCAGATCAGGACACACCCCCCATGCTCAGATCAGAACCTCCCATGCTCCGTTCTATAATTGAAAAAAATATCTTCCCTCTCCTAATCGGGCACCTGCTACTCTGCAGGTCTGACACGCTCCCCACTGTGACCTGATGAGCACAACGTCAGGTCATAGTGCGTGTCTCCACATACTACGTTCTCACACTGTGTGCATCAGGACGTCGTGGAGAGTGAGCTGGAGCTGCAAAGTAGCAACAGTGCCCGATCAGGAAAAGAGATCTGAGCATGGGGTGGAGAGTGAGCCGATCTGACTGCTTCCTGGCTCCACAGCTAGAGCCGCACTTGAAGAAGCAAAGAGCCGCATGCGGCTCAAGAGCCACGGGTTGGCCACCCCTTGTATACTGCATCCGCTAACCTTTCTACCAGAGCAAATCCCCACATACCCTTTCACTGGAACCTATCAGCTAACCTATTCACCAACTAACCTACACGATCTACCACTAACTATCTGGATTATATATATGAGGTATAAGATGTAATATGACACTGGAATTGAGCAAAGCACAAAAATCACACTCCTCTCTCTCTCACAACTGCATGAAACAGCACAAAATGGCTGCTGGGGACGTTCTTATATAGTAAGGGGTAGGCAACTTTCCTATTGGTTGCTAGGGATGTTTCTAAGCTCTGACAAAGATATTGCAGCCTTCTCATTGGTCCACAAGCTAGAAGCAGGGAGGGATCCTGAGGACTGTTTAAAAAAACAACAACGAATATTCAAAATTACGGATATATAGCGCTATATTCTAAATATTCACGAATTCTCGAGGTGCTGATATTCGCGATTAAAATTTGCTATATGAATATTCGCGCTCAATACTAGTGCTCTACCCCGGGCACGTTTGGCATCCGACCTCACACTGATGCCACCCTGCTGACTCTCAGCCATGCTTTCAACACATATAACCGCCGCCGACGTGAACTGAGAATGTATTTTTCTGTTTGTACTGAAATAGGCCACTATACCCTTTCACCAGAATTAACAGCAGAAATGCACTGAGAATATATTTTTTACTGTAATACGCCCCTATACGCTTTCACCATAAATAACTGCAACAGTGCAGTGCGTATTATTTTTCTTGTTGTACTGTATTACGCCCGTATACGCTTTCAACAGAAATAACTGCAGAAGTGAAATGCGTATATATATTTTTCTTGTCGTACTGAATAATATACTAAGATAAAAGCCACTAAAGGCTTTCCAACATAAGACTTGCAGCCCAATAACAAAAAGCTCGAATGACAGAGCTGTCTAATGAATATTTGGATCCCCAAATAATCGTTCCCTGCACTTGTAAATCACTTTCCTATCAATGTCCCTAGCGCCTTCTGACATCTCTCCCTGCACTAAGATGCTGTGAAATGATTCCTATCCTTTCCCTGCACTTATAAATCGTTTTTTCTGTCTTTTTTTTTCCACAATCGTTTCCACTTGCTGTCCCTAGCGCCTTCACATGTCTGTCCCTGCACTCTAAACGCTGGAAAATGGCAGAATCTAAAATGTCTTCCATATTTATAGGGCTGTGACATCACAGCGCTGGCTGGCGGCTGATTGGCTGCATGCAGGCATGTCAATCTGGTGATTAGAGATGGCCTTGCGGTTCGCTTAGTGGTCGGTTCGCGGCAAACTTTTGCGAACATGCGAACATATGGCAATATTCACGCCCGCCATATTCTTTTACATTGTGACCCATGACACATCCATCAGGTGGTACAGAACAGCCAATTGAGACATTTCAGCACATGGACACACCCCCTACATTATAAATAGACCTGATCTGGCTGCCATTTTGCATTCAGTGTTTTGCCAGTGTAGGGAGAGGTTGCTGTGTGTAGCAGAAACAGACTGTTAGGGACACAAAATGCTAGCTAATAGGGCCACAAAAGTCATTTTAAGGACTGGTATAGGTGTACTGAGGGGTGTAATATACTTATAATATACTTTCTAACATAGAAAGTATATTATAGTGCAATTGTATTGTGCAGCAGTTGTGTGCGGTTCTGCTGCGATACTGCAGCCACACAGAGTGCCAAACGCTATTGGAACAAATAATTTCTACTGGTGTGATTTACCAGTTGCCCCCCAAAAAAACTGATGGAAACAGGGGTGCTATATACCAATAATATACATTCTTTCAGCCAACCCATCAACAGCCGTCCTCCGGATCCAGCCTCGGGGAACGCCTAGACCGACAGGTGTCCGACTACATCGGATTAACGGCCGATGTGGGCGCTCTGAGAAGCGATGAACCCCTGGACTACTGGGTGTGCAGGTTTGACCTGTGGCCAGAGCTGGCACAATTTGCCATGGAACTGTTGGCTTGCCCCTCATCCAGTGTCCTGTCCGATAGGACGTTCAGTACAGCAGATGGGGATCGTGACCAATAAGCGCACTCGCCTAGCTCACGACAGTGTGGACTACCTCACATTTCTAAAAATGAATGAGGCATGGATCTCTGAGGAATTTAAACACATGTGATGAGTCGACCACGTTTGATTGAATTTCCTCATGACAGCCCACAAATATCCGCCACCACCCAGAACAAATCATGGTCCCTGTCTTAGGTAAATACAGCGGCATAAAAGGCCTTTTCTGTTTGGTGAATGCCTAATGTTTGGGGTCTGTACTCCACTGGCCTGCAGTAAAATTGATATCCAATGACCGCCTAATATACTTCCATTCACATAATTGCTTGATGTTTTATGTCTGCTGAATGCCTAATGTTTGGGGTCTGTACTCCACTGGCCTGCAGTAAAATTGATATCCAATGACCTTCTAATATACCTCCAGCCACATAATCACTTGATATTTTCTGTACGGTGAAGGCCTAATTGTTTGGGCCTCGGAGGAATTCAACACCTGTGACGACCACGTGTTATCGAATTTCACCTATTATCATTTGGGATTTATTCAAGAGGGGGGATTTCGTTAGCCATGTTTTTAATCCAATTTTATATTTTTAGTTCTTTTAAACATATGTATTTGACATGTATTTGTACTGGCCTACAGTAAAATTGTTATCCAATGACCGTCTAATATACCTCCAGCCACATAATCACTTGATCTTTTCTGTCCTGTGAATGCCTAATGTTTGGGGCCTGTACTCCACTGGCCTGCAGTAAAATTGTTATCCAATGACCGCCTAATATACCTCCAGCCATATAATCACTTGATGTTTTCTGTGCGATGAATGCCTCATTTGTGGGGCATATAATCTAACTGGCCAACAGTAACATTGTTATACGGTGACCACTTAATGTACCTCCAGCCACTTAATCACTTGTTCTTTTCTGTGCGGTGAAGGCCTAATGTTTGGGGTCTGTACTCCACTGGCCTGCAGTAAAATTGTTATCCAATGACCACCTAATATATATCCTGCCACATAATCACTAGAGATGGCCTTGCAGTTCGCCTGGTGGTCATTTTGCGGCGAACTTTGCGTGTTCGCGGTTCGCCGAACATGCAAACATATGGCGATATTCGCGCCCGCCATATTCTTTTACATTGTGAAGAACTTTGACCAATGACACATCCATCAGGTGGTACAGGACAGCCAATTGAGACATTTCAGCACATGGACATACCCCCTACCTTATGAATAAACCTGATCTGGCCGCCATTTTACATTCAGTCTTTTGCCAGTGTAGGGAGAGGTTGCTGTGTGGAGCAGGGACAGACTGTTAGGGACACCAAACGCTAGCTAATAGGGCCACAAAAGTCCTTTTAAGGACTGGTATAGGTGTGCTATCGATAGGTGTGATACACAGAGGGGTGCGATATACTTGTAATATACTTTTATAATGAGTCAAAAACACATAGATAGATCTATATAGTGATCACCTGGAAGTCAAAGGCTTACTAGGGCTATTTTTATATAGGGTAAGGTTCCGGACTGGGTCGCTCTTAGCCTAACCACAGAGCACCTGACCTGATATCAGGGCCAGAATAGCACCCCCCTGTAGTGCAATATCAGGGACAGTTCTTTGCCCACCCTGTCCTTCAATACCACATTATCATCTAGCCCAGGAATAGATGTTTTTTGCTTTCTCTCCGGGATTCATCGATGTGCACTGGAACCCCCTGGATTGTGGTAGGACATAGGGTTTCTAATTTAGTGCTGCCGTGCACTTGTTATTGCCTACCACATCTATGCTTTTTGCTTAACTTTAATAATTTAATTTATTTTCATTTTGAGGGTGGCGCAAGGTTCTGTCATTGACGGAAGGTACGTGTCACCGAGGTTCCTGGCCTCGGTGAGATAGGAACCGGTTATTTTGTGTGTCAGTCACAGCTAGTGCTCGCTGACACAGTTTTTTCTTAGTGTGGCTGAAAAGCCGATCCTGGCCGGTTCTTATTGGGAGCAGCCAAAGAGCAGGGTGGGTGGCTGTTCCCCACGTCCATGCCAGGATTTGGGCTGGGGTTTAAAAACCCAGCCAGCAGCTCAGCTGGGTGTGGAAAGAACCTCCAGGTGATAGTGGAGTTCTACCATACTACAAGGCAGAGAGCTGCATGAGAGCTGCATGAGAGCTGCATGAGAGCTGCATGAGAGCTGCCAGCTGGAAGGCAGGCGCCCTAAAGCCTGCTGTGGACTGCCAGGTGACATGTTTCTTTGAGTTCTGTGGACTTTTTCTGTGTGAATTAACATGAGGATTCAAGTATTGTGTTTTTCCCTGCCTTTTTTTGTGTGAATAAACACTGACTTTTGTTTATCAACTGTGGTTTTGCCTCTGTATTGCGTCCGCTTACCCTGCCTACCAGAGAAAATCCCTACAAGGGATATCTTTTAGGGTCCATTCACACGTCTGCAAAATGGCTCCGCATCCATTTTGCGGAACCGATGCAGACCCATTCATTTTCAATGTGGCCGGAATGTGCTGTCCGTATTTGCGGATCCGTGCTTCCATTTCCGCAAAAAAATAGAACATGCCCTATTCTTGTCCGCAATTGCGGACAAGATTAGGCATTCTCTATTATTATGCCGGATATGTGTGGTCCGCAAATTGCGGAATGCACATTGCCAGTTACCATGTTTTGCGGATCCGCAGAACACTTACGGACGTGTGAATGGACCTTTAGGCCTCATTCAGACGGCCGTATGCTGTCCGCAAAAATCTGGATCAGTTTTTTTGCGGACAGTTCAGCAAGTCCGTAAAAAAAAAACGGATAGCATTTAGTTTTTTGCGGACCCGTAGACTTTAATGGGGCCATGTCCTGATTTTCACGGACAAGTATAGGACATGTTTCATTTGTTTTGCGGAACCGTGGAATAGAAAAGGGCCCCATAGAAGTGACTGGGTCAGCATCTAATCCGCAAAAAAACGCATTTTTGTGGATAGCATACGGCCATCTGAATGAGCCCTTAATAGTAACATTATTAAAGGTTATGTTTTATCTTTATGCATATTCTAATGGATTGCCTTCCTTGTACAATGTTATAATATACTTTCTAACATAGAAAGTATATTATAGTGCATTTGTATTGTGCGGCTGTTGTGTGCGGTTCTGCTGCGATACCGCAGGTATATAGAGGGACAAGCGTTATTGAAACAAATAATTTCTACTGGTGTGATATACCAGTCCCCCCCAAAAAAAAGTTATTGAAACAGGGGTGGTATATACCAATAATATACTTTCTATATAGTGCATTTAGGTAGCGCAACAGGGCACATTTAAGAGAATTTCCCTTTAAGACGCATACAAATGTCCCCTGATTAAGACACATTTTTTTGTTGTTGGAATTTTTGTCATTGATCCCCTCTAGTATGTCACTGTCCACTGTCCACTATTTGTGCACTTCTACTAAGTATTTGGTCCCTGCAAATATGTCCTGAAGGTTTTTCAGGTTCGCCTGCCATTAAAGTGAATGGGGCCCGCCGCGAACTTGCGGTTCGTGAACATTTGATTCGCGAACCGCAAATTTGTTTGCGTATCGTCCCAGCCGATGTTCGTCCATCACTAATTACCACGAAGTGCAAGGAAATTCGCATTCATTGCGAATCTAATTTTCCTGAAATTCTAAACGAATTCCATTTTGTCAGCTTCGATTCGCTCATCTCTAGTCAGAATGTTAGAAAAGGAGACCTCATACTATGATTATTCTGAGTCTGGGGCTACATCTATACTTTTGTAGCATTTTCCATTGGTTTTAACTATAGATTGACAGTTGTAATTAGCCATATCTTTTAAAGTGATAGTAACATCAAAAATAGATCTCCATACAGCATTCAAACAAAGTTTTGACGAAAGCAACTTTGGATCTATGATCTGAAGCTTGCTTAGCTCAACACTAGACTCATGGCATTTAAGCCTCTGCCTAGGCGGGTACATCGGTCAGATTGCTTAGACTCATGTTGCCTACACACAGATTAATCCTATTCAAATGAATGGGCAGTACTAAGCAAAAATACCATCCAATGGATACCATTGCTTGGTAAGCTGTCAGTAGATTAAAGCTCCATTGAACGCAGTGACCTCTTAGAACTTGATTGGTGGGGGTCTCTAAAGTTGGAAACGCTCTGATTTGATATTTATGACCTATCCTAAGGATAGGCCATCAGTATCAGATTCCCAAATAACAACTTAAAAGAGGCTCTCTACCCAGATCTCTAAATTTGGAAGTTAGAGCAAAAAGTCAAAGTTTGGTAATTAAGTTTTTATACAAAAACATTTTTCAGCCATTTTTCTAAAATATAGCCATAATGGATGTCAACTTTGAACTAGATTTTCTATAAATCAGAGAATTGAACAAGGGGTCTGTTCCCAGAAGTAAGACCCCCAACTATCAAGTATTTATGACATATCCTATAGAAAACATACTATAATGCTGTGGAATACATATATAAATATTATATCCATTTCGCTATTACTGCAAATGACTAGCTCAGCTTTGTTACTGTACATCAGTACTTTTGATGTTTCTAAGCATCACATTGTGGTTGTGACCACATACTGAACTGAGTGCATTATATTTTCTGTACTGTTTTCATGTCAACTTTTCACCTTGTTCTGTATGTCCCCTGCTCCTGGTAGGTATGGATTCCAGAATACTCAGCAGCCCTGCCAGATGACAGAAGTTTGTGCTACTGGCATCTCTCTGCTTCCTCTTGGGGCACAACCACTGGAGTGTGTGTTGTCTGATCCCACACTGTAGGATTTTTCTGGCCATCTCTACCTCCTGCTTGCTAATCCTTGCTCTGCTCCCTTATGACATGTTTACATTTTCTCCTTGGCTCTTAAACTGCCAGGATGCACAAAGCTGCTCTCATTGGGTGATTTAAGGCACCATCCCCTATGGGAAGGTGTCTGAGATCTATCTAGTCTAGTTCCTACAAAAGTGTTTGTGTCTTCAAATTTCCTGTGCCTGGCCTGATGCCTGTTTACCGGATTAAATTAACTCTGCCTGACCTGACCTCGGCTTGTCCACTGACCACATGCTTGTCTCACTTACCTGTCTCTCCCCTTGGTGCCATGCACCAATATCTCTTGATCCACCTGGCTCAGCTGTGACTGAACAGAGGCTACTTCAACAGGTAGCGGCCTGGTGGTTTTCTTGCTGTTAAATCCAGATCCCTATACAGGGCTGAAAGGATGAAGGCCAAGGGGGCTACGTAGATAATGGGGGAGATTTATCAAACAGGTGTTAGGTAGAACTGGCTTAGGTGCCCATAGCAACAAATCAGATTCCACCTTTCATTTTTCACATCTCCTTTGGAAAATGAAAGGTTGAATCTGATTGGTTGGCTATTGGTAATTAAAACAGGTCTACTTTACAGCAGTTTGATAAATCTCCCGCAGTGTCTTTAGGAGTAGCCCTCAGTCAAGTCTGTTTAGTGAGACAGTGGGTCCACACCTGCAGCATTACAGGAATAAGTTTAACTTTTTGGGTTTTGGGTAATTATACCCAAAACAACGATGGTATATCAGATGAGAAAACCTCATTTGTATAAATGCAGACTAGGGAATCGTGCCCCAATATAGCTCCTTTAATCTTTGTCTGAAAATTAGTTTCCCTCTTTCTTTTTTTTAATTAAGGTCCATAGAAGTGTCTCAGATACCTTCAAAATGTAATTCATTTCTAGTTACATCACTGATAAACAGTCTAAAGATAATTAGATAATGTACTGCTAGATGCAATAAAAACACTCATTGAATCCAAACTTAGCTCAGTTTCCCTAGTTTTACATTTAGTATTCACTCATTTAACCTGGCAATCATTAATTACTTAACACCAGGCATGTCTTTAAATTGAGTTAATTAACAGTCTGTTAAATCACATATGTTTTAAATAGGAAAACTGTAAGAAAAAAATTCACTTTTGTGAAGAGGGAAATGCTGAAATGTCACAGCATTAAATGTTGTTTTAATTAAATCAATTTAAAGGGGTTGTGTGATCTAAGACATTGGTGGCATATCACTAGGATATGACACCAATGACAGATAGATAAGGTCCCTTCTCTAGAATGGGGATTCTAAAGCAAAGGAGAGCACACTGTGCACGTATGGTGTGCTCTCTTTCAGATTGCTGCTCTGTTGCCCCGCTGTGCTCCCGTTCACTTTAGCCGCCCTGTATTCTAATTAATAGCATCGGTACAGGGAGGAGGAGACGGCAGCTTTTCTCAAGGGGAGAGGGAGAAAAAAAAGCTAACCTTCTACCTGGCTGTGACGCGCTCCGCTGTGATTAGGCAGCTCATAGCCAGGACGAAAGAGACGCCCATTGAGAAACACAGCCGTCTGCTCCTCCTTCTACACATAGTATGGATTTACACATACGAGGCAGGAAACCAGAACGGGGGGCACAGCCGAGGAACAAAGCAGCCAATCTGAAAAAAATAATAAATTAGCGCACTGACGTCTACTGATCATTAGTGTTGATTGAGAATATTCTAATCGCTAATTTTTATCACGAATATCGGCACTTCGAGAATTCGCAAAAGTTTGGAATATAGTGCTATATCTTCATAATCGGGAATATTCTAGATTTTTTTTTTCATCTTTCATCAGTACCCTTCTGCTTCTTGCTTGTGGGCCAATAAGAAGGCTGCAATATCTTTGTGTGAGCTTAACAACATCCCTAGCAACCAATAGGGAAGTTACCTACCCCTTACTATATAAGAAACTCCCCAGCAGCCATTTTCTGAAGTTTTTTTGCAGTTCTGAGAGAGAGAGAGCAGTGACATTGCTGTGCTCTGTGCTTTACTGAGTCATTTACATTAGATAGTTAGTTAGCTCATATATATAATACAGATAGTTAGTGGGAGATAGTCAGTGTAGGTTATATCCTGATATAGTGTAGCTGATAGGTTCCAGTGCAGGGTGTTAGGTAGTGTGATAGGAATTACTGTGCTGTGCATTTTCTCCAGTCTCCAGTTAACTTCTAGCAGCTTGAAAAATGTAGCAAAAGTGAGCCACGCCTGTATTGCGCGCGCAATATGCGCATATTACATTGCTGATTTTCACAATCAAGAAAATAATGACCGGAGATCACAAATTCTAGAATTTGTGAGTTTATTGGAAATATTAGGCCAAAAATTTGTGAAATATCGTGAAAACGAATATTGCCTATGCTGCTAATTACTACTGATCACGCCCTTCAGTGCCAAGTAGTAATATTGTTTGTAATGTATTTGAGACAGAATGCCAATGAAGTACTTTTGAAAATTGTCTATTTTATTATCTAATTTCAACACCAGTGGTACATAATACACATCAGTGCAACGTTTTGGGCCCTTTTTGGGTGCCCTTTTTCAGGCTGCAATGTAGTCTGACCACGTGTAGGTCTGCATATTATGTACCACTGGTTTTGAAATAAATTAATAAAATAAGCAATTTTAAAAAATGCTTTATTGGCGTGCTGTCTCGAATACATTACAAAGGATATATACCAAGATCCCCAGGTGGGGGATATCAACCCAGAGACGCGCACCTCCAAAAGCAATCTGGATGAGTTCTGTGGTCACTACCTTATTTATAAGGTACTAATATTGTAATGTCAGGACCAGTGAAAGGTCCTTTTTAAGGAAACTCCTGTAGAAGTGAAGTCCTTTCTCCATTATAGCAGTTTCAGAAATAGCCAAGCGTTTGCTCAGCTATTTTTGGAACTGCCATAAAAGTGAAAGGAGGATGGTCGCACTTACATTGTGTGCCCTCGTTCACTTTGGAGGCCCCATGCTAGAGATAGGTGCAGGTTCCAGAGGTGGGACCCACACTCATCTGACATTAATGGCATATCTTAGCAATGAGACAACCCCATTAAAAGGAACCTGCCAACAGATTCATACTGCCAAAAGCCAGGGGCATGATGAAAGTATTCTAGATAAAAAGGACTACATTTTATATCAATTTTGTTGATTAATGTTTCTCTCTATATATGAAAATAAAAGCAGACCTTTCATTCAAGCCAATCTAGGCCAGAATGTATGTGACCAGTGGACACTTCCTATGCTTGGCTCTTTTAAAAAATATGGGGGAGATTAATCAAACTGGTGTAAAGTAGAACTGTCTCAATTGCCCATAGCAACCAATCAGATTCCACCTTTCAATTTCCGAAGGAGCTGTGAGAAATGAAATGCAAATTTTGATTGGCTACTATGGGCAACTAAGCCAGTTCTACTTTACAACAGTTTGATAAATCTCCTCCTATATTTTTTTCTGAAGCGCTGCAGTGTGTAATCACGCCATTGCTAAGGCAAGATGAGACACCACAGTGCCGACTACTCATTATTGAAAATAGTTTCAAAAGATCTGTACTTGTACGTAGTCTTGAGCGCGAACATTCGCAACTTTAAAAATTCTTGAATATTTAGAATATAGTGCTATATATTCACTACATCGAATATTCGTAATTTTTTAACATCTGGAAACATGATTCCTCACTGCTTCTTGCTTGTGGGCCAGTGAGTAATTGGCCCACAAGCAACTTAAGCAGGAAGGAATCATGTTTTCATATGGAAAAAATTGACGAATATTCTAAACTAATATATAGCAATATAGCGAATATATTCGTTATTTAGAATATTCACCTTTTTTTTTTCTCAATCTGCACAGTTGTTCGCATACCCAACAAGCGTCCCCGTCACCATGGGAACGCCTGTGGGTTAGACTATACTATCGGATATGAGTTTTCCCTGCGATCGTGAAAACTCAGATCCGATGGTATTTTCTAACCTACAGGCGTTCCCATGGTGACGGGGACGCTTGTCGGGGAGGAGTATGCGAACAACTGTACAGATTGAGAAAAAAAAGGAGAATATTCTAAATAACGAATATATTCGCTATCTTGCGATATATTAGTTTTTTAGAATATTAGTCATATTCTAAAACAAGAATATATAGCAATATAGCGAATATTCGCTAAATACAAATATAGAGCAATTTAGCTAATGTAGTGCTATAATCTTTTTTTTATAGTCTTATTTTTTTTTCTCTTCTGAACTTCAGATTTGGAAAAAATGTACACTATTAAAAAATATATATTATAGCACTATATTAGCTTAGCTAAATTGCTCTGTTTGTATTTTCTCGAATATTCGCTATACTGCTATATATTCTTGTTTTAGAATATGACGAATATTCTTAAAATGAATATATAGCACTATATTTACTGCTATATATTCTTTTTTGATCAACTTCGCATTACGCGATTTTTACATTTTAGATTAATCGCAATCACAAACATTATCTCGAATATGAAACTAATATTCTAGCGAATATTCGTGAAATATCGCAAATTCGAATATGGGACCTGCCACTCATCACTACTTGTATGGTACTTATTACAGAAGATTTTGTGAAGATCGGTAGGTGCCTATTAGAGCTTCATTGTCATGTTGTCCTTACCACGGCAGGATGAGACACGGCAAAGATGAGACACGATCCTGACCACCTCGTGGAAGGGAAACAGCAGAGTGCTCTAACGCTTACTGTTAAGCAGCTTGCAATTCGGTGCTACTCTGTTTACGTAGCTCTCAAGCACGGCAATGTGAGTTACTGAAACAGCAGAGCTCCAGAGTGCTCTGCTGTTTCCCATCCACAAGGTGGTCAGGACCGTGTCTCATCTCGCCTTAGTAACCGCTAGATGAGTCAACCTTTTTCAAACCAATAATGAGAATGTTGCTATCTCATCCTGTCGTGGTTGGGACAACATAACAACGAAGCTCTAATAGGTACTGTACCTTCAGATCCTCACAAAAGCTTCTGTAATAAGTACCATACAAGTACAGATCTTCAGAAACTATTTGGAAGAATGAGTGGGCTATAAAGCAGATAATAAATATGAATTCATATAGCACCTGTACATACTGTAACAACATATGAAATTATAAGGTGAAAAATATGGAACCAAAGAAATCTTCACTAGTGCAGTAATTGTATCTGTAGATGGTGCCAGATTCAGAATATGGTCATGTGCATGAGGGCTTAGGCTGGGACTACACAATGACTAAATGTAGCGCACAATTTAAATTAAATTTGTGGTTGCAATGCTCTTCTATTATTTCCTACAGAAAAGTTCAGATACAAATTCCTAAGATATTAGATATTATAAGCAACTTCCTAAGCTCTGTGTTCAACATGTACTGTATATACCTGATGGAGGGGTGTAGTGGGTTTCCATACAGTGGCATAGTGCCTAGTATCTGTTTTTGCAAGGGCTGTCCATTTGGGGGAGGGTTGTCTGTTAATTTGAGACATACCTTCTAGATGAAGATAAAAAGCACACTTTTTGGGCCTCTGTCTGTTCAGTGGAGACCTATGGCAGTGCTAAGGCTACTTTCACATCTGCGTTTCTTCTTTCCGATATTGAGATCAGTCATCATAGGATGAGGATCCGTCATAGGATCTCAATACCTGACGAAAATGCTTCAGTTTTGTCCCAATTCATTGTCAATGGGGACAAAACTGAACGGAACAGAGTGCACCAGAATACATTCTGTTCCCTTTGGCTGCATTCCCATACCGGACAGAACAACCCTGCAAACATCGTTTTTCTGTGTGGCATGGGATGCGGAGCAAAACGAATACAGCATGACACACAATGTAAGTCAATGGTGCCGGATGTGTTTTCTCGGACACAAAAGAAAATGGATCCGTCACCAATTGACTTACAATGGTTTTAGAGACTGATCCGTCATGGCTATTTTAGAGATAATACAACCGGATCCGCTCATAATGGGTGCAGCCTGATGTATTATTATCTTGACAGAAGTGACAGATGTGAAAGTAGCCTAAGGTATATACCAGGAGTCTTTTCCAGGCATTTACGGGCATAGACATTAGGCTAAGTGCCCAGACATATCCTTTACCATTTTAGGCTACTTTCACACTTGCGTTTGGGGTTCCGCTTGTGAGTTCCGTTTGAAGGCTCTCACAAGCGGCTCCGAACTGATCTGTTCATCCCCAATGCATTCTGAATGGATAAGGATCCGTTCAGAATGCATTAGTTTGGCTCCGTTCCGCCTCCATTCCGCTCTGGAGGCGAACACCAAAATGCAGCTTGCAGCGTTTTGGTGTCCGCCTGGCCGTGCGGAGCCAAACGGATCCGTCCTGACTTACAATGCAAGTCAATGGCGACGGATCCGTTTGACGTTGACACAATATGGTGCAATTGCAAACGGATCCGTCCCCCATTGACTTTCAATGTAAAGTCAGGAGTCTCTATTAATATACCATCGGATCTGAGTTTTCTCCAATCCGATGGTATATTTTAACTTGAAGCATTCCCATCACCATAGGAACGCCTCTATGTTAGAATATACCATCGGATTTGAGTTAGATCGTGAAAACTCAGATCCGACAGTATATTCTAACACAGAGGCGTTCCCATAGTGATGGGGACGCTTTAAGTTAGAATATACTAAGAACTGTGTACATAACTGGCCCCTGCTGCCTGGCAGCACAAGAACCAAAAAGAGTTGTCCAGTTTTAAAAGGAAGCCGGACAACTGAAGGGATCAACATACGGCAAATTGTGTTGCAAACATTTTCTGTGATTTAAAATTAGTTCCATGCATTTGAATGAGAATGTTTTGGTAGGAGTCACATGGATTTCTGCAAGCACCATCCAGGTAAATGGAGCTGATTTTCACTTGGAGAATTTTTTTGCAGCAGAATTTGCCACATGTGAAGGCACACTAATAATACAGAAAACATGATTACTTCTATTTTCCCAGGAGCAGCGATTGAGAACACGTGGCCACTCCAGCCAATCGCTGGCTTCTTCAATGTACTGCTGAGGTTAGTGATTGGTCAAATGCTGTCAACATGAATCAGCACTGGAGTGGTAGTTCGGGAACTGTCAGGTAAGGAATCATCATTTTTTTTTGTTATAGTTTCTGTTAAAACTGGATAACCCCTTTAGTGGGGTATTCCATCTTTACAATTAGACATGAGCGAATTTCTCAAAAAGTAAATTTAGCTGGTTCACCAAATTTTTCAAACTGATTCGATCCGAATTTATTTGCGGCAAATCGCATTAAAAACGGCTATTTCCTGACTGCAGAGAGCCTTTATAGTGTTTTAGAACACTGTGCCTTGCAGTAACATGCATAGGTAGTCTGCTGTGGTAGTGAAACAATACTGTGAGTCAGTATGAAATGCAGATCGCTTTTAGAATCACCGCACACTTCACTTATTTGGGCAGTTTCGAGGCCAAAACTGACCAAATAACTCAAGTGTGAACTTATCCTTACAGGTTGATGTTAGTGTGAAGAAAAAGCGCACTCCTTTTACACCATCAGCAGCTGATTCCACATAGATGTCTGCAGAACCTGTTCTATTAAACGCTTATACAAGTAGAGCCCCCCGACAGAGTGGAGAGGGTGTCAGCAGTAAGTTTGTGTTAACGTCACTGGTTATTTTGCCCTTCCTTTGATCCATCAGAACAATAACCCCCCAAAAACGGATCCTGTCTGTGGAGCATCCGCCTTCACTCGGTCAGCATTTGGTCTGTAATCCATCAGTATTACTAAAGCCAAAAAACACAGGAGCAGGGCCGGACTGGGACAAAAAATGGACCCGGGCATTTTTGACTGAGCAGCCCAATCACATGACCCCCAACAGGACCCATCCCCTTGCAGTCTAGGGGCGGAGCCAAAACCGGAAGCACAATTGAGGGGCAGGGCCAGCCACCAGTAAGATAGGAAGGCTTCAGCCAACACACAAGCTTTGCAACAACCAACATACAGACCTTGCAACAATATAGGAAGCTACAGAAAAGTCTTATAATATCCTCAATATCCACTGACAGCTTTTTCCTGGTCTGTCAAAGACAATACTCTTGGCTGGGAAGTCTGCTGTGATATGCAATTTCCTCTCCAAATTGAAAGTTTTGTTGGTAGCAGAGAATGCTGACACTCAGGTGGATGCTTGCAGAATGTGGAGCTAGAATACAGGTAATAAAATGTTATCAGAGGCAGAGCAGACAGATGTAAACGAGCGCCGGTCTGTCAGGTACTAGTGCAGTATGCATCAGCCTGCTCAGATGACCAACGCTCGTTTACATCTGCCTGCTCGGCCTCTGAGCAGGGCAATGAGAGGGAGGAGCTACCTCAACATGTGCATCGGGCATAACGGCCGTGCCCGGGAAATGGAATAGCGTCCGTGCCCGGGAATAGCGGCCGTGCCTGGCCGAACACAATCAGGCTAACCAGGGGTCAAGTCCTGGGAAAAAAAGTGTGGGAACTCGCCCAAGTGCCTCCGCGTGATGTCACAGAGCGCGGCGTTCACAAAGGGCAGGGGAGGTCGGCTGGAGCAAGCAAGTACTGTATTTTTTGCCCTATTAGACGCACCAGCCCATAAGACGCACCTAGGTTTTAGAGGGGGACAATAAGAAAAAAATATTTTTCATTACACCTCAGGTCAGACCACCAATCAGACCCCCAATGTTAATCAGACCTCAGCTAACAGCCCCAATCAGACCCCCAATGTTAATAAGACCTCAGATCACACTTCAGCTCAGACCCCAATATGAATGACCCCCAATCAGACCTCAGATAAGAGCCACATGCCTCATAGCAGCCCCCCATGCCTCATAGCAGCCCCCCATGCCTCATAGCAGCCCCCCATGCCTCATAGCAGCCCCCCAGTGCCTCTCTTCAGCCCCCCCAGTGCCTCTCATCAGCCCCCCAGTGCCTCTCATCAGCCAGTAATAACAGCCCCCCCCCAATCATGTGCCAGTAATACCAGGGCCCCCCCAATCATGTGCCAGTAATACCAGGGCCCCCCCAATCATGTGCCAGTAATAGAAGGGCCCCCCCAATCATGTGCCAGTAATACCATGGCCCCCCCAATCATGTGCCAGTAATAACAGGGCGGCCTAAATCATATGCCAGTAATAACAGGGCAGCCCCCAATCATGTGCCAGTAATAACAGGGCGGCCTCCAATCATGTGCCAGTAATACCAGGGCGGCCCCCAATCATGTGCCAGTAATACCAGGGCGGCCCCCAATCATGTGCCAGTAATACCAGGGCGGCCCCCAATCATGTGCCAGTAATAACAGGGCCCACCCATTATGTGCCAGTAAAAAAACTAAGTATTGTATATAGTTTAAAAAAAAATTAACACTTATACTTACCTCTTTGGAGCGATGCGATGCAGGCCTCTTCCGGCCTGTGTCCCGACTCCAGCGCTGTACGGCTCAGGCCACGTCTAGTAGTGCCGGCAGCCTATCAGAGGAACAGGAAAGGGACACACCTCCCTGCCCTGCTCCTCCGCACAGCCTTCTGTTTGTATCGCTGTCCTGAGGACGGCGATACAAACAGATCACTATGGAGATGAACGCTTTGCTTCCACAATGGAAGCGCTCATCTCAGTGCCTGCCCCGCCACTGCCGCACACACTGCCGCTGGGGGGGATTTGACCAAACCTGTCCCCCCCGGCCCCCGCATTATTTCCTGGGGAAGATCCGTCCCCCCCGCTTCCTACACCCATGGTTTCCACCCGTTCCCGCTGGACTCGAGCCCTGAGGCGGCCCGGCCCACCGGGCAAATGCCCGGTCTGCCCTGCACAGAAGTGGATTCAAAACAGAGATGAATGGAATATTTGCATGTCTTCTGTGTTTTGTACCCACTCCTGCTTTTAGCTACCAAATTATAAGCCAATTCTGATGCAAAATAGGGACCATGTCATGCAGGTCTTACAGCTGTTACATAGACAGGATCTGTTGTGCGTCTCATTTTTCCTTCCTTCTGACAGATCAGAAGAAGTGTCAAATAAATAATGATGTCAGCCAGACCGAAAGGCAAAATATTGGCCGAGTCATGAAGGGGGGGAGGATGGGAACAGCATGAGAAGTCCACAGAGTGGCCCTATGACATAGTGGTGAGGTGGAACCAGCATGAGGAGACCACAGAGTGGCCCAATGACAGAGTCTGGAGGTGGCAGCAGCATCAGGAGAAGGCCATAGAGTGTCACAATGACAGCGTGGAGGTTGCAGCAGCATCAGGAGGAGGCCACAGAGTGGCACAATGACAGTGTGTAAAGGTGGCAGCAGCAGAAACATCAGGAGGAGGCCACAGGGTGGCACAATAATAGTGTAGAGGTGTCAGCAGCAGCATTAGGAGGAGGCCACAGGGTGGCACAATAACAGTGTGGAGGTGGCAGCAGTAGCAGCAGCATGAGGAGACCTCAGAATGGCACCATGACAGAGTGTGAAGGTGGCAGCAGCAGCATCAGGAGGAGGTCACTGGGTGGTACAATGACAGAGTGTGGAGGTGGAAACAGCATCATCAGATGGCCACAGAGTGGCACCATGACAGAGTGCAGAGGTGGCAGAAGCAGCAGCATCAGGAGGAGGCCACAGGGTGGCTCAATGACAGTTTGGAGGTGGCAGCAGCAGCATCAGGAGGCCACAGAGTGGCAAGGTGACATAGTGTGGAGGTGGCAACAGTATCAGGAGACCACAGAGTGGCAAGGTGACATAGTGTGGAGCTGGCAGCAGCATCAAGAGACCACAGAGTGGCAAGGTAACATAGTGTGGAGGTGGCAGCAGCATCAGGAGACCACAGAGTGACCCGGTGACAGAGTGGGGACGTGGGTAACAATACTATTACCAGCTGACGATGGTGGGTGACAGAAGGAGCACTTGGCATCAGATGTGTGGCATCAGGTTGGTGGCAGCATCAGAATTTTAGCTGATGCAGGAAGCCAGAAGAAACCGGTCTCCTTTGTCAAAGTGTTGGTGTGGCACCATGGATGATCTAGTCTGATGCATCAGGCATTGGTGGGTGGAAATCTTGCCTGATCCACGCCTAATTCATCTTGACGAAGGTCAGTCTCTCCACATTTTGGGTGGACAGGCGAGTTCTTCTTGGGGTAACTATGGCCTCGCCGCACTAAATACCCGCTCTGATGCCACACTACTGGCCGGGCAGGACAGCTTTTCCAGGGCAAACTCTAGGCCACAAATCCAGTTTGGCTGCCCATTAGTCCAGCGTATCTTCAATGTGGAGTGGCAGGGTGATGTCTAAGTATGCCACCACCTGCTGGTTCAGGTCCTGCTCCAGGTCTAGCTGCTGCTGCTGCTGGAGAGTAGTTTCTTCACTTGACGATTGAAGAAAGCTGCTCATCAGTGACTCTAGACTCAAAGTGCTGCTGATGGAGCTGGAACTGCTCTTACCGCCCCCCCTCCCCCCGCCTTGCCACCGCAGCCATGGCAGAGGAACGAGAGTGCAGAGGGCCGTCCCGGTCAGACCTGCGAGAGGATGGACGATGGCGCAGATAGACAGCGGCCAACTGATGACATAGGATGTCTCTATAGTAGTTCAGTTTGTCCTCTATCTCAGCGGGTGTAAAAAAAAGGGCCCCCCCCATTTTGGACCGGTAGCAAGGGTCCAACATGGTGGAGAGCCAGAAGTCATCTCTCTACCATTCGAGACAATTCTGCTGTCACTACGCAAGCAAGTGAGCATGCATCGGACCATCTATGCAAGTGACTCAGCGGGACTCCCTGCCTCTATCTCCACTGCATACTGCCACGGTGTGTCTGGGTCCTCTGCCTCATCTTTCACATTACCCTGTAGCTCCTCTGGATGCTCCTGCTCCTGCTCCTCCTCTCCTGTCACCTGTGTGTAAAAATCACCCATCTATCTACACATTGCTTGTGCTCCAATATCCTCCTCCTTTTCCAGTTTAGCCCCTACAGGGCTCATGTGGCCGTGAGATCTAGGCGCCTCATCTCCATTCCCCTCACCAGTCAGATTTACCAGCATCTTTTCCAGGACATGAAGCAGTGGAATCAAATTGTTCATCTCGTAGTCCTGGTGACTAACAAATAACGTAGCCTCCTCAAAGGGTCTGAGCAAACGGCAGGTGTCACTCATGAGCTGCCACTGACTGACATCAAAGTTACACAGAGGAGCACTCCTGTCCGCTTGTATCATCAAGAAATCGTTTATGGCCTTACTCAGTTTGTTTAGTCGGTTCAACATATGGAGGGTGGTATTCCAACGTGTAGAAAAGTTGCATATCCGCCTATGTTGGGGGATGCTGTTCTGCTGCTGCAGCTCAAGGAGGGTGTGCTTTGCGGTGTACGAGTGACTGAAGTGCATGCAAATTTTCCTGGCTATTTTTGGGATGTCTTTCAGATGGGTGGAAGACTTCAGGAACCGCTTGAAAACCAGATTGAACACGTGTGCCATGCAGGGCGCATGGCTAAGCTCTCCTTGACACAGCGCCGACACTATGTTCTTCCCATTGTCGGTCACCATGGTTCCGATTTTGAGTTGTCAAGGAAAAAGTCAGGATTCGATTTCTTGATGAAATACACAGAGCAGTTCCTCCCCTATGTTACTCCACTCGCCAAGGCAAACGAGGTGCAGAACAGCATGACACCGCCATGCCCTGCACATGTGGTTTGCTGGAGGGGCACTGTGAATTGTCCCTGCAGTTGAGCCTGAGGACACGGTGGAGGATGAGGAGGCAGAGGCGGACATTGTCGCAGCACCAACGGTGTGAGAACGTGGAGGCGGAAGCGGCGTCACCTGGCTAAGTTGCTGGTGTGGTTGTGCAGGAACCATAATCACCCAGTGGGACGTAAAGGACATGTATTGTCCCTGACCATAGTTATAGCTCCACATGTCGGCGCTGCTGTGCACTTTGGCAGACACCAACAGCCTCAAGGACTGGCCCACCTTCTGTTCTACATACGTGTGCAGGGCTGCTACTGCCTTTTTGGCAAATAAATGTCGGCTTGGGACTCTGGACCTCGGCTCGGCACAAGCCATCAGTTCTCTAAAAGGTGCAGAGTCCAGCACTAGCAACTTGGCCAGGAGCACATTCAGTTTGTCTGTGCCATTTGATGAGTGCACGCATACGGTTGTCTCTTGGCAATCGCTTCGGCGATCAATTGCTGATGGAATGACTGACGAGGAGTAGGAGCAGGAGCATCAGGACCAGCAGATGATGGGAAGGACGGACAGCTGCCTTCGGCTGAGGTGGTGGAGCCTTGACTGCCTGAAATCGGGTGCGTGCCACTAGGTGATACAGTGGCTTCTGCAGCAGGCGGGACTGCCACATCGGAGCCAATGTTCTCCCAGGCCACTTTATGGTGACGCTGCATATGTTGTCACAGGGCCATGGGGCCAGCATTGGCAACCTGGCCATGCTTCACCTTCTGCCCACAGATTCTACAAATGGCCATGTTCACTTCCTTCGTCGGCCTAACAAAAAACTGCCACACCGCTGAGTAGGTGATTTTACTCCCAATACTCCGCACTGACTGACTGCTACCGCCGTTGCTACCTTGAACCCCTGCACCACTACTTTCTAGGCAGGTAGGCTCCTGCAAAGCGGGTGGTCTACGCTGGACACGTTTGGCTCCTGACCTCCCACTTCTGCCGCCCTGCTGACTCCTGGCCGCGCTAGCATCTTGCTGGCTCCTCCGCTGCCTCATGGGCAAGCTGCCACTCTCTTCTCCCGATGATGATGAAGCCTCTAATTCACCCGGCTCCCAAGTGCGATCAGCTACATCATCATCCTCAAGTACTGAAGAATGAAAGAAAACCGGCACTCCCAAAAATCTTTGCTGGTGATAGATTTATTGGTCACTCATATGACGCACGGCTTTTCGGCACTCACAGGTGCCTTTTTCAAACAAGAAGTGAGCAGCAGTATCACTCATACTGCTGCTCACTTCTTGTTTGAAAAAGGCACCTGTGAGTGCCGAAACACCGTGCGTCATATGAGTGACCAATAAATCTATCACCAGCAAAGATTTTTGGGAGTGCCGGTTTTCTTTCATTCTTCTGATTTTGGGATTACCTCCACACAAACCGAGCACCCCTCAACCAGTACGCTGTGCCGCCTGACTTCATTACACAGCATCCTCAAGTACTGTCTGCATGTCACTGATGTCCTCCTCAACGGTCTCTGGGTGAGGAGCCTGATCGCTCGCAACACCAGCTCCCACGCCACTCTCCTCATCACTACTTGCCCGCCTATCTAAGGAAGCGGCGGATGTCTCCTCCACATCTTGGCTGGCCAGTAGCTTCTGACTGTCCTCTAGTAGCTCGTCCTCATTGCATAGTAGAACTGAGCCCACAGCATATAATACTTCTCTGGCTGAGGGAACAGGAAAGGACAGATGCAGGTTGAGGACAGGTGAGGGCACAGGGCCTGCTCCCGGGCCATGCCAACTAAGGGTTGTGTCAGACGAACCCACCGACTCTTGACTGGGGGTGTCTGATGTCACTTGGGACGAAGTGGATGACCGAGTCAACCATTCAAGAACCGCTGGGTTGCTGGTGAAGACACGATCGCTAGATGACACCAGGAGCTCAGGCCTCTCGCTGCGACTCCTGCTGCCATGCCCCCTTACTTTGCTGGGACCTGTGCCTGTGCCAGAAATATTTAGGCCTCTGCCACTCCCCTTTGCTGGGCCTGGCACTTCTCTGTCTGTCATACTGTTAGATCAAATAAATAAATAAATAAATAGGAAATTAAAACACCCCAAAAAAGTATTTAATTTTCTCACTTCAACACACAATGGCTAATAAGCCATTTTTTCTACTAATAAACGGGCTTTAGAACATATAACTGTACCGCTGAAGGGCAAATAGACCCTTATTTTTTTTGCCACTAATACACGCCAAAAAGGGCTTTAGAACATACACTCACCTAAAGAATTATTAGGAACACCTGTTCTATTTCTCATTAATGCGATTATCTAGTCAACCAATCACATGGCAGTTGCTTCAATGCATGTAGGGTTGTGGTTCTGGTCAAGACAATCTCCTGAACTCCAAACTGAAGGTCAGAATGGGAAAGAAAGGTGATTTAAGCAATTTTGAGCGTGGCATGGTTGTTGGTGCCAGACGGGCCGGTCTGAGTATTTCACAATCTGCTCAGTTACTGGGATTTTCACGCACAACCATTTCTAGGGTTTACAAAGAATGGTGTGAAAAGGGAAAAACATCCAGTATGCGGCAGTCCTGTGGGCGAAAATGCCTTGTTGATGCTAGAGGTCAGAGGAGAATGGGCCGACTGATTCAAGCTGATAGAAGAGCAACGTTGACTGAAATAACCACTCGTTACAACCGAGGTATGCAGCAAAGCATTTGTGAAGCCACAACACGCACAACCTTGAGGCGGATGGGCTACAACAGCAGAAGACCCCACCGGGTACCACTCATCTCCACTACAAATAGGAGAAAGAGGCTACAATTTGCACGAGCTCACCAAAATTGGACTGTTGAAGACTGTAAAAATGGTTTCTTGAACATGACAATGAGTTCACTGTACTACAATGGCCCCCACAGTCGCCAGATCTCAACCCAATAGAGCATCTTTGGGATGTGGTGGAACGGGAGCTTCGTGCCCTGGATGTGCATCCCTAAAATCTCCATCAACTGCAAGATGCTATCCTATCAATATGGGCCAACATTTCTAAAGAATGCTATCAGCACCTTGTTGAATCAATGCCACGTAGAATTAAGGCAGTTCTGAAGGCAAAAGGGGGTCCAACACCGTATTAGTATGGTGTTCCTAATAATTCTTTAGGTGAGTGTATAACTGCACAGCTCAATGGCAATTAATATACCGGTATATTTTTTTTGGCACTAATACACAACAAAAGGGGCTTTAGAAAATATAACTGCACAGCTGAACGGCAAGTATATATTTTTTTGTCTCTAATACACACCAAAAAGTGCTGTAATTTTCTCACTTCACCACACAATGGCTAATAACTAATAAGCCCTTTTTTCCAACTAATACAAGCCAAAAAATGCTTTAGAGCATATAACTGCACCGCACAAGGGCAAATAAGACATAGAAATATTTTCTTATAATAAACCCTGTTAATGGCGGTATCAAACAGCACTTACACCCCAATAACAAGAACGGTTTTCTGGAATTATAGAGCTGTATAATCACAATTTGGTTCCGCAGTCAGTGCAGCAAGGTGTAATAGGATTGTTCCTATTACCCAGTATGTAAACTCCCCTATTGAACCCTGTTCTGCTTCAATACTGTGCAATAATTCCTCCCTTTCCTTACACTTCTAATGCTCTTTTCCTGAACATCTATTGAACAAAATATAAGTTTTCAAGTCTTTCCTAGCACTGTCTCTAACATGTCTCTCCCTGCACTAAGTACACTGGAAAATGGCAGAATCCAAGATGGCTGAGGCCTCTCACATGGTCAGTATTTGGTCAGTATGGCGTGTGGCTGTCATGGCCCATGGACAGGTAGGAACTAGTGTTAGGGACCACTCAAATGAGACGACCTTGACGCGGTGAGTGGCTTATTACGCTTTGGCCAAAATGTACACCAATGTCTCATCCAGCATGGAGGCAGGGCAGAGTGCTGGATGTAGAGTGCGATCACATTTGCATTTTCCGTTTGTATATGTATTTCGCCATAGTGATATGCACCTACATACGGGTTGTGCTGACCCAATCCCCCACATTTTTTCTTTGTAGTATATATTGGAGGCGTGGTTATCTCCTTTGAGTCATGCACACCTGACCAGTCAATCTGTCCTGGAGGCTGGTTTTAAAGTCAGTATAAAACTGAGTCTGCTTATATAGAACCTACCAGTGGCCATTTGGCTCCAGGAGAAGTATATGGTGGGTTCAGCATGCATGTTGGTACTTGCATCCCTGGATCCGATGAAAGCTGTAATGGCACCGGGACGGGGTTAAAAGCAGAGTGTGCTTGGCTTGCATGCTGACCTGCATTCCCTGGACTTTGTGTGGCTGTCATGGCCCATGGACAGGTAGGAACTAGTGTTAGGGACCACTCAAATGAGACGACCTTGACGCGGTGAGTGGCTTATTACGCTTTGGCCAAAATGTACACCAATGTCTCATCCAGCATGGAGGCAGGGCAGAATGCTGGATGTAGTGTGCGATCACATTTGCATTTTCCGTTTGTATATGTATACCTTTTCTCTGTAGGTTCCACTCCTGGTTTTGGCTTATATTGATGCAAATACTGATGCAAAATGCTGACCAAATACTGACCTGAAGAAGCAAACGCGAAACGCGCGTAGAGGGGCACGCCAGCCGGCGACAGCTCATCCTATCTACATACATCTGGGGCATCGGGTAAGAGAGATCCAGATTCACTTACTACATTCCCTGCACAGAGTCTTGATTGCAGTTAGCCTGCACCCACTCTACTTATTGGAAATGTTTGTACTCCAGATAGTAAGCCACCGGATGTACGCCAGACTCTCATCATATGCTTAGGACCTTATGCTAGGAGATTTAGACTTCATGTGAATGGTCTGTTCAGTTGATGATAGTCCGCATCTTATGTTATATGTGAGATCATGGGATTTTTATGAGCTGCCGCTGCAGGCGCTTTGTGTGTTTCCACGTGTCTGTATATGTGTATGTATGTTTATGTCGAGCTAATAAATTTTGATAATTTGGGTATTTTTTGGTACCAGATCTCTTTGTTGATTCATGTGAAAGAAGCCAGATAGATCATCAATATCAGATCAGTAGGGGTCCAACAACTGGCTCCTATTCAAGTGAATAGGTGCTGAGCTGCATTACTCTGGCACAGGTAATACACAGAGGATGGAGCCTTCTACTTCTGGCTCTGTCTAGGGGGATTCCAGATGAGGGACCCTGACAATCTGATACTAATGACCTATCTGGAGGATAAAAAAAGCTGGAATACCCCTTTAAGGCATTTTTTGAAAGGTGTTTGACTATACCCCTTTACTATCATGAGAATGGTGTTATCATAATGTTTTCCGTATTCCACTCTCCTATTGATCCTTTTAAATGTGAGACTTTCATTGAATAATCGCCTAAATTATGAGGCAAACTAGTTTAAAAGTTGACCTTGATTAATGGTGCAAAAATAGAGGGTTGGTACCTCCATCCAGAGAAAAAGTTTAATTAGGCTTTTGTTACATATAATGAGTGTCAATCAACTCAATTATAAGTGGCAGTAAAAGAATTAAGCAGCTTACCCTTACAATTTGTGGTTAAACAGTCGATAAAAGCTTTCAGTGTAAAATCCATTCTATTTATTCATCTGGCCTGGGTTCCGCTGTATAAAAAGAAAACACGGATTGTAATATGGATGCCAAGCAATTGTATAGAGAAGTGTCCTTGTCACTCAACAGCAGTGTATCAGTATATCATAAACCTGAGTCCAGGATGCCTGTCAGTCCAGCATAAGGCCTCATGCACACGGCTGTTGCTTGGCCATTCCGTGCATTGGGGAATGCAATTTGCGGTCCCCAATGCACGGGCATCATCCGCTCGGCTGACGCGACGGATCCAGACACATACAACTCGAATGGGTCTGTGATCCATACATGCCTATTTTTTTGCAGTGCGGAGGCACAGAGAGAAACCCCACAGAAGCACTCCGTGGTGCTTCAGTGGGTTTCTGTGCCTCCGTTCCGCACTGCAACTTCTGGATGGCAGACCCATTCAAGTGAATGGGTCCGCATCTGTGATGCGGTGAGCACATGGCCGATGCCCGGGTATTGCAGACCCGCTGTTTGCGGGCCGCAATACAGGCACGGCCAAATAACAGCTGTGTGCATGAGGCCCAAGGCCGTATTCATACATCCATATCCATGAAATCCATGGTAAGATGGTCAGTGTTCATCTGTAAAGATTTTCATGAAGAATACGTTTTGGTCTGTGTGTCCATTTCTTGCTCTCCATGTGTCATCTGTGTTCCACGGACACTGCACAATGAAAATAAATTTCCAGAGCATCTCCTATAAATGGTCAGTGAAACATGGACAAAACAAGGATGGTGTCTATGTTGGGTCTGTGTTTTTCACAGACCATGCTAAAACACGGATGTGTGAATACACACATTAAAATAAATTGGCACGTGTTTGAATCACTTCCGTGCGAATAAGACCTAGGCTGGTGTCCCACATAGTTTTTTTTTCCGCGTAACTGGAGAAAATAGTTGGCACGGCAGAACATTAGAATAGCTTTATATGCAGATAGAGTCAAGTGCTCCAATATATTCGCGATTGCGCTAATCGGCAGTGATTAGAATTTTTTTTCTACGTGCAACTTTTTTTTACGTGCAACTTGACATTTTAGCAGGTCTGACTACAGATTACTGATTGGTGCACTAAGTATTGTTGTTAACTTGACATTGCTTCCTTCTCATTGGCCCACAAGCAAGAAACATAGAGGAATCATGTGTTTAGAAGGAAAGAAATGCTGAATATTCAATATAACGAATATATAGCACTACACTGCGTGCAGAATTATTAGGCAAATGAGTATTTTGACCACATCATCCTCTTTATGCATGTTGTCTTACTCCAAGCTGTATAGGCTCGAAAGCCTACTACCAATTAAGCATATTAGGTGATGTGCATCTCTATAATGAGAAGGGGTGTGGTCTAATGACATCAACACCCTATATTAGGTGTGCATAATTATTAGGCAACTTCCTTTCCTTTGGCAAAATGGGTCAAAAGAAGGACTTGACAGGCTCAGAAAAGTCAAAAATAGTGAGATCTTGCAGAGGGATGCAGCACTCTTAAAATTGCAAAGCTTCTGAAGCGTGATCATCGAACAATCAAGCGTTTCATTCAAAATAGTCAACAGGGTCGCAAGAAGCGTGTGGAAAAACCAAGGCGCAAAATAACTGCCCATGAACTGAGAAAAGTCAAGCGTGCAGCTGCCAAGATGCCACTTGCCACCAGTTTGGCCATATTTCAGAGCTGCAACATCACTGGAGTGCCCAAAAGCACAAGGTGTGCAATACTCAGAGACATGGCCAAGGTAAGAAAGGCTGAAAGACGACCACCACTGAACAAGACACACAAGCTGAAACGTCAAGACTGGGCCAAGAAATATCTCAAGACTGATTTTTCTAAGGTTTTATGGACTGATGAAATGAGAGTGAGTCTTGATGGGCCAGATGGATGGGCCCATGGCTGGATTGGTAAAGGGCAGACAGCTCCAGTCCGACTCAGACGCCAGCAAGGTGGAGGTGGAGTACTGGTTTGGGCTGGTATCATCAAAGATGAGCTTGTGGGGCCTTTTCGGGTTGAGGATGGAGTCAAGCTCAACTCCCAGTCCTACTGCCAGTTTCTGGAAGACACCTTCTTCAAGCAGTGGTACAGGAAGAAGTCTGCATCCTTCAAGAAAAACATGATTTTCATGCAGGACAATGCTCCATCACACGCGTCCAAGTACTCCACAGCGTGGCTGGCAAGAAAGGGTATAAAAGAAGAAAATCTAATGACATGGCCTCCTTGTTCACCTGATCTGAACCCCATTGAGAACCTGTGGTCCATCATCAAATGTGAGATTTACAAGGAGGGAAAACAGTACACCTCTCTGAACAGTGTCTGGGAGGCTGTGGTTGCTGCTGCACGCAATGTTGATGGTGAACAGATCAAAACACTGACAGAATCCATGGATGGCAGGCTTTTGAGTGTCCTTGCAAAGAAAGTTGGCTTTATTGGTCACTGATTTGTTTTTGTTTTGTTTTTGAATGTCAGAAATGTATATTTGTGAATGTTGAGATGTTATATTGGTTTCACTGGTAAAAATAAATAATTGAAATGGGTATATATTTGTTTTTTGTTAAGTTGCCTAATAATTATGCACAGTAATAGTCACCTGCACACACAGATATCCCCCTAAAATAGCTAAAACTAAAAACAAACTAAAAACTACTTCCAAAAATATTCAGCTTTGATATTAATGAGTTTTTTGGGTTCATTGAGAACATGGTTGTTGTTCAATAATAAAATTAATCCTCAAAAATACAACTTGCCTAATAATTCTGCACTCCCTGTATATTCTAAATTTTCGCAAATTCTCAAAGTAACGATATTCGCGATAAAAATTCACTATTTGAATATTCACGCTCAACACTAGTTATAAGGATGAATATAAAAGTATACAAACTACAAAAAATGGCGTGGTGTCAAAAGGCAGTTGTGCATCTATACCCAGGGGAGCAGATCCTGCACTTGTGGCCCGTTGCTAAAGGCGATCCCCAGCAAAAATGCATACAGTGGATGATGCCCGCAGAAGTACCACAAAAAGACATCCTACACAAGATGGAAAAATGCAATAAGGAAGGTGCACTACTGTGGATGCAAACAAACAAGCCTGACTAAACCCTTAAACTGGTGTTAAAATTTAGCCAATATATCCTTATATGAAGGACATATCTGAGCCCGAGCACAGTGCCAAGGTTTCTCAAGTAGCTCGGGACCTAACGCTAACCTACCTGTGCTGTATGGGCAATGCCAGGAGCCAGTGGGCGAATTACAGGAGCGTAAGGTCCGACTCACAGCAAACTCCAAGTTACCTCCAGCATGCAGCCATGCTTGCAATGGGAGGAGGGAGGAGGCTGTGAGTCCCACCCAAGACTGGTTGGTTTGTTCACATCAGCGTTTAGTCTTCCGTTATGTTTTGTGTCCGTTCGTGAAATGAAACGGATTAATTCATAACGTAACATAACGTACACCTTTAGGTACGTTTAAAAACGGATATCATAAATGGATACATTAAAAAACTGAGTAAAAAATGTCCATTCAATGTCCGTTCAATCCATTATGTAAGTCTAGTAACGGATCCGTTTTCTTTTTTTCATTTTTTTTTTTCATTTGTCCCTCCCACATCTACATGCTTATATTCAATGGTGTTATATTCTGACATCTTTGCTGGAAGAGGAACAATGCTGCCTGCTCATGTCCTTTTTTATGTGGACTCAGAAACATGCAAATGTCATCCATGAAAAGGAGACGGCGATATTGGGTGCATCCCATTACATCGTGCCGAATGACACGCAGTGTTTTTTCCACCCTTTATCAAGAACTTAGAAAACACCCTGTCAAGTTTTATGAGTATCTCTGTGTCAGTGTCTCAAGCTTTGATTGAGACGCAAGGATACGAAATTGACTGATGGTCACTCTGAGGTATGTATTGTACTAATCACCAACTTTCAAATTTTTGCTATTACTGTGTTTTATTGCCTTTTGTAAGCCCAATTTTATTTTTCTAATATATTGAGAGTATGGGATTTTAATCTCAAGAGACAATAACAATATTTCTTGTCTGAAAATATACAGTGTATTTATATAGTTCCAAAAATTATAAAACATTAACAAAAAGTCTTTAAAAGGAAATTTACTAACATATTTTCTTTAAGTACCAGGTACGCCCTGATGCCTGATGTCCTGGTACTTAAGGACACAGGGCGTACCTGTACGTCCTATGTATTTCCGATCACCGCCGCGCGGCGGGCGGTGATCGGAACAAGGTGCCTGCTCAAATCATTGAGCAGGCACCCTGTGACAATGCTCTGTGACCCCCCCCCCCGCCCCCGTGTCGGTGATCACAGCAAACAGCGTTTACGGGAGTTGTGGCAGGCGGTTGGCGATGCCATCGGGTCCCTGTGCGGCTGTAATGGGGAACTGATGGCATGGAAGGCAGCGGCGCTGCCTTCCGGTGAAGAGCCTGTGAGATCCAGCCCCCTGGATCTCACAGGCAGGAAGCTATATGAGTAATGCACACTTTATTACTCATACAGCCAATGCATTCCAATACAGAAGTATTGGAATGGATTCTAAAGGGGATCAGACTCCCAAAATTTGAAGTCCCAAAGTGGGACAAAAAATTAAATGAAAAAAAAAAGTTCAAAAAAGAAAGTTTTCCCCCCCGAAAAATTAAAAGTTTCAAGAAAAAAAAACAAAAAAACATAATTTCCCCCAAATAAATTTTAAAAAATTGGTTAAAAATAGGGGGGGAAAAAAAGTAGACATATTAGGTATCGCCGCGTCCGTATCGACCGGCTCTATAAACATATCACCTGACCTAACCCCTCAGATGAACATCATAAAAAATTAAAACTGTGCTAAATAAACAATTTTTTAGTCACCTTACATCACTAAAAGTAAAAACAGAAAGCGATCAAATAGGTGTATGCCGACCAAAATAGTACCAATCTAACCGTCACCTCATCCCGCAAAAAATGAGCCCCTACCTAAGACAATCGCCCGAAAAAAAAAAAAAACTATGGCTCTATGGAGACACTAAAACATCATTTTTTTTTGTTTTAAAAAAGCTGTTATTTTGTAAAACTTAAGTAAATTTAAAAAAGGATACTTGTTAGGTATTGCCACATCTGTAATAACATGCTCTATAAAAATATCACATGACCTAACCCCTCAAGGTGAACACTGTAAAAAATAAAAATAAAAACGGTGCAAAAAAGACATTTTTTTTGTCACCTTACATCATAAAGTGTAATAGCAAGCGATCAAAAGTCATATGCACCACAAAATAGTGCCCATCAAACCGTCATCTCATCCCACAGAAAATGAGACCCTACGTAAGAAAATCGACCAAAAACTGAAACTATGGCTCTCAGAATATGAAGACACTAAAAATGATTTTTTTTTTGTTTAAAAAATGATATTATTGTGTAAAACTTACATAAAATAAATAAAAAAGTATACATATTAGGCATTGCCGAGTCCGTAATAACCTGCTCTAGAAAAATATCACAAGACCTAACCCCTCAGGTGAATACCATAAAAAAATAGAAAAATAAAAACGATCTAATAAAGCCATGTTTTGTCACCTTACATCACAAAAAGTGTAATAGCAAGCGATCAAAAAGTCATACGCACCCCAAAATAGTGCCAATCAAACCGTCATCTCATCCGGCAAAAATCATACTATACCCAAGATAATCGACCAAAAACTGAAAAAACTATGGCTCTCAGACTATGGAGACACTAAAACATGATTTGTCATATTTGGTAAACTGCTCTATAAAAATACCACATGATCTAACCTGTCAGATGAATGTTGTAAATACCTTGAGGGATGTAGTTTCTAGAATGGTCATTTTTGGGTGGTTTCTATTATGTAAGCCTCACAAAGTGACTTCCGACCTGAACTGGTCCTTAAAAAGTGGGTTTTTGAAAATTTCTGAAGAATTTCAAGATTTGCTTCTAAACTTCTAAGCCTTGTAACATCCCCAAAAAATAAAATGTCATTCCCAAAATGATCCAAACATGAAGTAGACATATGGGGAATGTAAAGTAATAACTATTTTTGGAGGTATTATTATGTATTATAGAAGTAGAGAAATTGAAACTTGCAAATTTTTGGTAAATTTGGTATTTTTTTTGTGTAAAGGCCGATTCATTGGCCTGTTTTTGTGGGAGGGGCTTGGCCACCTACTTCAACGGCCGGCACCCTCCCACAGGCGTACGACGTGCAGAGTTTCGCAGGAAGCGTGCGCTCGTACCTGGCAGTCCGTTGTCGACAGAGAAGGTGAGTGGATGTGCGTGCGGTGGTCGGCCCTTTGGTGAGTAGGGGCCGCCATGCGCTGGGCCACTGCGTTGCCAGCAGGGAGCGGGGCCTCTACAGTCCGGGGTCCCCTCCTGCCCGTTCACAGCGGCGGTACCCCTTCAGCCGCCGGCGGGGGGGATGGAGCCCACGGATCCGGCACTCCCCTCCTCCGCCGCCCAGGTCCGAGCACGTCATTTCTCTCCGGCGGGGGGCGGGGCCAGCGGTCACGAGAGGCCCCCCCCTCCGCCCGCCTCCCCGGCCGCTTCCGTCCGCTTCCGTCCGCTTCCACCCATAACCACAGCCTATGCTACCCCGCTCCCTCACGTGGTGGGCTGCGTAGTCAGCTGTGGGCCGGCCCCCTAGCTAGGGGAGGCACCCCTGTGACGAGCCCCCTACCGAGGGGCGGCATCGCGTAGCTCCGCCCATCACGCCGGGAGTTTAGGGACAAGCGGCACAGGCCCCGTTATCTCAGTTTGCCAGGGGGCAGCACCGTTTCCCCACGCAGCCGGCGGTGGGTCGGCCCCTCATGGAGTAGGGGGGCACCCCCGCACTGGGCACCCCATCAGGGAGCGGTGGGTCCCCCACGTGGCACGTTCCCACATAAGAAGGGGGGAGGCTGTGTCTGATAAAGCCTCCCCCTATGCCAGGGGGCAGCACCGTTTCCCCACGCGGTGGAGGGGCCCAGCCGGCGGTGGGTCGGCCCCTCATGGAGCAGGGGGGCACCCCCGCACTGGGCACCCCATCAGGGAGCGGTGGGCCCCCCACGTGGCACGTTCCCACATAAGAAGGGGGGAGGCTGTGTCTGTTAAGGCCCCCCCCCATGCCAGGGGGCAGCGCTGTTTCCCCACGTGGTGGAGATGCCCAGCCGGCGGTGGGTTGGCCCCTCTAGGAAAGGGGGGCACCCCCGCACTGAGCACTCCATCAGGGACCGGCGAGGCCCCCCACGCGGCATTTCTAGTTTCGGCAAGGTAGGGCCCTCGTCGCCGGGGGCCCCCCTGTGTCGACTTCATGCCAGAGGGCTGCGCTGCTCCCCACGCGGCAGTAGTGCTCAGCCGGCGGGTGGCGCTACCCTGGGACGGAGGGGGCCCCTCACTGAGCACCCTGTCGGGAACACGCGTTAGCCCTCCACGTGGCACCCGAATCATGTGTGGGGGGGGTGTCGGCCGTTGCCAAAGATCCACCCCCACGTGGTTCACGGTGCCAGGGAACTCCGCGTTCCCCACGTGGTTACCGTGGAGCACGGTGGGGCACGCAACGACCCGCTCCTCGCCCACACCAAAGTCTGGCACAGGCCGCTGTGCCGTTTAGACAGGTAGGGGTTTCATCACCAACGTCAGGTAGTGGTCAACGTCAATCAATACACCTACTCTCATCAGCCGATCATACCTCCTACTCACAACCCACGTTCTACTATTGAGCCTTACGCATTGACTGGTTCTTTTTTGTGTTGTTCTGTCGTTGTTTTCCAGGTTCAAAACAGTCATTAGTCAGAGAGAAGTTGGTTTGGATCTCAGTTGATTTTCCTTGTCAACCAAGGTAGTGGGGGTACACATTGGGGGACGGGAAGGTGCTGCCTTGTCAGGCTTGTGTCTCACGCATTATTTTACGTACAGGTTGTTCTATTTTTCATTGATACTTTCGTGAAAGTCAGAGTATAGTGCTTCTCAGTTGGTAAGTACGGCAGGTCTCCTTGCATGGACTCCCGGGTGGCGGTTCCTGGCCACTCCTTCACGGCTCTTCTGGTGTCAATGTGCATTCCTCACGGGGATAGTTCACCCTTTCATTACGTGGTTTAGACTGCTGCATGGATACCGGCGGTCATCTAGGCTAGTCAGGTCATTTTACATTACTGTTTTCACAGCTGCGATGTCACACGCATCGGACATTGTCGAAGCGTCAGTGGATGAGGTCATAGCAGAGACATCCGAAGGGGGCAGTATACCGTCCCTACGTGCTTGGACCATCCCCAGGCTTATGGCGGTGCTGACAAAGCAGGGCGTCCCTTTCCCGGCATCCGCCAGAAAAGCGGAGCTGTATCGCCTGTGGAAAGACTCCCTGGTACCCAGTACCAATGATCCCCCTGCGGCCACGATGCAAACTTCGCTGACTCAGATACATGTCATGCTAAACAGTCTGACGTCTGCCGTCACGTCCATACAGGCAAGGTTGAAGTCTATCGAGGCTCGCAGCGCAGTCTTGCCAGTTTCCTCCCTCGAGGTTCCGGTCGCCTCCACCTCTGCCGCAGCAGACATTCGCTCTGTCCAGTCCGTCCCCAACGTGACTCCCTCCCACTTTGTCCCGATCAACATCAGGAAGGACATCCTAGAGGGTAGGGATGTCAATCTTGCGTCTCTACTGATAGCCTCCAGGGACCTATCTGACAATAAGGTCATAGCTTGCGGGGAAGTGTCAGTGTCAGGCCGGACAGGAGGGAGGAACTAGACCTGTATCTCTTTAGGGTCACAGAATTGGGTCACAGGTATGGAGGGAACGCATTCTATGACTACCACTGTTCATTTTCAGCTAAGGCGGCAGCGGCTCTCTCCCAATTCCAACACGTTACTGACTGGTCCAACCTGGATACTGAGCTTTTCTGCAGACACTTTGCAGGCCTGAAAGCTCCCTCCTGTTCCGCCTGCCAGTCTATCTTTCATTCTGTCGAGTGGTGCGATAAGTCCGCCGTCAGCACGGCGTCCTACCCCTCCAGCTCTGCAGCTGGTCCACTCGACGTCTTTAGACCCCCCAACTCAGTAGACAAGCTGGGCCGACCCATCGTTCAGCTAGGGAGGGCACAGATATGTAACAATTTTAATTATACGTCTTGCAATTTCGGGCAATGCCGTCTGTTACATATCTGTACCAACTGTTTTAGGGCCCACCCCCGAGTAGCTTGCTCATTAAAGTCGGTGAAAAATTACATGAGTGTGGTCAATGTTAGCCGTCTACAAGAGTACTTGCAAGGTCATCACAATCCAGGGTTTGTACAGTTCCTGGTGTCAGGATTTCACGAGGGTTTCCATACGGGCTTGATCACGACTCCAGAGTTCACACACGAGTGCAGGAACCTTCAGTCAGCCGAAAGAAATCCCGCTTCGGTAGACGCATTAATAGAGGCCGAGTTAAGCAAAGGATTCTTGATCGGTCCCTTTGATATGCCCCCTTTTCAACGCTGGAGAGTCAGTCCCGTGGGGGTAGTCACAGGCAAGTTCAGCAAAAAGGAGAGACTCATTATTGACTTGTCGGCCCCACACGGCTCCCAGGTCCCCAGCCTTAACTCCCTCATCCCTTCGGAGGAGGTGGGCATGAGATATGCTTCGATCGATCAGGCTATCGCCATCATCATGAAAACGGGCCCAGGATCCATGTTGTCCAAAGCCGACATATCGGATGCCTTCAAGTTGCTTCCCATCATGCCAGCCCTCTGGCAGTGGCACGGCATCAAGTGGAGAGGCCTGTATTATTTCTCCACCAAGCTCACCTTCGGTTCCAAGAGCAGCCCCTGGCTCTTCGATCAGTTGGCTCAGGCCACCCACTGGGTCTTGGTTCATAAGGTCATCTGTGAGTTTGTCATCCACTACTTGGATGACTTCCTGCTGATTGAGAGGCCAGGGGCAGTTCCCCTAGGGCTGGGGAAGTTGCTGAGGTGTTTTTCCCAGTTAGGTGTTCCGGTTTCCCCCAAGAAAGTAGAAGGCCCGGCCACAGTCATCACCTTTTTGGGCATCGAGTTAGACTCCCAGCACATGTTAGCTAGGTTGCCCGCGGATAAGTTAACAAGGATTAGAGAAGTCATCCACAGGTTTTCAGTCACAACCGTGGTCACTTTTTTTTTAAGCCGAGCAGCCGAGCCGCCGATTCGCCGAGGAATCTGCGAGCCAAGCGGGATGTCAGTGACGACGTGACGTCAGAGCCCGCAGCGCGCCGCCTCTGCGGCTGGAGATCATATAGCTCCGCTCGGCTCCACCCACCTCTGCCATCTTCAGACAGCGTGGTAGCTAGGAGGCAGAGGAGGGACTGGAGCGAGCGGACAGCGGAGCATTTTAAAGCTGCTGCTGCCTGATTCAGCTGAGCTGATTGAGCCTGCCCAGTGCCTTGAATGCCTTCTGCCTGGTCTGGCTAGACAGACTGAGTGGCGTGCCATCGATCTGATCATCTGCCTGCTGGCTGCTGCAGTGCCTTGCGAAGTGGGTGCTGACTGCACCTGACCTGGCTGGCTTCCCTGGCTGCACTCTGTGTGTAAGTAATACTGTTACTGTGTGCCATTAAATGCAACCATTGTGCCCATCAAACTGCAGCCACTGTGCCCATCAACATGCAGCCACTGTGCCCATCAAAATGCAGCTACTGTGCCCATCAAAATGCAGCTATTGTGCCCATCAAAACACATACTGTGGCCATAAAAACACAGCCACTGTGCTGTGCCTGTCAAACGCAGCCACTGTGCCCGTCCAAACGCAGCCACTGTGCCCGTCAAACGCAGCCACTGTGCCCGTCAAACGCAGCCACTGTGCCCGTCCAAACGCAGCCACTGTGCCCGTCCAAACGCAGCCACTGTGCCCGTCCAAACGCAGCCACTGTGCCCATCCAAACGCAGCCACTGTGCCCATCAAAATGCAGCCACTGTGCCCATCAAAATTCAGGTCACAAAGAGGGCCTCTGTTAGAGAGCCCCCCTCCAGGATCCATTAGACCCCATTGTAGTTGCCTAATATATCCCACCCCTTGACATGTGTCATTGTAATAATATAATCAATGCTATTCACTTCACCTGTCAGTGGTTTTAATGTTGTGGCTGATCAGTGTAGTATACATTTGCTTTTCCCCTTAGATGTCTAGCAAAAAAACAAAGTTATCAGGATGTCAATACAAGCAACGCCGAAAAAGAAAGGAAGAAGCTTTGAAAAAAATTACTTCTTCTATTACAAGCTTCTTACAGCCACAGTCTTCATTAAGCAGTGGTCAAGATTCCCTTTGCACTGATGCATCAACATCAAGCAAAGAGTTAAGGTCCAGGTCCAGGGCCATAGAAACATTGTAAAGGGGAGGAGTTAGTAAGATAACCACGCCCATGTGGGGGCGCCAGAAATATTTCTGCACCCAGGCGCCTGTGACCCTAGGATCGGCCCTGCAGATGCGACAGGCGCCACCGTCCCTCCTCACGAGTCCTTAATGCTAGTGTAACCAACCACCTTGAGACGGCTCACGCTCTGATACGCAGTTCCCTCTCACCTAACACAACCAGGGCATACAACACCGGGTGGAAGACGTTCTGCAGGTTTCGAGGGGAATGTCCTCAAGGGGACTCCAGTTTTCCAGAGTACATCCTGGCGTTCATTGGTTACTGCCACTCAGTGCGCAGGCTCTCCCACGGTACAGTGAGGTCGTACCTGGCGGGAATGCAACACTTCCTCTCTGTTAGCCATCCCGAACTAGCGTCAGTGTTCACCATACATGCTGTCAAAGCCGCTCTCAAGGGTTTGAGCAAGTGCGGGCCTCAAAGCCAAGTACGCAGGCAAGCGGTCACCGGCCCTCTTTTCCGCAAACTGTCCGACGCCTTGGACGGTAATCCTTTCGGGGTTTTGCCCAGCTTGGTACTTAAATCCGCCATCTATCTAGCCTTTTACGGCTTCCTAAGACCTGGGGAGTTCACCTGTTCGCCAGGCAGTAGCAGGTTCCTCACGGTCAGCCAGCTGGTCCAGAACTCCGACGGGTTCATATTACTGCTCAAGACGTCCAAGACCTCCCAGATGGGCCCCCCTGTCCCGGTATCCTTCTTTCCCACAGAACACCAATGGTGTCCCGTCACGGTGCTTCGTCAGTTACGGTCTGCCTTGTCCGAGGCCGGACCGAATAGTCCATTATTACCCTTCGGGGTGGTTCCGCTCACCACCCACCAGTTCATATCCCATGTAAGGTCACTTGTGGCCAGCACGGGCGGTGACCCTGCCACAATTTCGGGACATTCATTCCGCATAGGTGCTGCATCCGCGGCCTCCAAAAATCAAGTGCCTGCGCATGTCATACAGAAACTGGGGCGTTGGCACTCGTCTTGTTTCAACCGTTACATACCTCACCCCGAAACTGAAATGTCGGCAGCCTTTCAAACTTTAGCTTTGTAACGTCTTTGTAATAAATTACTTCTGCCTATCAGTATGTCTTTTTGCCCTCTTTCAGGCGTCCCTCCACGACGCGGTTACGGCACAACTCTGACCGCTTAGGGGTAGGGTATCCCAGGTAGGATAGGTACGTACTCGGTTGCCACGACCACAAGTGTAAAGGCCGATTCATTGGCCTGTATTTGTGGGAGGGGCTTGGCCACCTACTTCAACGGCCGGCACCCTCCCACAGGCGTACGACGTGCAGAGTTCTCCCTCCCACCCACCCCTTTCTCCTGTTACTCTCAAAGGGGATGCCCTCTTTCAGGCGTCCCTCCACGACGCGGTTACGGCACAACTCTGACCGCTTAGGGGTAGGGTATCCCAGGTAGGATAGGTACGTACTCGGTTGCCACGACCACAAATAAATAAAAAAGAATTTTTTTTACTTCATTTTACCAGTGTCATGAAGTACAATATGTGACGAAAAAACAATCTCAGAATGGCCTGGATAAGTTAAAGCGTTTTAAAGTTATCAGCACTTAAAGTGACACTGGTCAGATTTGCAAAAAATGGCCTGGTCCTTAAGGTGAAATAGGGCTGAGTCATTAAGGGGTTAATGAATGTGAGCTTGTCCACATTGGCTGTGGACAGGCGGCTGCGCTTGTCTGTGATAACGCCCCCTGCTGTGCTAAACACATGTTCAGATAATACACTGTCTGCAGGCCAGGCCAGCACCTCCAAGACGTAAAGGGCAAGCTCAGAACATGTGCCCAATTTGGAGACCCAGAAGTTGAAGGGGGCAGACCCATCATTCAGAACGTGTAGGCGTGTGCACAAATACTGCTCTACCATGTTGGTGAAATGCTGCCTTCTGCTAAGATGTTCCATATCAGCTGGTGGTGCTGGTTGTTGTGGTGTGCTGACTAAGCTTTTCCACATTTCAGCCATGCTAACCCTCAGGGCCGGTACAAGGCAGGGGCCGAAGGAGCGGGTGCCCTGGGCGCTACCATTTGCGGACAGGAGGGGGGCGCAGGTGAAGTGCCAGCAGCAGTGGCGTCGCCAGGGGGGGGCCAGAGGGGGCCACGGCCCCCCCTACATCATGCTGTGCCCCCCCATGTGATGTGCCCCCCCAACTAAAATGACCCCCCCCCCCCAAGTGAGCAGCCGCCGCCGGGCACAGGGAGATGAGCGCTTCTATTGCGCTCATCTCCATTGTAAACTGTCTGTGCCAGCGGAGGTGCAGGGGAGGGAGAGGCGTGTCCCTTCCCTTTCCTCTGATAGGCTGCAGGCAGGCACCGAAGTGGAGGAGAGGCCCCGCCCCCTAATTACTCCTGTTTACCTTTCTAAAGCTAAAGGACCTTTGATGATGTCATCACAGGTCCTGTAAGGGAACTGCACAGTGTAAAGTGTAGTTCCCAGGTTAGAACAGTGCATCTGCCAGGACCTGTGATGACATCATCTTCAACATCACAGGTCCTGCAGAATCTAGCAAAGGAACTGCACCAAAAATGGTGTAGTTCCTAGGTTTCAAAGGTACATCTGCCAGGACCTGTGATGACATCATCACAGGTCCTTCAACCCCTAACAGCAAGTATTAAAAGTTCACAAGCAGCTCTGTATTGATCCATACAGACTGGAATGGAGAGGTAAGAGGAGGTCCTCCACTTTTCATCATTTACCCCCCCCCCCTTCATGCCCTGTTTTTACTCATTGCTCACTCATGTATACTACTTCAGACAGTTACCACTACCTCATGTACCTCACAGTGACTATAATGCATAACTGACCACATATTTCTATAAACACTGCATCTACAGTATTATACCTTCTATGTGTCACATCAATACACTGCTCTGTATATATATATATATATATATATATATATACACACATACATGCACACACACTGCATATATTACACAGTATTATACATGCAATATGTACAGATATATAGTATATACCGCAGTGCACTGATATGTGAGGTATGAGGTATAATAGATACTGTGTGTACAGATATCAGTACACTTCTGTATATACTATATATGTGAGGTACGAGGTATAATAGATGCAGTGTGTACAGATATATAGTATATACAGCAGTGTACTGATATGTGAGGTACGAGGTGTCAATACACTGCTGTATTTACTATATACCTGTACACACTGCATCTATTATACCTCGTACCTCACATATTACACTACTGTATATACTGTATACACTGCATATATTATACCCCGTACCTCACATATCAGTACACTGCTGTATATACTATATACCTGTACACACTGCATCTATTATACCCTGTACCTCACATATCAGAACACTAGGGAATATACTATATACCTGTACACACTGCATCTATTATACCGCGTACCTCACATAACTGTACACTGCTGTATATAATATACATCTGCATCTATTATACCTCTTTTGTGTGCCAGGGCTGTTTTGTAATCCCATTCCGGCCCTGATGGCATAAATTATAAAACGCAGCAGCAAGAATAGTTCATGGAACAAAGGGAGGGGCTATAAAAGGGGAATGGGGGCCCAATTTAGATTCCTGCTATGGGGCCCAGTGATTTTTATGTACGCCCCTGGCTGCAGGCACTAGGCCGGCAGCCTATCAGAGGCCGGCGCAATGACGTCATCGTGCCGCCTGAGCCTTACATTACAGCGTGGGACACAGGAAGAGGCTGCATCGCATCGCTGACACTTAGGTAAGTATAAGTGTTTTTTTTTTTTTTTTTTTTACAATAGTGTTACTGGCACATTGGGGGGGCTTATTACAAAACTGGCACATGATGATGGGGGGGACTTTATACTGGCACATGATGATGGGGGGGAACTTTATAGTGTCTGTGACTTTCAAAGTCCCACAGTCCTTTGTTCTATTGCTTTAAGTATATTCTTGTTTTGAAACAACATTGATTCTTTCTTAAAAACGGGGAGGGGGGCGCAGTTTGCCATCTTCGCCCTGGGCACCAAATGGCCTTGTCCCAGCCCTGCTAACCCTGCCTTCTGAGGTGCTGCCGGTGCCCAAGCTGCGTTGGTGACCTCTTCCTCCTCCTCTACCTTCGCCTTGTGCGTCCACTGTGCCCCCGCTGTCAAGTGGGAATGCCACCAGCAGTGCTTCTACCATCGTGCGCTTGTACACGCACATCGTACGATCACGCTCCAGTGACAGAATAAAGGACAGTACGTTGTCCTTGTAACGAGGATCCAGCAGCGTGGCCATCCAGTAATCAGCACAAGTTAGAATGTGGGCAACTCGGCGGTCGTTGCAGAGACACTGCAGCATGTAATCGCTCATGTGTGCCAGGCTGCCCAGAGGCAACGAAAAGCTGTCCTCTGTGGGAGGTGTATCGTCTGTGTCCTCTGTATCCCCCCAGCGACGCACCAGTGATGGCCATGAGATGATCTGGGTGTCACCCTGCTGTGAAAATGGTTCCTCATGCTCCACCTCGTCATCCTCCCTCCAGAACTGTGTCCTGGCTGGACAATTGTGTACCTGGCGTTTGTGGGTGCAGGAACCCACCCTCGGAGCCACTTGTGAATGACTGGCCGAAAACCCTATGAAATGATCGCTCTTCCTCCTCCTGTGCCACATCCTCTTCCATCATCGCCAGCAGCCATTTTTCAAGGAGGCATAGAAGTGGGATAGTAACGCTGAGAACGGCGTTATCGGCACTGGCCATGTTGGTGGAGTACTCAAAACAGCGCAACAAGGAACACAGGTCTTGCATGGTGGCCCAGTCATTGGTGGTGAAGTGGTGCTGTTCCTCAGAGCGACTCATCCGTGTGTGCTGCAGCTGAAACTCCACTATCGCCTGCTGCTGCTTGCACAGTCTGGCCAGCATGTGCAAGGTGGAGCTCCACCTTGTGGGCACGTCGCATATGAGGCGGTGAGCAGGAAGGCCGAAGTTACGCTGCAGCGCTGACAGGCAAGCAGCAGGGTGAGAACTCCGAAAGCGCGCATAGACGGCCCGCTCTTTAGGCAGCAGCTCTGACATATCGGGGTAAATTTTAAGGAATCTCTGCACCACCAAATTCAGCACATGTACCAGGCAAGAGATGTGCGTCAAAACGGCTAGGCCCAGAGCTGCTACAAGATTTCGCCCATTATTGCATAACACCAGGCCGGGCTTGAGGCTCACTGGCACCAACCACTCATCGGTCTGTTGTTCAAGGCCCGTCCACAGTTCCTGCGCGGTGAGTGGTTTGTCCCCCAAACAGATACGTTTTAAAACTGCCTGCTGTCTTTTACCCCTGGCTGTGCTGAAGTTGGTGGTGAGGGTGTTACGCTGACCGGATGAGGAGCCGGTAGAGGATGAGCAAACTGAAGCGCCCTGCAATCCTCGGTGGTGGAAGGACATGCGCCAAACTGCTATCTGCCTCAGGCCCAGCCGCCACTGCATTTACCCAGTCTGCTGTTATGGAGATACAACGGCCCTGACCGTGCTTACTGGTTCACGTATCCGTAGTGAGGTGCACCTTGCCACAGATGGCGTTGCACAGTGCACACCTGATTTTGTCCCCCACTTGGTTGTGCAGGGAAGGGATGGCACGCCTGGAAAAGTAGTGGCGGCTGGGCACGACGTACTGTGGGACAGCCACCGCCATAAGGCTTTTAAAACTCTCCATCTCCACCAGACGGAATGACAGCCTTTCAAAGGACAGTAATTTTGAAATGCTGGCGATCAGGTCCAGGGATCGCGGCTGGGTAGGGGGGTACTTCATCTTCCGCTTCAGTGTTTGGGAGATGGAGAGCTGAACGCTTCTGTGGGACATTGTGGAGATGCTTGGTGACCCAGATGGAGGTGTTGCTGGCAAATCCACTGTTTGCGGGGTGGCAGGTGGCACTGTCACTCCAGAGGTGGATCAAGAGGCCCAGGACTGCAGCAGAAGAGGAAGCAGGAGGAGCCAGAGACCTTTCTTGGTTTTTGAGGTGTCTACTCCACTGTAGCTCATGCTTTACACTTAGATGCCTGGTCATGCAGGTTGTGCTCAGGTTGAGAACGTTTATGCCTCTCTTTAGGCTCTGATTGCACAGCGGGCAAACCACTCGTGTCTTGTCATCATCACATTGTCTGAAGAACTGCAACGCCAGAGAACTCCTTGCAGCTGGCTTTGGTGTGCTTGGTCCCTTGCTGTGGTGGGCAGTAGCAGACGTACTGTCTAAGGGACGGCCACTCCGCTTTTGCACCCTGCTCCCTCTTCTGCTGTGCTGGTGGCTTTGTGCTACCACCTCCTCTTCCTCTGAAATACACAGGTCACTCGTCTGACCTTGATTCCATGTGGGGTCGGGGACCTCATCGTCCTCCACACCATTTTCCACCCAGTCTTCACTCCTGCCCTCCTTGTTGGTCTGCACACTTTCAAAAGCCCCAGCAGTTGGCAACTGTGTTTCGTCATCATCTGAGACGTGCTGCGATGGTTCTTCCGATGTACTTATCTTGAAACATAAGTCGTTGGGCATCGATGCACTCAATCTCTTCCACTTTTAGGGCAGGGCTAGGTGGATGGTCCTGGGAAACCCTGCTAACAGAGTTATCAAAAAGCATAAGAGACTGATGCATGACATGGAGCTCAGACTGCTTGACTGATTTGCAAGGGGGTGAGGTGAAAGACTGATGGACATCGGCTGCAGGTGCCAACTTTGATCTTTCAGCAGAAGACCGGGTGGGAGACCATGTGAAGGAACTGGAGGCACCGTCAGCAACCCAATCTACTATCGCCTGTACTTGTTCTGGCCTCACCATTCGTAGAGCCGCATTAGGCCCGACCAAATACCGCTGAAGGTTCTGTCGCCTACTAGCACCTGAGGAAGGTGTTTCACTTGTGCGTGTAGCTGGCACAGATCGACCACATCCTCTCCCTGCGACAGAAGGTCCACAAGCAGCACCACGTCCCTTATTTGACACTCTCCTCATATTTCTCAAATTTAGGATCTTGCCCAAAATGGGTGTTTTTTTTAAAATAACAGAATAGCACAGCAGTATGTAAAGGGTGTATCTCAAAATGACAGATGCAGCACAGGCTTCAAAATTATTATTTTTTTCCCTAAATGGGTGTTTTTTTAATACCAGAATAGCACAGCAGTATCTAAAGCATGTATCTCACAATGACAGATGAAGACAAGGCCGCAAATTAAGTATTTTACCCTAAATGGGTGTTTTTTAAAACCCAGAAAATTATAGCTGTATTTCTAGCTTAAATAGCACACTGACTAATGCGGCAGAGGCCCAAGATGGAGGATATTGCCAAAAATTGGTGTTTTTTCAAAGCCAGAAAATTATTGAAGTATTTCAAGCTTGGATTTCAATGTCACAAAAGCACATATGCAGTGCTGGTTCACTGATGTTGCATAAAATGGCCGCCGCCGCCCACCTAACTAACAGACGGATAAAAGTACTTTTTCTCTGTCACTCGGCTCAGGGCAGGGTAATAATATTGTGCACTACATCCACACAACAAAATCTATGTAGATCGCTGAGTTCAATTGCAGTTCTGATTAAAGTTTCTTTCCGATTCTCTCCCTCATAGCAGCAGCATCCTATCCCTACACTAAGCACAGCAGAGTGACGTGCAGCGCTACATGACTCCAGCTTATAAAGAGGCTGGGTCACATGCTGCACTGGCCAATCACAGCCATGCCGTTAGTATGCATGGCTGTGATGGCTTCTAAGGGCACAGAGTTAAACGCTTGCTGATTGGCTGCTCTGCAGCCTTTCAAAAAGTGCCAATAAATCGCCGAACACCGAACCCAAACCCATACTTTTACTGTAATGTCCGGGGTCCAAAAATCCTAAAGTTCGGTACGAACCCGAACTTTACAGTTCGAGTTCGCTCAACCCTAATCGGTGACCCTGTTGTGCCTTGGGTCAGAAGGTCGCAGTCAGTGGCTACGCGTTCAGTTTCTCAAGGGATTGCTTTGTGACCTAATGGTGAGAATGAATTCCAGTCCAGGTTTTCCTGCTTAGGTTTGCAATCCTTTTTGTCCCATTTATAGATCTGTAGCTTTTCCTTTCAGCTGTTGTTTGTCAGCCACTTCTAGCTACTATATATTCTCCCTTTCTGCTTCCCTTGTTGCCAGATATAGACCTTCCTTCCAGATCTTCTATTCTGACCTCAGGTGGACAACAGTTGCTGTGGAGTCGTTGGAACTGGAGCTCCTGTTGTTGTCTCCTGTTGTTGTTGTCTCCCTTCGGGGATTGTTGATTGTGTTTGTGTTTGTCCTTTCCCTGTTGTTACCCTGTGGCAGTGGTGATGACTAGTGATCCCACAGCCCTATTCACTACCTTATTTCAGGGTAAGCCAGGGACGAGGCATGTGATTGGCGTATGGGTTAGCAGCCGGTCTAGGGACATTAGGGCAGCCAGGTGCCAGTGCCAGGCGAGCTAGGGGTAGCCACTGTTTCCTCTCCCTAGTAGAAGGGTACTCCCCTTTCCTCCCCTCTGTGCCGCACGTCTGTTACCTGCCATCTCAGAAGTGATAGCATCTGCCACTATTACCATTACTACTACTACTGTTACTACTATTACCCATAGACAGCCAACCTTGTATGTTCTCTGCTATGCTACTGCTCACATTGCGGCCACATGCCACTATATCTGTACCATACCATCTACAACCAATTAAAAGAGAGAACTTTTCTAGGCATATTCGCAATGAGCCACTTTTTTTTCTGACAATTAGCACTTGTGAATGTCTTTGGCCTCTTTCACACGGGAGTTGCGGGAAAATGTGTGGGTGCGTGTCACGGACCAGAGTGGGGGAAACCCTCATCCGTGCGATGTTAAGGATAAGGAAGCTGCTAGGCCTGGACAACAGAATTAGGGAGCAGGTAACCTTCTAAAGCGTCCCTAACTCTGACCCTGACTCCTAACCGTATGAGCCAACCCAGATGGTAGGAGGGCTCATACTCAGGAATCTCGAGTCCCTACTAGCCCTCAAGAGATCCCTGGACTAGGAGGAGGGTAAGACGACCTGTTCCTCCTAGACACGGAGGAACAGGAGTCTCCCTGGCCAAGCTGCAAGGAAAGGGGAACATCAACAGCATATGTATATGGCAGGCGAGTAAAACCACTTCCACACCTACCTGCCACAGACACACTGACTGGAACCCGTGCTCAATAGCTGTTATCCACACAAAACACAAAAGGACACAGCACACAACATAACTCACACAGGTAACCAGATCCATAACTGCAATAAGGTGAGACTCAACACAAACATAAGCATAACATCAATACATTAGTTTTATGACCACAAGGGTGGCCCTCACTGGATAGATGGCATCAGGATACCAGGAGGATGACTCCAGGATAACATGCCTGGAGTACCCCTCAGCTACAGGCTTCCAGCAGAGGCTAAATAGCCCAAGTAGCCACACCCACACAGACATACTAGGAAAGGAATTAACCCTTCCAACACCAAAGAAGGTAAGTGTCACTTAAAGGGGAAATGCACACATAACTAAAAACCCAAGCCCACCAAACATACAAAGTGCACACCTACAAAGACAAGTTTCCAGGTGCAACCGCATGCACTTGACAGCAAGCTGTCTAGCAACCAGCTCAGGCTGCTATACTGCCAAATAACATCATGTTGCCAGCGGCAACCACACTTGAGGCAACATACTAACAGCCCTCACCTGTGATTGACCACAAGACCAGACCGCGGGCAACTGCATGCGGCTCAAGGAGTCACGACCATGACCATGGTCGTGACAGTGCGTTGCGGGAACACGCGCGATTTTTCCGCGCGAGTGCAAAACATTGTAATGCGTTTTGCTCTCGCGTGAGAAAAATCGCGCATGTTTGGTACCCAAACCCGAACTTCTTCACAGAAGTTCGGGCTTGGGATCGGTGTTCTGTAGATTGTATTATTTCCCCTTATAACATGGTTATAAGGGAAAATATTAGCATTCTGACTACAGAATGCATAGTAAAATAGCGCTGGAGGGGTTAAAAAATAAATTCTAATAATTTAACTCACCTTAGTCCACTTGATCGCGCTGCCGGCGTCTCCTTCTGTCTCCTTCTTTGCTGATTGTAGGAACAGGACCTGTGGTGACGTCACTCCGGTCGTCACAAGGTCCATCACATGATCCATCACCATGGTAAAAGATCATGTTCCTACAATCAGCAAAGAAGGAGACAGAAGGAGATGCCGGCAGCGCGATCAAGTGGACTAAGGTGAGTTAAAAAAAATGTATTTATTTTTTTAACCTCTCCAGCGCTATTTTACTATGCATTCTGTATTCAGAATGCTATTATTTTCCCTTATAACCATGTTATAAGGGGAAATAATAATGATCAGGTCTCCATCCCGATCGTCTCCTAGCAACCGTGCGTGAAAATCGCACCGCATCCGCACTTGCTTGCGGATGCTTGCGATTTTCACGCAACCCCATTCACTTCTATGGGGCCTGCGTTGCGTGAAAAGCACAGAATATAGAGCATGCTGCAATTTTCACGCAACGCACAAGTGATGCGTGAAAATCACTGCTCATGTGAACAGCCCCATAGAAATGAATGGGTCGGTATTCAGTGTGGGTGCAATGCGTTCACCTCACGCATCGCATCTGCACGGAATACTCGCCCGTGTGAAAAGGGGCCTTAAAGGAAGGCATTATGACCTTACCAAAGTATGATTTTTGGATTCTTGGTCCCTCAACAAGCAACATTTTACATTTTTTTTTGTTTCCCATAACATTGTTTTCCCCAATAAGGGACAATTTTTTGAAGCTCTGGAATATGAAAAAGCATAACAGATGTTGGCGCTGTGTGTTTTTAAACATGCTGTTTGTTAGCACTGTTAAACATGCATTTAGTCTTAGCTACAGTATGCATGTCAGAGTCACTCAGACATCATTAACTATTGCTGTCATTGCGGCTGAGAGCTTAGGGAGGGTGTAAGTCTAAAAAAATCATTAAAAAAATTGCAAAAAGAGAAGTTTTCCTCAAAATTCACGGTCCTAGGGGACTAGTGGTTGTTATACAACAATTAGAGCAGTTTTGTTTTGGCCCAATTCAATTCAGGTCCAAACCCAAATTTTAGAAAAATTGGCAAATTTGACCCAAACCAAATCTTCACAGGTTTGATCATCCAGAGGCGGATTGGCCGTAGACTCTATAGGAATTATCCTGGTGGGCCAATGCCCATGCGGCCACCTGAGCCCTTCTTACTGCTGCTGATTGGGTACATACTATTGGGGGAACTATAGGGGTTATTATTAGAGTCCAGGCTGTATGCTGAAGTTAGAGGGAGAGAAAAGTCCACCACAGCTGGGCTATACACCGATGTAGGAGGGATGATGTAAAGTTCACCATCCAAGCCCCATGGATCAAGCCTGCACCTTGCTCTCTGTACAACACCATTCTCCACCCAGCCCAGGAGGAACAGGACATCTATTGCCAGTTGGACAGAAAAGAGGAACCCAAAACAGCAGACTCACAAACATCTCTGTTAAGTGTTAGATTGGTGTGGTAAAAGGGCTCCAAAATGGCTGCTATTCACTGGCCATAAAAAAACAGCCATGTAAATAGCCCCATAGACTACCTCATGTGAAATAAGTATTTATTTATTTTAAATAGATGTGTCAGGAGAGCCAAAAGACCTTCTTTACACCGAAAATCCACATTTTAACATCATTAAATTTTTAGATCAAATTTTTTTTTTCTGATTCATTTCCAAATATACCTTTCTGGTGGTTGATAATATGTTGTCTGCCTGTGCCTGGATGGCAATTGATTGGATCTTGCAGGAACTTGTGGATATATGTGTCCACTGTAATACAGGCTTGATATTTGTCTGACCTGGTGGTTGTTTAGGTAGGTGATGGTGTCAGAGCCATTGTCCCTCACCTTGCAGCAGTGTCTGTAAAGCGTATTTTTTTGATCAGTCTGCTGTCTTGTAGCATTGATCCTTTCTGGAAGTAGTATTCTTGAGTTTGCTGGTCTCTGGATTGTTGATCTCAGGAGAGCTAGATCTGGTTCCTGAATATCTTTCTGGGGTGTTGGTCTCCTAGGAGTAGGAGCTCAGAACAGGAAATCCCCTCTCCAAATTAGACTAGAACTCGCCCTCCTGGCAATAAGCAGGATCAGCTGACTCCTACCATTTGCCACCCACATCTTCCTTAGCTAGAGTAAACTGCCAATACATTAAAATACACAATACATCTAAAACATAACAATTGCAAATACCCTCTATAGGGTGTTGCATTAGTTCATCCTTTATATTCAACATTCCTTTAGAATCCACTTCGGCCTTTGTTTAAAAAAAAAAAAAAAGAAACTTGCTATTATAACTTTTCTCAAAGTTTCCAAGTGGGCTATTCCAGCTTAGCTTTCTGCTTCTGATTACCGTATTTTTCATCCCATAAGACACATTTTTTCCCCCCAAAGTGGGGGAAAATGTCCCTGCATCTTATGGTGTGAATACTAATGAGTGCTTCCATTATGGAAGTGCTCATTAGTACCGGAGTACCTGGAAGTGGTGAAGGCTCTGTACTCGCCGCTTGTTGGTCCTCGGCTGTCGGCTGTGAAGGCTGCGCACAGCGTGAGGGCGCTCTGTTACCTCACGCTGTGCGTACCAATTAACAGCATAGCTGACAGCAGGAGGAAGAAGAGCTCGGGCAGTGGGGAGTCGCGGCGTACAGAAGCAGGAGAGGTAAGTGTTTTTTTTTTTACTTTGTCATCTGAGGCATGGAGCACATCTGAGGCAATGGGGGCTGATAAAAAGAGGCATGTGGGCTGTTTTGAGACTGGGGCTAGTCAAAAGAGGCATGATGGCTTATATGAGGCTGGGGGCTGATCAAATGAGGCATGGGGGGCTGATTTGAGACTGGGGGTCTGATCTGAGGTCTGAATGGGGTCTTATTTATATTGGGGCTCATATCTGAGGTTTGATTGGAGGTCATTCCCTTTTGGGTGGGAGCTGAGGTCTGATTAGAGCTGTGATCTGAGGTCTGATTAACATTGCGGGTCTGATTGCTGGTCTGACCGGAGGTCTAATGAAAAATATTTTTCTTATTGTCCTCCTCTAAAACTTAGGGGCATCTTATGGGCCGGTGCGTCTTATAGGGCGAAAAATACGGTACACATTATAGAGTGCAATCAATTTATGTGCTGCAGATGTTGGATTATGAAACTTTCAATTCTTAATCATCAACTGCCAGATTAAAAAAAAAAAAAAAAAAAACCTGCATATATAATAGAGTGCAATAAATAAAACATATGCAATATTTAAAAAAATAAGGCCAGTATACATATACCCCAGATATATATTTGAACTTCCAGACTAGAATTATTGAAGCACTTTTTACATGACCACCTGTGATGGTGATCTAACCTATGCTATCAATACAGATAAATTACAGCTCAGTTACTATATCAGGATTGCTTTTGGCTCATAATAATTTCAATGAAATAAATGATATTTTCATATACAATGACCTTCAACTACACCTGGGTTTAAAAGAAAAGCTGCACTTTTTCATCTATCAATGCTGTCATTTCAGGTTCATGCTGGATAACTTTATTTTGCGAATGTTCTCTTGCCTAGCACAATTTAAGCATGACCTTTAGAAATTCTGAGTCTTTGATCTGAATAGTAAATTTGCTGGAACAGTTATAAGTGTTAACATCAAATTCTCAGTCAGTTTTAGAAGCAGAACTTTGCATGCAGCACTACAGTTTGATGTGTAATATAGAATATTTATTATCGTTAAAGATGTTCTGTACCTAAATTATTATTATTTTTTCCATCTAATTAATTAAGGATGTGGGAGTTGACATGGCATGACTGCCACTAAGCTGTTTTTCTCCTTCTGATTACGGTAATTGTCAATGTAGGTGTTTAAGGGTACTTTCACACTAGCGTTTTTTTTTTCCCCCGGTATTGAGTTCCATCCTAGGGGGTCAATACCGGAAAAAAAATTATCAGTTTTATCCTAATGCATTCTGAATGGAGAGCAATTCGTTCAGTATGCTTAAGGATGCATCAGTTCAGTCTCTCTTATGTTTTTTGGCCGGAGAAAATACCGCAGCAAGCTGCAGTCTTCTCTCTGGACAAAAATCCTGAACACTTGCCGGAATGCCAGATCCGGCATTAATTTCCATTGAAATGCATTAGTGCCGTATCCGGCATTAAAATTGCCGCATTGACGGATCCGTTCTTCGGGTCCGCGCATGTGCAGACCTTTAAAAATGAGAAAAAAAAAATACCGGATCCGTTTTTCCAGATGACAACCAGAAAGACGGATCCGGTATTGCAATGCATTTGTCAGACGGATCCGCATCTGGATCCGTCTTACAAATGCATCCGTTTGCGTCCGGATTGCCGGATCCGGCAGGCAGTTACGACGGAACTGCCTGCCGGAATCCTCTGCCGGAAGTGTGAAAGTAGCCTTATTTGATACAGACTCTTTTCTAAGGTTATACTGCTTAATGACCATAGCCTTTAAAAAAGATGAATAGAGGATGTTTTCAGATTCAGAATATAGATAGTCTATATTCAAACTAGGTTATCAATATCAAATAGGTGGTGATCTGACTTTTGGCACCCCCCTGATCAGCTGTGTGAAGTGAACGTGAGAACACCATGGTCTCTTCATTGTTTTCATCATCCCATCTACCTATATGCAATCTAGTAGGGCCTTTGGCCTGTTCACTTGAATGGGATAAAGCTACAAAATCCTGCACTTTCGTTACTAAGTAGATGGAATGGGAGTGGCAGGGGATCACTGAGATGAGTATTACTTCTTTCATCTTTTCATTCTTACTCTTTTTAAAAAAAAAAAACTTTACTCGCCAGGTGACCCTTTTCATAATTATACAAATTTTAATTGTTGGAATACCTGTTGACTGTCATGAAGAAAACTGTATTCTTCTAGGGGGTTAAATACGTTATAGAAGATTTCTACTTCAAATACTGATGCAGAGTCTAACTGCGCTAAATGGTGGACACTTAACCTGTGCTTTTCTGTTATCAAACACCAGAGAACTGTTCTCCACATTATCTCTTAGCATTATGGTGAAGACTAACCTCAAAGCCAAGCTGTCTGCACACCAAAGGAAAATTGTTCACTACAAGATATGGACATATTCTTTAAAAAAAACAGAACTCACTCTCTCCGACTCATGCAGCTAAGATGGCACCAGTACCTTGAGCTGCAGATCATCCAGGTGAGGATTCAGATGCCGAGAGCATATCAGATCACCAGGGAAAAAGTGATTTTCTCTCTATCTCTGGTGGTTTCTTAAAGAAGGCTTCTACAATAGCAATTACACCATTTGCTACCCATATTTTAGATATTAAAGCTGACGTCCAGGAGAGCGTGAAATCTCTGACAGTCTCAGAATGCCATAGTGTTCTTAAAATTGGCCATGATAGACATGATGGTGTCTTAGGCACTCAAATAAACCAGTCTCTCCTGTTCCTGGAAAATCAGAAGAAATTACATAAGTACAAGGGGCTTGGCTGAGTCTGTGGAGCATGATGTCTTACCTGAAATCACATATTTGCTGAACTCATTGGCCCAACAGTGTCAATGGTACCATCATTGAAAGGTTCCACTGGTTTCATCGCCCAAAGCCTAGTCTGAATAAGAAACTTAGCACCGTCTCCTCAGTTACCGTGAGGCAATATTCAATAAAGCTATGTATGGGAAAAAGGACTATATCTTCAGTGCTTTGAAGATCAAGCTCCATCCAGAAACATACACTTTTGAGGTCCCTCAAAGATATGCTGCGGCAAGATCCCCTATTTTTGGATGTTTCCCTTCATCCTTTTTGTTAACTCTGATGGCCAACACCTGGCAATTAGGCCTCCTGAGTATCTGCAATCTGTATGGGACTCTGTTCAAATGGACCCCATTGAGAATGCCTCATGCTTTCCTTACCAGATTATAATAAGTTGCCATAACTGCCTATGCTCACCTCTTAGTCAGTAACATTGAAACTTAAATCTCCTGAAATGAAGAGGGCTCAAGCTAAGTCATCCACCACTTGAGAAACTCACTCATTTTTACAGCACATCTTGATATGTTATCTTAGATGTAGACACTTATTTTATTATTTGATTAGCCTTTTAAAAAGTTCTAGCCCTCTAGGTTTTTCCTGGTATTTTGTCAGATTAGTGTTTCTTTGGATAGGACCGCGCTACCTCTGGAATCACAGAGAATCCACAATCGAAGCCAGCAAGATATTCACAAGCATGGGGAAGCAAACAGGCCAGTCAAAACCTCTCCTCCTCTCCTTTCCAGGCTTCTATGGAACACCAAAATTGCATCCAATAGTGAAGTACCGTCATGCAAGTCGGAGTAAAAACGGTTTTATTATACTCACAATGCACACGTATAAACAAGCAGTATACAATGGATCAAAATCACCCGACCCGGGTTTCGCTCGGTTGAGCTTCGTCAGGGGTATTCATCCCACCCACTTCAGGGCGGTCTTATAACGGGTCAGGTTGGTTTGCACCCGCCTACCCACACACATATGATCCAATCAATGGTAAAATAAAATCATGCACATATACATCCTTTTAAAACTATATAGAATGCATAAAATACAAATACATAAAATACATAAAACAAGGACATCTCAAAATGAATCTATCATATGTCAGTATATAATCACTTGTGGCGATCTATGCCTACTTCTATACTGTCAGTTCCGTTCATGCTACTTCCTCTTTACTATACTCTAAACCTCCCAACCAATCACAGACCACATTATCCTTCACCCTCTTTTCTCCATTCATAAAAAATGGCAACACCCCCATACCACATGATATCTCTTAGCCAGTCACCGATCAAATACGCCTAGGCCCGCCCTACTTCATTCATAAAAACAGCAACTCCCCCATATCACATGGTGCTGTCCAGCCAATCCAGTTCTACAACCTCGGAAGGTCCTTGCTCGATACAACACCACACTCACAGGTCCTAGATCAATCACGAACACTTCGTCGCTTCAGGTAAGACAAGGTTTTAAGTCAAACTCCACATTCAGACCTTTTGGTTGTAGCGTTCCCAGTTTGTATATCCATTCCACCTCACGTTTATTAATCTGTTTTACTCCATCCCCTCCACGCCAGTGGGGCTTAACTTGTTCCAACCCCACAAAGAACAAACCACTCAGATTTTTTTGGTGCACCAATTTAAAGTGCATCGAAACACTATGGGTCTCCAACCCCTTCTTAATGTTCCTCACATGCTCCTGAATTCTTACTTTGAGCTTCCTAAGTGTACGTCCCACATATTGGAGTCCACATGGGCACTCCAACATGTAGACCACCCCTACATTCTCACAAGTAATTTGCCCCTTAATTTTTATATCCACATTTTTTCCATTAGAGAGCACAAATGGAGTATGCATTTTTTTGTCTTCCCTTTTCCGATTTTTACATGGCAAACAGAACCCACACCAGCTAAACTTATTCCCTTTTGTTATCTTCTCTTGATGGTTGGAACTATGTACTAACTTAGTACGCAAACATGGAGCCTTTTTGAAAATAACTACCGGTTTTTGTGGAATATCCTTCCCCAGCACAGGGTCATTTTTTAAGGTGGACCAATTTTTCCTAATGGCATCCTTTATCAAACCAGCCTGCGTATTATATTGGGTTAAAAAGGAAAAACGGAAATCTTTCTCAATCACCACCTTTTTCTTCTTCCCTTCAACTTCTTCCTCTATCATCCTGCTGCATTCGGCTAGTTCATCTGCCTGATATCCTTTCTCCCTGAACCGTTCCTTAATGACCTCACTTTGTATTCTAAAATCCTCCACTTTGGTACAATTCCTAAAGACCCTCTTAATTTGACCCTTAGGAATATTTTTCAGCCACGGTGTATGGTGGCAGCTGGAGGTGTCTATGTAGCCATTAACATCCGTCTCTTTGAAGAAAGTTTTAGTTTTAAGCTGGGTACCCTCCACAAAAAGTGTCAGATCCAAAAAATCTACGGAGGTATCACTGACTGTACTAGTGAAGGATAAATTCCATTGATTGTCATTTAACTCCTCGATGAAATCTAAAAGGCCCTGTTTCTCCCCCTTCCACAGGACCAGACAATCATCGATAAATCTCCTCCATGTTATCAATTCTCCAGCTTCCATGATCTTATTCAACACGGGTGTGATAGTGGCACTTTCCAGGACCCCATAAAAATATTAGCGAAACTGGGGGCGAATTTCGCCCCCATCGCTGTACCGGTCCGCTGCAGGTAATGTTGCTCCTTGTACCAAAAATAATTGTGACTCAAACAGAAATCAACACACTCCAAAATAAATAAGCCCTGTTGTTGGGTCATCAGGGGATCATTATTCAGAGCGTGTTCGATCGCCTTGAGTCCCAGTTCTTTAGGGATCACTGTATATAATGAGGCCACATCAATAGTGGCCAGCCACATATTGGCAGGACAATCGCCAAAATCTTTAACAAGCTGCAGGACGCTTCCAGTGTCCTTTAAGAAAGATGGCATCAACGGGACATATTTCTGGAGGAAAAAATCCACATATTCCCCCAGTCGGCTGGTCAATGAATTAATGCCAGAAACAATCGGCCTGCCCGGCGGATTGGTCTTACTCTTATGGATTTTAGGCAAAAAATATATAACAGGGGTGACTGGGTGTTTGTTATTTAAATAATCCATTTCCTTTTTATTAATGATCCCTTCTTTGAAGCCCCTAGTCAACAACAAATCAAGTTTAACCTGAAACTCCAAAGCAGGATTTTTCTTGAGTGTCTGGTATGTTCCCACGTCTGCCAAAAGTCTGGACATTTCCCTCTCATACATATCTACATCCATAATAACAACTCCCCCCCCCCTTATCCGCCGGTTTTATCACTATTTTCTTATTATTCTCAAGTTGTTTCAAAGCAAGTCTCTGTTCTGGTGTTAAGTTCTGTCTCCTCGGTTTAGCGCCAATTCCCTCAATTTCCTTTAGGACTCCCCTTTTGAAGGCCTCTATGCATTCATTTTCCTTATTCTTCGGAAAAAATTGGGATTTCTCCTTAAGTTGACTATGTACAATGCTGCCTTCCTCCTCAAAATTTCTACATGGGGCCTGGTTAGTTAAACAATATTTGGCTATGTTAAGCTTGCGTACAAATTTATGCACATCTAAAAAGGCCTCAAATTTGTTGATCCCAACAGTGGGGGCAAACTTCAGGCCTTTTCCCAAAACCTCTTTTTCAGATTGAGTCAAAGAATGTGAGCTAAGATTAAAAATACCCACTATATCCCCCTGCTTTTTTTGGGGGTTGGGCTTGTGTTTCTTTCCCCCTCGTTTTCCTCTACATGGCCTCTTTTTTGTGGGGTGCCCTGTTTCCCTGTCACAGGCCTCTGAACGCCCCTCATTGCCTGATGGGGAAAATTCTGTTTATCTGTAGTGCAACTACGCTCCACATTTATTGGTTCCCTTTCTTCTATTTTATTTATCTGTGCACTCGGTTGGGGAACTTTTTCCCAATTCTCATAATTCCTAACATATGGGGGGTTGGAGTAATTTCTTTTCCCATAATAGTTATTTCTTCGAGGAGGATAATAACCTCCTTGTTGCGGTGGATAATGGTTCCTATTATGGTTAAAATTCTTATAATACTGTGGTCTATATTGCCCATATGGCGCTCCCCGATATTCTGGATCCTGATAGGTATTCACCCACGGTTGTGGTCTATAGTTGTTACAACCATCTCTCTGATTATATCTATAATCATCATCTCTACCTTTGTGTCCCTTATAATAATTATTATTACTTCCTGTTCCTTTTGTCTGCAAATTTCTTTGGTTACCCGTGCTATATTCCTGTGTCGGTAAACCCATATCTTTATCCTCTGGTTTCTCTATTGCGCTTTTCTGTTCCTCCATTTTCACTTTCCACTTATAGATTCTGTTGTTCTTATAATCATTACATGTTTTAAAAAACTTTTTCTGTTTTTTTGCAATCACATCTTTCTCTACTTTCATTATAGCATTCTTACTTTTCTCACATAAAAAAACATAATTTTCTTGATCCTTGAAAGGTTCCAGCTTACTCTGCAGGGAATCTATATTATCCTTAATCATTTTCAATCTATTTTTCCTCTTTAGGATAATAAAACGCATGGCTCTAAAGCCGCAATCATTCATTAGTTGTTCCCATTCTCCTAAATCACCTGGGTCATCTGAATTTAATGGTAATTGCCATCTCAAACCTTCAGGTATTTTCCCTTCACAAAGGTATTTCTCCAGAGATGCGATTTGAGGCCTTTTTAGATGTGCATAAATTTGTACGCAAGCTTAACATAGCCAAATATTGTTTAACTAACCAGGCCCCATGTAGAAATTTTGAGGAGGAAGGCAGCATTGTACATAGTCAACTTAAGGAGAAATCCCAATTTTTTCTGAAGAATAAGGAAAATGAATGCATAGAGGCCTTCAAAAGGGGAGTCCTAAAGGAAATTGAGGGAATTGGCGCTAAACCGAGGAGACAGAACTTAACACCAGAACAGAGACTTGCTTTGAAACAACTTGAGAATAATAAGAAAATAGTGATAAAACCGGCGGATAAGGGGGGGGGAGTTGTTATTATGGATGTAGATATGTATGAGAGGGAAATGTCCAGACTTTTGGCAGACGTGGGAACATACCAGACACTCAAGAAAAATCCTGCTTTGGAGTTTCAGGTTAAACTTGATTTGTTGTTGACTAGGGGCTTCAAAGAAGGGATCATTAATAAAAAGGAAATGGATTATTTAAATAACAAACACCCAGTCACCCCTGTTATATATTTTTTGCCTAAAATCCATAAGAGTAAGACCAATCCGCCGGGCAGGCCGATTGTTTCTGGCATTAATTCATTGACCAGCCGACTGGGGGAATATGTGGATTTTTTCCTCCAGAAATATGTCCCGTTGATGCCATCTTTCTTAAAGGACACTGGAAGCGTCCTGCAGCTTGTTAAAGATTTTGGCGATTGTCCTGCCAATATGTGGCTGGCCACTATTGATGTGGCCTCATTATATACAGTGATCCCTAAAGAACTGGGACTCAAGGCGATCGAACACGCTCTGAATAATGATCCCCTGATGACCCAACAACAGGGCTTATTTATTTTGGAGTGTGTTGATTTCTGTTTGAGTCACAATTATTTTTGGTACAAGGAGCAACATTACCTGCAGCGGACCGGTACAGCGATGGGGGCGAAATTCGCCCCCAGTTTCGCTAATATTTTTATGGGGTCCTGGGAAAGTGCCACTATCACACCCGTGTTGAATAAGATCATGGAAGCTGGAGAATTGATAACATGGAGGAGATTTATCGATGATTGTCTGGTCCTGTGGAAGGGGGAGAAACAGGGCCTTTTAGATTTCATCGAGGAGTTAAATGACAATCAATGGAATTTATCCTTCACTAGTACAGTCAGTGATACCTCCGTAGATTTTTTGGATCTGACACTTTTTGTGGAGGGTACCCAGCTTAAAACTAAAACTTTCTTCAAAGAGACGGATGTTAATGGCTACATAGACACCTCCAGCTGCCACCATACACCGTGGCTGAAAAATATTCCTAAGGGTCAAATTAAGAGGGTCTTTAGGAATTGTACCAAAGTGGAGGATTTTAGAATACAAAGTGAGGTCATTAAGGAACGGTTCAGGGAGAAAGGATATCAGGCAGATGAACTAGCCGAATGCAGCAGGATGATAGAGGAAGAAGTTGAAGGGAAGAAGAAAAAGGTGGTGATTGAGAAAGATTTCCGTTTTTCCTTTTTAACCCAATATAATACGCAGGCTGGTTTGATAAAGGATGCCATTAGGAAAAATTGGTCCACCTTAAAAAATGACCCTGTGCTGGGGAAGGATATTCCACAAAAACCGGTAGTTATTTTCAAAAAGGCTCCATGTTTGCGTACTAAGTTAGTACATAGTTCCAACCATCAAGAGAAGATAACAAAAGGGAATAAGTTTAGCTGGTGTGGGTTCTGTTTGCCATGTAAAAATCGGAAAAGGGAAGACAAAAAAATGCATACTCCATTTGTGCTCTCTAATGGAAAAAATGTGGATATAAAAATTAAGGGGCAAATTACTTGTGAGAATGTAGGGGTGGTCTACATGTTGGAGTGCCCATGTGGACTCCAATATGTGGGACGTACACTTAGGAAGCTCAAAGTAAGAATTCAGGAGCATGTGAGGAACATTAAGAAGGGGTTGGAGACCCATAGTGTTTCGATGCACTTTAAATTGGTGCACCAAAAAAATCCGAGTGGTTTGTTCTTTGTGGGGTTGGAACAAGTTAAGCCCCACTGGCGTGGAGGGGATGGAGTAAAACAGATTAATAAACGTGAGGTGGAATGGATATACAAACTGGGAACGCTACAACCAAAAGGTCTGAATGTGGAGTTTGACTTAAAACCTTGTCTTACCTGAAGCGACGAAGTGTTCGTGATTGATCTAGGACCTGTGAGTGTGGTGTTGTATCGAGCAAGGACCTTCCGAGGTTGTAGAAATGGATTGGCTGGACAGCACCATGTGATATGGGGGAGTTGCTGTTTTTATGAATGAAGTAGGGCGGGCCTAGGCGTATTTGATCGGTGACTGGCTAAGAGATATCATGTGGTATGGGGGTGTTGCCATTTTTTATGAATGGAGAAAAGAGGGTGAAGGATAATGTGGTCTGTGATTGGTTGGGAGGTTTAGAGTATAGTAAAGAGGAAGTAGCATGAACGGAACTGACAGTATAGAAGTAGGCATAGATCGCCACAAGTGATTATATACTGACATATGATAGATTCATTTTGAGATGTCCTTGTTTTATGTATTTTATGTATTTGTATTTTATGCATTTTATATAGTTTTAAAAGGATGTATATGTGCATGATTTTATTTTACCATTGATTGGATCATATGTGTGTGGGTAGGCGGGTGCAAACCAACCTGACCCGTTATAAGACCGCCCTGAAGTGGGTGGGATGAATACCCCTGACGAAGCTCAACCGAGCGAAACCCGGGTCGGGTGATTTTGATCCATTGTATACTGCTTGTTTATACGTGTGCATTGTGAGTATAATAAAACCGTTTTTACTCCGACTTGCATGACGGTACTTCACTATTGGATGCAATTTTGGTGTTCCATAGAAGCCTGGAAAGGAGAGGAGGAGAGGTTTTGACTGGCCTGTTTGCTTCCCCATGCTTGTGAATATCTTGCTGGCTTCGATTGTGGATTCTCTGTGATTCCAGAGGTAGCGCGGTCCTATCCAAAGAAACACTTTTACCTGTGTGAACTGTACCCACTTCACCGTCGGGACCTGCGACACCACCAAGCAACGTATTTTTGAGGCTTATTTATTTATTTTTATAAATTTTGTCAGATTAGGTTTATCACTATCGTCTTCACAAGGATTGGCAAGTTGAATTTTTCTATTTTCCGGACAATTAAAAAAAAATTTAACGACACATTGGAAAACCATAATGAATGGTAATGATTATAAGTAATACAGGCCTATATATCAATATAGAAACATAGAATGTGTCGGCAGATAAGAACCATTTGGCCCATCTAGTCTGCCCAATATATCTGAATCCTATGAATAGTCCCTGGCCCTATCTTATATGAAGGATAGCCTTATGCCTATCCCATGCATGCTTAAACTCCTTCACTGTATTTGCAGCTACCACTTCTGCAGGAAAGCTATTCCATGCATCCACTACTCTCTCAGTAAAGTAATACTTCCTTATATTACTTTTAAACCTTTGCCCCTCTAATTTAAAACTGTGTCCTCTTGTGGTAGTTTTTCTTCTTTTAAATATGCTCTCCTCCTTTACCGAGTTGATTCCCTTTATGTATTTAAAAGTTTCTATCATATCCCCTCTGTCTCTTCTTTCTTCCAAGCTATACATATTAAGGTCCTTTAACCTTTCCTGCTAAGTTTTATCCTGCAATCCATGTACTAGTTTAGTAGCTCTTCTCTGAACTCTCTCTAGAGTATCTATATCCTTCTGGAGATATGGCCTCCAGTACTGCGCACAATACTCCAAGTGAGGTCTCACCAGTGTTTTGTACAGCGGCATAAGCACTTCACTCTTTCTACTGCTTATACCTCTCCCTATACATCCAAGCATTCTGCTGGCATTTCGTGCTGCTCTATTACATTGTCTTCCCACCTTTAAGTCTTCTGAAATAATTACTCCTAAATCCCTTTCCTCAGATACTGAGGTCAGGACTGTGTCAAATATTCTATATTCTGCCCTTGTGTTTTTACGCCCCAGGTGCATTATCTTGCACTTATCCACATTAAATTTCAGTTGCCAGAGTTCTGACCATTCTTCTAGTTTTCCTAAATCCTTTTCCATTTGGCGTTTCCCTCCAGGAACATCAACCCTGTTACATATCTTTGTGTCATCAGCAAAAAGACAAACCTTACCATCGAGGCCTTTTGCAATATCACTTATGAAGATATTAAACAAAATTGGTCCCAGTACAGATCCCTGTGGAACCCCACTGGTAACATGACCCTTGTTTTGAATGTTCTCCATTGACTACAACCCTCTGTTGTCTGTCACTCAGCCACTGCCTAATCCACTCAACAATATGGGAGTCCATGCTCAATGACTGCAGTTTATTGATAAGTCTTCTATGTGGGACAGTGTCAAAAGCCTTACTAAAATCTAGATATGCGATGTCTACTGCACCTCCACCGTCTATTATTTTAGTCACCCAGTCAAAAAAATCTATAAGATTTGTTTGACATGATCTCCCTGAAGTAAACCCATGTTGTTTTTCATCTTGCAATCCATGGGATTTTAGATGTTCCACAATCCTATCCTTTAATAGGGTTTCCATTAATTTGCCTACTATTGATGTCAGACTCACTGGTCTATAGTTGCTCGATTCCTCCCTACTACCTTTCTTGTGAATGGGCACGACATTTGCCAATTTCCAATCTTCCGGGATGACTCCTGTTACTAATGATTGGTTAAATAAATCTGTTAACGGTTTTGCCAGCTCACCACTAAGCTCTTTTAATAATTTTGGGTGTATCTCATCAGGCCCCTGTGACTTATTTGTCTTCACTTTAGACAGCAAACTTAGAACATCTTCCTCTGTAAAGACACATGCATCAAACAATTTATTAGTCATCCTTTCTAGTGGAGGTCCTTCTCCTTCTTTTTCTTTTGTAAAAACTGAACAGAAGTATTCATTAAGGCAGTCGGCTAGCCCTTTATTCTCTTCTACATACCTTCCGTCTTTTGTTTTTAATTTAGTTATCCCTTGTTTTAATTTTCTTTTTTTCATTTATATATCTGAAGAATGTCTTATCCCCTTTATTCATAGACTGAGCTAGTTTTTCTTCTGCCTGCGCTTTAGAAGTTCTTATAACTTGCTTGGCCTCTTTCTGCCTAATCTTGTAGATTTCCTTATCTTCATTGCTCTGGGTTTTTTTTATAATTACAAAATGCTAGCTTTTTATTTTTAATGATTTGGGCCACTTCTGCTGAGTACCACAGTGGTCTCTTCCTTTTTTTGCTTTTACTGACAAGTCTAATGCAATTTTCTGTTGCCTTCAATAATGCACCTTTTAAGTAGTCCCATTTCTCCTGGACTCCATGTAATCCGTTCCAGTCTGATAAGGACTCATTTATGACTAATTTCATTTTTGAAAAGTCTGTTTTTCTAAAATCTAAAACTTTTGTTTTTGTGTGGTGGGACTCTTTCACAGTTCTTATATTAAACCACACTGACTGGTGATCACTAGATCCCAAGGTTTCGCCTACAATGACATCATATACCGAATCCCCATTTGTGAATACCAAATCCAAAATGGCCTCCCTCCGGGTTGGCTCCTCAACCACTTGTTGTAGAGATAACCCCAGTAGGGAATTTAAAATATCTGTACTCCTAGTAGAACTTGCTATTTTGGTTTTCCAGTTTATATCTGGAAGATTGAAATCTCCCATAATGATAACTTCTCCTTTCATTGTCATTTTAGCTATTTCTTCAACTAGTAGATCATCTAGTTTTTTAACTTGACCAGGTGGTCTATATATCACACCTACACGAGTTACTGCATGATTAGCAAACTGCAACGTAACCCAAACTGACTCTATGTTGGTCTCACCAACTTGTATTAGGTTAGATTTAATGCTATCTTTCACATACAGGGCCACTCCTCCTCCTTTCTTGACTTCTCTGTCTCTTCTGTATAAAGAGTACCCTGGTATGGTTATGTCCCAGTCATTTCTTTCATTAAACCATGTCTCCGTAACAGCCACTAAATCTACATTCTCAGATGCCATTATTGACCCAAGTTCATTGATTTTTTTACCTAAACTGCGAGCATTTGTAGACATGGACTCTGAGCTTATCATTTCTTAACCTCTGTGCTTCTGACCTGTTCTGGCATTGTTTCGGGGGGCAATTGGACTCTTTTATTTTCACTCTTTTGCCCCCCCTTCCTAGTTTAAATACTCTTTCGCAAATTCTTGGAGTTGTTCACTAAGTACATTTGTTCCTTTGAGAGAAAGATGCAAACCATCTTTTTTGTACAGTTCCTTTCTATTCCAAGTAGAGCTATCATGAGAAACAAAGCCAAATCCTTGCTCTTGACACCATTTACCAAGCCATATGTTGAACTCCTTTATGCGCCTCTGCCTATCATTCTGAACATTATGCACAGGCAGAACTTCAGAAAATGAAATGGTGGATGCAAAATCCTGTACGTCATTACCAAGTCAGGTCATTTGTCCCTATATGGACAAGAACAACATGTGGATAAGAACTCATCAATATTTTTTTCATGGACACGGTAGAAAAGTTGCCTATTTTTACAGACTATCTAGGTTTTTCTGGATGGTTGGCAACCCGTATACAATCCATGCTCCACTCACTTTTTTCATCCTCATATTTCTTAGAATTCATTTTATGGGGGTTAAATGTATAATGTCCAACTGATTTTGACTTATGTTGGCGTAAACCCTTTAAGTAAGCTAGCTAGTCTACTCTTTTTTAGGGTTGACAAAAATATTTGTAGAGCAATCAAACAGCATTTTGCATATTCTAGCTCAGTTGTGCCACATATTGTATAGATTATATCACTTATACATTATAAATACAGACTGGCTATCAGCAGTTTGATAAAAAGGATATTGATGTAGTTCAAAACTCCTCAGGAGAATCTTCAACTTGCTGCTATGGAATAAATTCCTAGTAATTGAGATGTTCAGATTAAATTATTCTTTGAAGTTACACAGCCGGTAACTTTGGGATGACTTAAATGGAGACATGTAAGTAACCCAATAAAATGAAAACACTTATGAAAAAGGTTACATCAAGCAACACATAGATTTGTGCTTAAAACTCTGCAAGCAACATGCAAGAAATTGCCTAGAGGAACAATGTGATATTCTCAAAATATACCTTTGTTTCTTTCATTATGGAAGAGGCTATCAAAATTCAAAACAGACCATCTGAATTCTTAATATAGTTTTCTTCTTCATAGAAATGTCAAAAGACTCTTTGGATCCTTTGTTGAAAATAAAAATCTTGTCTTTGAAAATGTGACAGTATAATAATAACCAAGACTCAAACAAACATCAAATGTTTTTGTGAGCATAATACTCCGGGTCAATCTACGGTTAAAACTCACTTTTTGAACACTTTATTATACTCTATTATCTTGCCTTTATTTCAGGTTTTACCAAAATGACACAACTTCAACTGCAATTTACTTGACTGTATGTTTATACTACACATTCCTATTATTAAAAGCTCACACAGCTACTTTAGAAAAATAAACTTCTCTTGTCCATACCATTAGTGAGAAGCCACATGGTCAGGTTTCCTGATGCAGTTTAAAAAAAGAGATGTATCTATTCTTTATACTTTATCTACTTTTATGATTCACTTCTGACTTTAGCTTCCGAAATGGCATCAAAAACCTGACCAAATAATGGAATAATGCATTCTAAGGGTCGAGCATGGGATGTGTTGATATATCCACATAAAAATCTCTTACATGTGGATTTTGATGATTATTTTGCAGCAAATTTTCCAGAAAACCACAGCACCGGCTGACATTCTAAAATCCACACCGCAGGTCAAATGTGCAGATTTATTTTTGTGTGCATTTCCCACTGTGTGTGTACTATATGACATTTTTTAAATCTTATCCACTTCACTGCTACTGTATACAATGATACTGTATGCACTGCAAAAAATTCACAGCACACAGCATTTCCACCACATAAGACTGTACTATATATATATATATATATATATATATATATATATCCAGTACAGACCAAAAGTTTGGACACACCTTCTCATTCAAAGAGTTTTCTTTATTTTCATGACTATGAAAATTGTAGATTCACACTGAAGGCATCAAAACTATGAATTAACACATATGGAATTATATACATAACAAACAAGTGTGAAACAACTGAAAATATGTCATATTCTAGGTTCTTCAAAGTAGCCACCTTTTGCTTTGATTACTGCTTTGCACACTGTGGCAAACCAAGCCACTTACAGAAGGTCTTTCTTGTCTGTACCTCTTCCCCTCCCCCCTTTTCCTGTCCCATTGTTTCCCCAGCAGGGTGTTGTCTCAGCCCTTGCTATTGTCTGACCCCACTTTTCCTTGTACCATAGTAATCTATGTATTGTATGTAAATGAGGCTGTTGGCAGTTTGAAACCAGGTGCGCATGCCTAGTAAAGTCAGTTGACTCCCAAACTGTGTGTCGTCCAGTCACTGGGGAAATTGTCTCTTGGATATTGACCTGCTTCTTCAGCTACAAGGGGATTTAACTGAAGATATTCAGGGTATACCGTGAAGCTCCGCAACAATTGGTGGCAAGCGGCGGGATACAAGCCTTGCAGCACAGAAAAGCAGCAGTTTGTTAAAACAGCTATTCGGATATACTGGAGTTCAAGAATATGTGCAGTCATTCGAACGAACGGTGAATGGAGACGAATTATGCAACATTGAAACGAACTACGTTAAAGGAATTATTGGAAGCAAGAAGAATAGCCAGCAACAAAACTAAAGCTACTCTTGTGGTCGAACTCATGGAGGGGGACAGAGCGACCACTGCGGCAACTCCACAGGAGACAGAGCCAACGGAATTTACAAGAGAGCTCAATAGCAGGTTAGCTTTTTACCCAAACACCCCCTCCGTGGAGACACTAGAAAGACTGATAGCAGATGTACACAAGTACATTGTAGCTAAGCAAAACGCTATTCAGCGAGTTGGGGAAGGAGCCCCAGCGCCCACCAGCACTACCCAGGGAAAAACTAAGATTCCCTACCAAGCTTTTAAAAATTACACAGAAGGAGAAAGTGATATTGACGAATACCTACAGGATTTCGAAAGGTTGTGCCAGCTTCACGACATCAGCCCAGCCGACCAAGTACCCCTGCTGGCAGGTAGATTGTCAGGCCGCGCTGCAGAGGCATACCGGACCGTCCCAGACGAAGACATCAGGAATTATCCCAAAGTCAAACAAGCCATCCTAGCACGGTATGCCATTACCTCTGAGGCATACCGACTCAAATTCCGGGACATCAAGAAACAAACAAAAGACTCACACACTGAATGGGCACACCGACTACAGCGAGCCGCCAAGGGGTGGATGGAAGCGGCACGGGTCACCACTATGGAAGAGATGTTCCAGTTAATAGTAATGGAGCAGTTTTTTAATGGACTAACCACAGAACTTCAAAATTGGGTACGAGATCGCAAACCCCATACCCTACCAGAGGCAGCCAAGCTAGCTGACGAGTTCCAAGACACCAGGCGAGATCAACGCACACCACACTGGACCACATTTGGATCTACCACCCCTCTGCCAGCAGTGACTACCTTGGCTCACCCACGACCAGCCGCGAGCCACAACCCGTACCCTCCTAGGTACAATACCCGACGCCCGATCCGCTGCCACACCTGCAACCAACAGGGGCACATCCAGAGAGACTGCCCACGTAACCGACCTCGCCAGAACTGGAACCACCAGGGTCCTCCTCCCCCCTCCAGTACACTGCTGCCAAAGAGAATCTGTGCTCCCAACATCCACAGTCACCTCAATAGAAGAGCCTCTGGGGATCCTACACGAGGTAAACCCCATACAAGCCGCCTCAGACAACCGCCAAGGGCACCGCCAGGTGGTACACATGGAGGGGAAGAGTATACAAGGATTACGTGACTCTGGGGCCACGTTAACCCTGGTCCGAAATCATTTGGTGCCTAAGCACACCCTCACCGGAGACTGTGTAGCTGTACGGGTGGCAGGGGGAGCAATTTACAAAGTTCCCACTGCCAAGGTGCATTTGAATTGGGGGGCAGGGCATGGAAACGTGGAGGTGGGAATTATGCAGGATTTGCCCGCTGATGTTATTTTGGGCAACGACTTGGGGGAGCTCACCTCTGCTTTTGTCCCTCAACCAACTATCCAAGAGGCCTACCCGGTTGTTACCCGGCAGCAAGCACGCACCACGGCTCCATCCGATCACTCTGAGGCTCAGGTAAACACCCCTCCTATTCTACCCTGGGATGCCCTCCTGGAATTTGGCAGTGAGGTGGCCCTAGATCCCTCCCTGCAGGTATATAAAGATAGGATAAATAAGGACCAAGGAGGGTTGGAGGGAGAGAGATATGCTTGGGACAAAGGTCTCATATACCGCTATGCAGAGAAGGTAGTAGCAGGGTCCATACCCGTGCCCACTAAGCAGTTAGTGGTACCCCGAAAGTATAGACAAGAGTTGCTGCGCATCGCGCACGATATACCATTATCAGGGCATTTAGGAATCAGCCGAACGAAACATCGGCTGACGCAGAACTTCTTCTGGCCAGGTATCTCAAAGGATATTAGACAATACTGTCAAACGTGCGATACCTGCCAGAGGGTAGGGAAGAGAGGGGATCGCTATAAAGCCAAACTCAGATCCCTGCCCATAATTGAAGAACCCTTCAGTCGAGTAGCTGTAGACATAATAGGACCTCTAGCGAAACCCAGTCCCTCCGGCAAGAAATACATCTTGACCGTAGTGGACTACGCCACTAGATACCCAGAGGCAGTGGCGTTGACCAATGTACATGCAGAGACTATAGCCGATGCCCTTATGCGAATATTCTCCCGTATGGGATTTCCCCAGGAGATTATTTCGGATAGGGGCACCCAGTTCACTGCAGAGGTCACCCACCAACTCTGGAAAGTGTGTGGGGTGAAACCGATCTTAAACTCCGCCTACCACCCCCAGTCCAACGGGCTCTGTGAACGGTTTAACGGAACACTTAAACAGATGATCCGCACGTTCATAGACACTCAAAAAGACTGGGAACGGTTTTTGCCCCACTTGCTCTTTGCCTATAGGGATGTACCCCAAGAATCCACGGGATTCTCCCCTTTTGAATTATTGTTCGGGAGGAGAGTGAGGGGTCCCTTAGACCTTATCAGAGAACACTGGGAGGGAGGGGTAACTACGAATGGTACCCCTATTGCCCCATACGTGCTGGAGTTTAGGGAACGCTTGGAGGCTCTGACCCAGACGGTACGTACTAACCTCCAAGCGGCCCAACAACGACAGCGCAGATGGTACGATAAGGGGGCCAGGGACCGCAGCTTTCAGGTCGGGCAGAAGGTGTTAATCCAAGGCCAGTCCCTAATGACAAGCTGCAGGCCTCCTGGCAGGGCCCATACAAGGTGGTGGAGCAAATCTGCGATACCACCTATGTGATCGGCCCGTGCGCTGGAGCAGGGGGCAGACGCATGCTCCATGTGAACATGCTGAAGCCCTACTACGAGCGCATAGAAGAGGTGACCGCTATTTGGCCTCTGCCGCAGAGGACTTTGACAATTTACCTCTCCCAGACCTCCTAGAGAAAGAGGGCCAGAAAGAGGACCTGGAAGAGGTTCAGTTAGGTGAACGGCTGAGTCCCCAGGAAAGGGCGCAGGCTCATAGTCTAATAAGGGAAAAGGGAACCACTTTTTCTAATCTCCCCGGGTACACCCCGTTAGCCACCCACAGAGTAGAAACACCAGGGCAGACCCCTATCCGCCAACCTCCTTACCGCATACCTGAATCCGTAAAGGATAATATGCGCAAGGAAATAGAAGAAATGCTACATCTAGGAGTCATAGAGCACTCTGAAAGCCCTTGGGCTTCCCCAGTAGTTCTGGTGCCGAAGCGGGATGGGACTACCCGCTTCTGCGTAGACTACCGGAGGCTTAATGATAAGACCGTATCCGATGCCTACCCTATGCCCCGGATAGACGAGCTCCTGGACAAAATGGCCAGGGGCCAATACCTCACCACAATAGATCTTTGTAAGGGGTATTGGCAGATTCCCCTAGCCGAAGACGCCATCCCTAAGTCGGCGTTTGTCACCCCGTTTGGCCTGTACCAGTTTAAGGTCATGCCATTCGGGATGAAAAACGCTCCGGCTACTTTTCAGAGGATGGTGGATCGGCTATTGGATGGGTTCCAGGAGTACACTTGCGCCTATCTAGATGATATAGAGATCTTCAGCCACTCCTGGACTGAACACCTGACCCACATAGGAGCCGTACTAGACCGTATTAGGGAGGCAGGATTAACTCTGAAACCCAGTAAGTGCCATATAGGGATGGCAGAAGTCCAATACCTAGGACACCGGGTAGGGAGCGGCCAACAAAAACCCGAACCGGCTAAGGTAGAGGCTGTAGCCAAATGGCCAACCCCTCGTACCAAAGCTCAAGTATTGGCATTCCTAGGTACCGCAGGATACTGCCGTAAATTTTTACCCAACTACAGTACCCTGGCCAAACCCCTCACCGATTTGACCCGCAAGAATCTTCCTAAGATAGTAGTCTGGACATTAGAGTGTGAGCAGGCATTCCAGCAACTAAAAACGGCTCTTGTGAATTCACCTGTACTTGCCGCCCCTGATCCAACTAAACGCTTTCTCGTCCACACAGACGCTTCTATGTTTGGATTGGGGGCAGTACTGAGCCAAGTCGGAGAAGATGGCGGCGAGCATCCAGTGGCTTACTTAAGCAGAAAAATTTTACCCCGGGAAGTAAGCTACGCCGCCATAGAAAAAGAATGCCTGGGCGTGGTGTGGGCCCTTAAAAAGCTGCAGCCCTATTTGTATGGACAACCCTTTTCCTTACTCACAGATCACAACCCGTTGGTGTGGCTGAACAGGGTGTCAGGAGACAATGCCCGGCAGCTGCGCTGGAGTTTGGCGCTGCAGCCTTTTGACTTTACCATCCACTACCGCCCTGGGAAGCAAAATGGCAACGCCGACGGGTTATCCAGACAAACTGAACTTGAAAAGTGATCTGTGAGCGCTCCTCCGGACATCCCCAAGCCGATCCGTTGGGATCAGACTGTGTATGCCGGCTTGGTTCTGGGGGAGCATTGTGGCAAACCGAGCCACTTACAGAATGTCTTTCTTGTCTGTACCTCTTCCCCTCCCCCCTTTTCCTGTCCCATTGTTTCCCCAGCAGGGTGTTGTCTCAGCCCTTGCTATTGTCTGACCCCACTTTTCCTTGTACCATAGTAATCTATGTATTGTATGTAAATGAGGCTGTTGGCAGTTTGAAACCAGGTGCGCATGCCTAGTAAAGTCAGTTGACTCCCAAACTGTGTGTCGTCCAGTCACTGGGGATATTGTCTCTTGGATATTGACCTGCTTCTTCAGCTACAAGGGGATTTAACTGAAGATATTCAGGGTATACCGTGAAGCTCCGCAACACACACTCTTGGCATTCTCTTGATGAGCTTCAAAATGTAGTCCCCTGAAATGGTTTTCACTTCACAGGTGTGCCCTGTCAGGTTTAATAAGTGGGATTTCTTGCCTTATAAATGGGGTTGGGACCATCAGTTGCGTTGAGGAGAAGTCAGGTGTATACACAGCTGATAGTCCTACTGAATAGACTGTTAGAATTTGTATTAGGGCAAGAAAAAAGCAGCTAAGTAAAGAAAAACGAGTGGCCATCATTACTTTAAGAAATGAAGGTCAGTCAGTCAGCTGAAAAATTTGGAAAACTTTTAAAGTAAGGGCTATTTGGCCATGAAGGAGAGTGATGGGGTGCTGCGCCAGATGACCTGACCTCCACAGTCACCGGACCCGAACCCAATCGAGATGGTTTGGGGTGAGCTGGACCGCAGAGTAAAGGCAAAAGGGCCAACAAGTGCTAAGCATCTCTGGGAACTCCTTCAAGACTGTTGGAAGACCATTTCAGGGGACTACCTCTTGAAGCTCATCAAGAGAATGCCAAGAGAGTGCAATGCAGTAATCACAGCAAAAGGTGGCTACTTTGAAGAACCTAGAATATGACATATTTTCAGTTGTTTCACACTTGTTTGTTATGTATATAATTCCACATGTGTTAATTCATAGTTTTGATGCCTTCATAGTCATGAAAATAAAGAAAACTCTTTGAATGAGAAGGTGTGTCCAAACTTTTGGTCTGTACTGTATATATAAAATTAAAAACAGGGCAGCACAGCCTCAAGACGGTAATGGGTGCACGGCCCACTGGGAAAAGTCAATCCCACAACAATGAGGTGAATAAAGTATTTTTTTTTTTGTAGGAAAAAGGCAGCACTCCAAAAAAAAAATAAAAAACTTTATTCACCTCAGTGGCAATGGCAACGTTTCAGCTCTATATCAGAGCCTTTCTCAAGGCTCGCCATTGCCACTGAGGTGAATAAAGTATTTTTTTAATTTTATTTTTTGGAGTGCTGCCTTTTTTCTACATATATACAGTATATATATATATATATATATATATATATATATATATACACTGCTCAAAAAAATAAAGGGAACACAAAAATAACACATCCTAGATCTGAATTAATTAAATATTCTTCTGAAATACTTTGTTCTTTATATAGTTGAATGTGCTGACAACAAAATCACATAAAAAAAAATAATGGAAATCAAATTTTTAAACCCATGGAGGTCTGGATTTGGAGTCACACTCAAAATTAAAGTGGAAAAACACACTACAGGCTGATCCAACTTTGATGTAATGTCCTTAAAACCAGTCAAAATGAGGCTCAGTAGTGTGTGTGGCCTCCACGTGCCTGTATGACCTCCCTACAACGCCTGTGCATGCTCCTGATGAGGTGGCGGACGGTCTCCTGAGGGATCTCCTCCCAGACCTGGACTAAAGCAACTGCCAACTCCTGGACAGTCTGTGGTGCAACGTGACGTTGGTGGATAGAGCGAGACATGATGTCCCAGATGTGCTCAATTGGATTCAGGTCTGGGGAACAGGCGGGCCAGTCCATAGCATCAATGCCTTCGTCTTGCAGGAACTGCTGACACACTCCAGCCACATGAGGTTTAGCATTGTCTTGCATTAGGAGGAACCCAGGGCCAATCGCACCAGCATATGGTCTCACAAGGGGTCTGAGGATCTCATCTCGGTACCTAATGGCAGTCAGGCTACCTCTGGCGAGCACATGGAGGGCTGTGCGGCCCTCCAAAGAAATGCACCCCACACCAATACTGACCCAATGCCAATCCGGTCATGCTGGAGGATGTTGCAGGCAGTAGAACATTCTCCACGGCGTCTCCAGACTCTGTCACGTCTGTCCCATGTGCTCAGTGTGAACCTGCTTTCATCTGTGAAGAGCACAGGGCGCCAGTGGCGAATTTGCCAATCTTGGTGTTCTCTGGCAAATGCCAAACGTCCTGCATGGTGTTGGGCTGTAAGCACAACCCCCACCTGTGGACGTCGGGCCCTCATATCACCCTCATGGAGTCTGTTTCTGACCATTTGAGCAGACACATGCACATTAGTGGCCTGCTGGAGGTCATTTTGCAGGGCTCTGGCAGTGCTCCTCCTGTTCCTCCTTGCACAAAGGCGGAGGTAGCGGTCCTGCTGCTGGGTTGTTGCCCTCCTACGGCCTCCTCCACGTCTCCTGATGTACTGGCCTGTCTCCTGGTAGCGCCTCCATGCTCTGGACACTACGCTGACAGACACAGCAAACCTTCTTGCCACAGCTCACATTGATGTGCCATCCTGGATAAGCTGCCCTACCTGAGCAACTTGTGTGGGTTGTAGACTCTGTCTCATGCTACCACTAGAGTGAAAGCACCGCCAGCATTCAAAAGTGACCAAAACATCAGCCAGGAAGCATAGGAACTGAGAAGTGGTCTGTGGTCACCACCTGTGGTCACCACCTTTATTGGGGGTGTCTTGCTAATTGCCTATAATTTCCACCTGTTGTCTATCCCATTTGCACAACAGCATGTGAAATTGATTGTCACTCAGTGTTGCTTCCTAAGTGGACAGTTTGATTTCACAGAAGTGTGATTGACTTGGAGTTACATTGTGCTGTTTAAGTGTTCCCTTTATTTTTTGAGCAGTGTGTATATATATATATATATATATATATCATGAAGAAGGGATCACAGCACTTCAAGAATGTGAAACAACTAGTAGATGTATTCCTCTCTATGGGTAAATATACTTTTTCCTAAAAAGCTCCAAGTGGCAGCTGAAATGATGTGTTTTTATGGATACAGAGGAGTAAATCTTTTTTAAACTTTTTTTCACCTTTGATCCCTTCTACATGCTTTTTGGGACTTTCCTTAGTGTTGTGTATATATATATATATATATATATATATATATATATATATATATACACACAATTTAATTTTTCTTGCTTATTTCATATGTCTCCCAAAATGTTTTTGATTGTTTGTCCCCACAATCCATACTGACCATTTTAATGACACAAAAAAATAGGAAGAGATTTATCAAAACAAGTGTAAAGGAAAACTGACTTAGGTGCTTATAGCAACCAATCAGATTCCACCTTTCATTTTTCCAGAGCTCCTTTGGAAAGTGAAAGGTGGAATCCAGTTTTGATAAATCTCCTAATCTTTTTTTTTTCCATCATTTTTTTTGTGAATAATGAGAAATCATAAAAAAAATTATCTTCTTTATTTTCATCCATATGCCAATGTATTGGGGTAAAACCAGATACATTTACCACAGTAGATATTTCTCTAATTATCCTGTTAATGTATAAAGGATACCAGGATGTTGTCATCTGACTTCTGAAACATAAAGTGATCTCTAACAATGTTTTTGGCATGTATTCCTCATTTGACGTGTATGTTGTATGCCTGACATCTCCAGGTCAGACATTTCCTGATTAAAGGGCACCTGTCAGCAGATTTGTACCTATCACACTGGTGTTGAAGATGCCCTAAATCGGGGCTAATTAAGTTTGCTCTACTGCTACAAATTGTTCTGATCCTAGGATTTTACATGCATGGAAGAACCCACACTGACACCAGGCAAGGGTCAAAGAAGTTTCTTATTAATTCAAGGAAGTTAAGCAGTTTATAAGTACATCAGAAGGGGCATCCCCCTGAGGCTCATGTCATTGTTTCATTGGCAAGAATACAATAATAAGAAAAGAGATAACACTTGGCATCTGTGCATTGTGCATTGTTTAACTAACTTTGGTATGCAAACTATGTAAACATCTAAGTGCGAACGCCATATTGTAATGGCTTCACTCTAACAGCAGTATAGCATACGTCATATTTGACACATCAGGGAGAAGGGTCCTCTTGGAACTTAAGTGAAAAAGGCGTTAGCTGAGAGCTGGAGGATATGGGGGCCATCTTACTTAATCAAGAATGATAACCCCATCTCAATCAGTCCCCCCTTTGAAGCCATTTAAATTGACCTAATGCTGTCCCTAATCTAAGTAGGTTCTACAATTTGTCCCATTGTACCTGTTGGTTGTTTCGCCACTTTGGAGACAACCTATCCCTGTTGGATAGACTCCCTCGTAATGGACTTATACAATGGGAAGTCAGATCCCTAATACAGAATATATGTTGAGTGGTGGCTTCTCGATTATTGTGAACATAAAAACTATTAATACTGGAAATCTTTGGGCAATGCTATCCATGAGTCACCAGGCTGGAAGTATCGAACACATACAGCTTTGTTCTTTCTTTTACACAACTTTTTCACAACTCAGAAACCTATTTTTACTATCTCTTTTGAAATCCATATTCTTTGAGTCAGGATCAGCAGTCACACAAGGGGAAACAACGGCACACAAGACTCAACATTTTCATCAGGGAGGGGGAGCATGTCTACACCTTTCATTAGCTTTGACGATGTCCTTCACTGTCTGCCTTCTTTCTTCCTTACTACTTCTGCAGCATCTTTTATCAAGGTGAGCATTCTTCCGCAATATCATATGAAAGACAGAAAGAACAGAATCTGTCTGGAGACCATTTCCATCCCAATCCCCTCCTTCTGTGATTTAAGCAGATGGGCAGGACCTCCAGGGCCGAGTACTTCACTTGACCTGGAGTCCTGGACATCTGCACCAACCACAACAAACTGTTATGGATCGAGATGATATTGCCTCAAAGTGCTGACTTAATCCTAGTAAAGGAAACACAAACATAGAAGTTAAGGCATTTCATCTAATTAAACAATACTACCAGTAATACATAATTACAGGTATATGTATATCCTGCACTTACTGAATTCAATACTCTATATGGTGCTAATATGTGTATTTTTTTTCGTGTTTGTAGCCGTGTCAGGAAAAATACCAATAACTAAGATGGCTGCCGGGCAGGAAGTTTACTCAGTTAAGATGGCCGGAAGTTACAGGAGTTAAGATGGCTGCCAGGCCAGAAATTGGATTAGTTAAGATGGCCGCTGGTGAACAAGTTATCCTAGCTAAGATGGCCGCTGGGAGTGTGGTAGGGTCTCTCAGAGCCATCTTGGAGGATAGTATCAGCGGCATATAAAAATAACTACTTGTCTGTTCATCATACATTTTTATCCAGCCTAATTTCTTATGCTTAATTATTTTCATGCTGGTATTTGCATTTTTTTTAATATCTAGAATAGAATCTTGTAAATTCAAGGCCGAATGTCCTGTGTTCACTCCGGTGAGAAACTTTGTAATAATTTCACTCCTTTTTGGCCTAGAGCCAGAGCATACCCCTCTCTATATCTCTATGACGATTTTTTTTTTTTTTCATTCTCGATTTAACTGTTAATTTGGCCTCATCATTACATCAGTAAAGGTGATTTCGCTCACAGTAAACTTGGCTGTGCGACCTTCCTCTACTAGTCAGTTTTCTATTTGGCAACACACAAGGTCACATTCCTGGTCCACACAGACATAACATTCAATGTAGAACAGACATAGAAACAGACGGACATAAAGAAACGTTTCCCATACATTGACACACCCAAGTCTTTGAACTTATTAATAAGGTTGAGTGAACACCTGGAAGTTCGGGTTCGCCGGGTTCAGACGAACCCCATTGAAGTCAATGTGGAACCGATCTTTGGGGCACTAAAATGGCTCTAAAAAGTCATAGAAAGGGCTAGAGGGCTGCAAAAGGATTCAAAAAAAGGGTAAGAGCAGAACAATTGCAAACAAATGTGGATAGGGAAATGAATTAAAATAACATAGAGTTTAAAAAAAGTAAAAAATAATGATCTTGAACTAGGAGGCGGAGGTCATAGTGGAGTAGGAGGTTGATGAGGCGGTGGACGTGGCGGATGTAGGTGGAAGTGGTGGTGGGGGAGGAGGAGGAGGTAGCCAACATTTTTTTTGTATTTTTAAAATTTTTACATTTTTACATTTTTATAAATGTAAATTTAGTAAGACCCCAAAACATTGGGAAATATAAAAAAGAAAACAAAGAGAAAGTGCGCTGGAGAATAACAATGGCTGAATGTGGCCGGTATACATGTCTATTCTGCACAAGGTACCGACAAGTCCTGTGGGATCCATGCCTGGTTCATTTTAATGAACGTGAGCTTGTCCACATTGGCTGTGGACAGGCGGTTGCGCTTGTCTGTGATCACCCCCCTGCCGTGCTGAACACACATTCCGACAATACACTGGCCACAGGGCAGGCCAGCACTCCCAAGGCGTAAAGGGCAAGCTCAGGCCATGTGCCCAATTTGGAGACTCAGAAGTTGAATGGGGCAGACCCATCAGACAGTACGTGTAGGTGTGTGCACACATAATGTTCCACCATGTTGCTGAAATGCTGTCTCCTGCTAAGACTTTCTATATCAGCTGGTGGTGCTGGTTGTTGTGGCGTGCTGACAAAGCTTTTCCACATTTTGGCTATGCTTACCCTGCCTTCTGAGGAGCTGGCGGTGCCCCAGCTGCGTTGGCGACTTCTTCCTCCTCCTCTGCCTTTGCATTATGCTTCCACTGAGCCACCAGTGTCAGGTGGGAATGCCATCAGCAGCATGTCTACCAGCGTGCGCTTGTACTCGCTAGTGATGAGCGGCAGGGGCAATATTGGTGCACTAAGTATTGTTGTGAACTTGTGAATCACAGCGCTATGTATGTATGTACTGTATGTAGCATGCATACATACATACATACATGCACCACTATGTATGTAGCATGCATGTATGGACATCTACACTATATCACTATCTAACCTACTCTGACTATCTCCCACTAACTATCTGTAATATATATATATATATATATATATATATATGCTATCTTAATAACTATCTAATGTAATGACACAGGAAAGCAGAAAGCACAGCAATATTACATTGCTGATTTTCGCAATCAAGAAAATAATCGCAAATTTTCGAATTTGCGAATGTATGATGAATATTTGCCCAAATATTCTCGAAATATTGCAAATTCGAATATTGATCCTGCCGCTCATCACTATAGGGGAAGTAGGGGAAATGGCTGCTTTGGGGCCCAGACCCACAAGGGGCCCTCTCAGGATAAACTGCCAGGACCTCAAGTAATCAGCTTTAATCTATGGGGGAATAGGGAGGGAAATATTCAGCTTCCCTAGAGCGCAACTAGTGGGGAAATTACTGGGCTGCCATACATATACATGCACATACGTTCAGCTAACAGCTATCTATCCAGATCAAGTCCATACACACACGTGTGCTCAGTAGGCTTGAGCGAATCAAGCTTCGGAAAAATTGATCCAAAGTCAATTCGTTCAAAAATGTTGTGGTTAATGCTGTTGACGTACAGCATTAAAATGTATTGGCTCAGTGTAGACAAACTTCGTCTCTCCCAAAGTTGCGCAAGATTTTTGGGAATTACTACGGTATTCCTATCTGCGTATTTAAAAATATTTAAAAATAGGAATCCAAAGTCGGCGCTGGTACTGGCTGGTATCTCAGTACCAAAGCCCACTTCAGATTACTATTTGGGAAAATTTTTAAACATGCAGATCGGAATACCGTAGTAATTCACCAAAGTCTCACGCAACTTCAGGAGAGATGAAGTTTTGCTCCACTGAGCCAATACATTTTAATGTTGTACAGAAACAGCTTTAACCACAAAGCTTTTGAACGAATTGACTTTGGATCTATGATCCGAAGCTCTATTTGCTCAAGTCTAGTGCTCAGCCATGTATGCTTGGGTGGTGAATGTAAAAGGGATGAAAAATTGATGGGTTTGGTCAACATACATCTAATGGGTAAAGTCAACTTAACTGTAATTTCAGAAAACATCTGACATGTTATAGTGGCATATCAAAATGTTGATTAGTCATCTGGACTTGCTTCTGTGTGTGCGTTACAGTGGCAGTCACACACACACACACAGGCAGTGGCAAGCCCACGAGATCTGCAGGGCGAGTCTGTAGACCAGGGGTGCACAACGTTTCCTGGTTGGGGGCCACATTGCCAGACTGAACCAATGACGAGGGCCGAAATTAAAATTTTAAGGTGTATTAACAACTGAAATATTGTACTTATGGCATATTGAACACACATTATATACCATTAATGTCTAGTTACACTTCCAGGACTCCCATCTAATGGGAGAAATATATGAAAAATACATGTGAGCAGCCACAAGACATAGGCATACATGTCTGTTACCAGATGGTTGGGGGCCGCACAGAATGGTATCAAGGGCCGCATGTGGCCCCCGGGCCGCAGGTTGTGCACCTCTGCTGTAGACAGTATCTAAAGTCTAATGCTGGTTGGCTGAGCCTCAGCCTATCAGTGTTCGACTTATTTTTTCTCATCTGTGGACCCTCAGCACAGTAAACCCCAGAACAGGTAATATCTACTACATTCAGTGGTGTAACTACAATTTACTGGTTCCCACAGGAAGTTTTTGAACGCCCATCCTCCCAGCAACTTCTTTGCAACCTCCAACTCATGTGCAACCCCCACTCCTGTGGCTACTCATGATTGAGCTCTCAGACAAGGCCTGGAAGCCAGTCCGTCTGTTTCCTACAGTATCACTGTATATAATGTCATTGTATAATACTGTTGACGGGGCCCTGACAAGGAACAGAAAGTTTATTTCCAAGAGACACTTCTACCAATAAAAGCCATTGTGAAAAGCAGACAACCCATTCAAGTGTACCTTTATGAAAGGAATTTAATCCACTTGGAGATGTGGGGGGCAAATCATTGTGCATTATTTATCAATCTTGTAATATTTCAATTTAAATATCAGCTCAATACAGCCAGCTAGCAAAATATACTCACATAGACCGGGTAATCTTGACTTGCATTGTATATTTACATGAACTAAGAGTTTGATCCTTTCCATCTTTTAGCTTTAAATATTGAATTTAAGTATGTGAAACTTTGATGTAAGCCATACTGGTACATGGCAGAGAATCTTCTTAAAGTACCGGTTGAAAAAGTGTATCACAGTGAATTCTAATGTATATTTTATTCTCCTTATCTGAAGCAGCCACAGATGGTCTTCTGAAGAATCAATATTAGATGGCAAAGATCTATTTCCAAAAACCTTTACACTACACAAAACACGTTTAGAGATAGTGGGGAATAAGAAGTGGCTGTCACAAAAAAGGAAAACATTTTCAAATAAAGTAAAATATAATTTTGAAATTACATGGGTATTCCCGGCATGCGTCAACAAAGCTAGACTCACATTGATAGCCCCCACCTCTATTAGTGTGAACCAAAGATAGTTTCTTTTTGTGGAAAACAATATTTTTCTGTGAAAATGTATTTTATATACTGTATTTAAAAGTTTTAGATATAGATATTTCATTTTTCTATGTCTCCAGTTTTTTGAAAAGTCATGCTCTAACTTGATTGTTTTACCAAAGGTAGCAAACGGGGATGAACTACTCAATTCCAACAACAAGAACAAATCAAATTAGTTTTAATTTTAAAACAGAAAAAAAGCTAATTTGAAAGAAAGCTTATTTGCATATCTTTTTCCGAGAAACCTCTAGAAGAATTGACTAGTAGAGATGGCCTTGCAGTTCGCCCGGCGGTCGTTTCGCGGTGAACTTTGCATGTTCGCGATTCGCCGAACATGCAAACAAATGGAGATCTTCGCCCGCCATATTCTTTTACATTGTGAAGAACTTTGACCCATGACACATCCATCAGGTGGTACAGGACAGCCAATTGAGACTTTCAGCACATGGACACACCCCCTACCTTATAAATAAACCTGATCTGGCCGCCATTTTACATTCAGTGTTTTGCCAGAGGTTGCTGTTTGGAGTTAGGGACACCAAACGCTAGCTAATAGGGTCACAAAAGTCCTTTTAAGGACTGGTATAGGTGTGCTATCGATATGTGTGATACACAGAGGAGTGCGATATACTTATAATATACTTTTATAAGGAGTCAAAACACATAGATCTATATACAGGGAGTGCAGAATTATTAGGCAAGTTGTATTTTTGAGGATTAATTTTATTATTGAACAACAACCATGTTCTCAATGAACCCAAAAAACTCATTAATATCAAAGCTGAATATTTTTGGAAGTAGTTTTTAGTTTGTTTTTAGTTTTAGCTATTTTAGGGGGATATCTGTGTGTGCAGGTGACTATTACTGTGCATAATTATTAGGCAACTTAACAAAAAACAAATATATACCCATTTCAATTATTTATTTTTACCAGTGAAACCAATATAACATCTCAACATTCACAAATATACATTTCTGACATTCAAAAACAAAACAAAAACAAATCAGTGACCAATATAGCCACCTTTCTTTGCAAGGACACTCAAAAGCCTGCCATCCATGGATTCTGTCAGTGTTTTGATCTGTTCACCATCAACATTGCGTGCAGCAGCAACCACAGCCTCTCAGACACTGTTCAGAGAGGTGTACTGTTTTCCCTCCTTGTAAATCTCACATTTGATGATGGACCACAGGTTCTCAATGGGGTTCAGTTCAGGTGAACAAGGAGGCCATGTCATTAGATTTTCTTCTTTTATACCCTTTCTTGCCAGCCAAGCTGTGGAGTACTTGGACGCGTGTGATGGAGCATTGTCCTGCATGAAAATCATGTTTTTCTTGAAGGATGCAGACTTCTTCCTGGACCACTGCTTGAAGAATGTGTCTTCCAGAAACTGGCAGTAGGACTGGGAGTTGAGCTTGACTCCATCCTCAACCTGAAAAGGCCCCACAAGCTCATCTTTGATGATACCAGCCCAAACCAGTAATCCACCTCCACCTTGCTGGCGTCTGAGTCGGACTGGAGCTCTCTGCCCTTTACCAATCCAGCCACGGGCCCATCCATCTGGCCTATCAAGACTCACTCTCATTTCATCAGTCCATAAAACCTTAGAAAAATCAGTCTTGAGATATTTCTTGGCCCAGTCTTGACGTTTCAGCTTGTGTGTCTTGTTCAGTGGTGGTCGTCTTTCAGCCTTTCTTACCTTGGCCATGTCTCTGAGTATTGCACACCTTGTGCTTTTGGGCACTCCAGTGATGTTGCAGCTCGGAAATATGGCCAAACTGGTGGCAAGTGGCATCTTGGCAGCTGCACGCTTGACTTTTCTCAGTTCATGGGCAGTTATTTTGCGCCTTGGTTTTTCCACACGCTTCTTGCGACCCTGTTGACTATTTTGAATGAAACGCTTGATTGTTCGATGATCACGCTTCAGAAGCTTTGCAATTTTAAGAGTGCTGCATCCCTCTGCAAGATATCTCACTATTTTTGACTTTTCTGAGCCTGTCAAGTCCTTCTTTTGACCCATTTTGCCAAAGGAAAGGAAGTTGCCTAATAATTATGCACATCTGATATAGGGTGTGGATGTCATTAGACCACACCCCTTCTCATTACAGAGATGCACATCACCTAATATGCTTAATTGGTAGTAGGCTTTCGAGCCTATACAGCTTGGAGTAAGACAACATGCATAAAGAGGATGATGTGGTCAAAATACTCATTTGCCTAATAATTCTGCACGCAGTGTAGTGATCACCTGGAAGTCAGGGGCCTAGGGGCTAGGGGCTTACTAGGGCCATTTTTATATAGGGTAAGGTTCCGGATGGGTCACTCTTATCAGGGTGGGTGGTCTGTGGTTAGGCTATCAGGGTCAGAATAGCACCCCCTGTAGGGCAATATCAGGAACAGTTCTTTGCCCACCCTGTCCTTCAATACCACATCATAATCTAGCCCAGGGATAGATGTTTTTTGCTTTCCCTCCGGGATTCATGGATGTGCACTGAAACCCCCCGGATTGTGGTAGGACATATGGTTTCTGATTTGGTGCTGCCGAGCACCTGATTTAGTGCCGCCGAGCACTTGTTATTGCCTACCACATATATGCTTTTTGTTTAACTTTAATAATTTAATTTATTTTCATTTTGAGGGATATCTTTTCCATTCACACGTCCGCAAAATGGGTCCGCATCCGTTCTGCAATTTTGGGGAATGGGTGCAGACCCATTCATTTTCAATGGGGCAGGAATGTGCTGTCCGCATTTGCGGATCTGCACTGCCGCATCCGTGCTTCCAATTTCGCAAAAAAATAGAACATTTCCTATTCTTGTCCGCAATTGCAGACAAGATTAACCATTTTCTATTATAGTGCCGGTGATGTGCGGTCCGCAAATTGCGGAATGCACATTGCCGGTGTCCGCGTTTTGCGGATCCGCAAAACACTGACGTGTGAATGGACCCTCATAGTAACATTATTAAAGATTACATTTTATCTTTATGTATTTTCTAATGGATTGCCTTCCTTGTACAATGTTATAATATACTTTCTATGTTAGAAAGTATATTATAGTGCATTTGTATTGTGCGGCAGTTGTGTGCGGTTCTGCTGCGATGCTGCAGGTATAAAGAGGGACAAGCGTTATTTAAACAAATAATTTCTACTGGTGTGATATACCAGTCGCCCCTACAAAAAAACTGATTGAAGCAGGGTGTTATATACCAATATACTTTCTTTATAGTGCATTTGGGTACTATATAGTGCATTTGCGCATGTGCGTGCGCGAAAATGATATTGCTGATATTTCGCGTTGAAAAAAATTATGATTGGAGATCGCAAATTCGAATTATACATCTGGTATGTCACTGTCCATGTTGTGAGACTATTTGTACACTTCTAGTAACCATTTCTTGGCTGCAACTATGAGCTGAAGGTTTTTCAGGTTCGACTGCCATTAAAATGAATGGGACCCGCCGCAGACTTGCGGTTCGCGAACATTTGATCGTGTTTGCGAACCGTCCCGGCAGATGTTTGTCCATCACTATTGACCAGCTTACATTTCACTTCATGATCACATCTACTAGGCACTTTCCACAAGAAGAAATAGTTCCCTTTGGATCCCGACCAAGGCCTCTCACCTAGCTAAGCCAGTTTTCTCTACTCTGCACTGGTAAGGGGAAATCTAAGTTATGCTTCAAGGTCTGTATGAAAGGCTAAGCATTGACTTGTTGGACTGATACCCAACATCTGGTCGCATGAGAGGGTTTCTGTTCCTTTCAGAAGGAAACTATTTTGTTTGCCAAGGGAAGGATTATCTTGGCTGTAACACTGCTCATATGGGTGAAACTCTCTTTTGATTGGGACAAATTAGAACAAAGCAATTTTTTAAGAAATTCACTGATCCTTATGTAGGATTCATTGTACTTTCTTTTGATAACATTTTAGGATATATATATATATATATATATATATACACACACTGCTCAAAAAAATAAAGGGAACACTTAAACAACACAATGTAACTCCAAGTCAATCACACTTCTGTGAAATCAAACTGTCCACTTAGGAAGCAACACTGAGTGACAATCAATTTCACATGCTGTTGTGCAAATGGGATAGACAACAGGTGGAAATTATAGGCAATTAGCAAGACACCCCCAATAAAGGAATGGTTCTGCAGGTGGTGACCTCAGACCACTTCTCAGTTCCTATGCTTCCTGGCTGTTTTGGTCACTTTTGAAGGCTGGCAGTGCTTTCACTCTAGTAGTAGCATGAGACGGAGTCTACAACCCACACAAGTGGCTCAGGTAGTGCAGCTTATCCAGGATGGCACATCAATGCGAGCTATGGCAAGAAGGTTTGCTGTGTCTGTCAACGTAGTGTCCAGAGCATGGAGGCGCTACCAGGAGACAGGCCAGTACATCAGGAGACGTGGAGGAGGCCGTAGGAGGGCAACAACCCAGAAGCAGTACCGCTACCTCCGCCTTTGTGCAAGGAGGAACAGGAGGAGCACTGCCAGAGCCCTGCAAAATGACCTCCAGCATGCCACAAATGTGCATGTGTCTGCTCAAACGGTAAGAAACAGACTCCATGAGGGTGATATGAGGGCCCGATGTCCACAGGTGGGGGTTGTGCTTACAGCCCAACATCGTGCAGGACGTTTGGCATTTGCCAGAGAACACCAAGATTGGCAAATTCGCCACTGGCGCCCTGTGCTCTTCACAGATGAAAACAGGTTCACACTGAGCACATGTGACAGACGTGACAGAGTCTTGAGACGCCGTGGAGAACGTTCTGCTGCCTGCAACATCCTCCAGAATGACCGGTTTGGCATTGGGTCAGTAATGGTGTGGGGTGGCATTTCTTTGGAGGGCCGCACAGCTCTCCATGTGCTCGCCAGAGGTAGCCTGACTGCCATTAGGTACCGAGATGAGATCCTCAGACCCCTTGTGAGACCATATGCTGGTGCGGTTGGCCCTGGGTTCCTCCTAATACAAGACAATGCTAGACCTCATTTGGCTGGAGTGTGTCAGCAGTTCCTGCAAGACGAAGGCATTGATGCTATGGACTGGCACGCCCATTCCCCAGACCTGAATCCAATTGAGCACATCTGGGAAATCATGTCTCGCTCTATCCACCAACGTCACGTTGCACCACAGACTGTCCAGGAGTTGGCAGATGCTTTAGTCCAGGTCTGGGAGGAGATCCCTCAGGAGACCGTCCGCCACCTCATCAGGAGCATGCACAGGCGTTGTAGGGAGGTCATACAGGCACGTGGAGGCCACACACACTACTAAGCCTCATTTTGACTTGTTTTAAGGACATTACATCAAAGTTGGATCAGCCTGTAGTGTGTTTTTCCACTTTAATTTTGAGTGTGACTCCAAATCCAGACCTCAATGGGTTGAAAAATTTGATTTCCATTTTTAAATTTTTGTGTGATTTTGTTGTCAGCACATTCAACTATGTAAAGAACAAAGTATTTCAGAAGAATATTTAATTAATTCAGATCTAGGATGTGTTATTTTTGTGTTCCCTTTATTTTTTTGAGCAGTGTACAGTCGTGGCCAAAAGTTTTGAGAATTACATAAATATTGGAAATTGGAAAAGTTGCTGCTTAAGTTTTTATAATAGCAATTTGCAAATACTCCAGCATGTTATGAAGAGTGATCAGATGAATTGCATAGTCCTTCTTTGCCATGAAAATTAACTTAATCCCAAAAAAAAACCTTTCCACTGCATTTCATTGCTGTCATTAAAGGACCTGCTGAGATCATTTCAGTAATCGTCTTGTTAACTCAGGTGAGAATGTTGATGAGCGCAAGGCTGGAGATCATTATGTCAGACTGATTGGGTTAAAATGGCAGACTTGACATGTTAAAAGGAGGGTGATGCTTGAAATAATTGTTCTTCCATTGTTAACCATGATGACCTGCAAAGAAACGCCTGCAGCCATCATTGCGTTGCATAAAAATGGCTTCACAGGCAAGGATATTGTGGCTACTAAGATTGCACCTCAATCAACAATTTATAGAATCATCAAGAACTTCAAGGAAAGAGGTTCAATTCTTGTTAAGAAGGCTTCAGGGCGTCCAAGAAAGTCCAGCAAGCGCCAGGATCGTCTCCTAAAGAGGATTCAGCTGCGGGATCGGAGTGCCACCAGTGCAGAACTTGCTCAGGAATGGCAGCAGGCAGGTGTGAGCGCATCTGCATGCACAGTGAGGCGAAGACTTTTGGAAGATGGCCTGGTGTCAAGAAGGGCAGCAAAGAAGCCACTTCTCTCCAAAAAAAACATCAGGGACAGATTGATCTTCTGCAGAAAGTATGGTGAATGGGCTGCTGAGGACTGGGGCAAAGTCATATTCTCTGATGAAGCCTATAAGCCTCTTTCCGATTGTTTGGGGCATCTGGAAAAAGGCTTGTCCGGAAGTTGCTTGTCATGTGTGGGGTTGCTTCTCATCCAAGGGAGTGGGCTCACTCACAATTTTGCCCAAAAACACAGCCATCAATAAAGAATGGTACCAAAACACCCTCCAACAGCAACTTCTTCCAACAATCCAACAACAGTTTGGTGAAGAACAATGCATTTTCCAGCACGATGGAGCACCGTGCGATAAGGAAAAAGTGATAACTAAGTGGCTCGGGGACCAAAACATTGAGATTTTTGGTCCATGGCCTGGAAACTCCCCAGATCTTAATCCCATTGAGAACTTGTGGTCAATCCTCAAGAGGCGGGTGGACAAACAAAAACCCACTAATTCTGACAAACTCCAAGAAGTGATTATGAAAGAATGGGTTGCTATCAGTCAGGAATTGGCCCAGAAGTTGATTGAGAGCATGCTCAGTCGAATTGCAGAGGTCCTGAAAAAGAAGGGCCAACACTGCAAATACTGACTCTTTGCATGAATGTCATGTAATTGTCGATAAAAGCCTTTGAAACGTATGAAGTGCGTGTAATTATATTTCACTACATCACAGAAACAACTGAAACAAAGATCTAAAAGCAGTTTAGCAGCAAACTTTGTGAAAACTAATATTTGTGTCATTCTCAAAACTTTTGGCCACGACTGTATATATATATATACAGAGAAAGGCTCTTGTTTGGAGCTGAAACGTTGCCATCTACATGGGTGATTAAAGACCATCATATTTTTACTTGGAGTGCTGTCCTTTCTTCGTTCTTATATATGTATATATATATATATATATATATATACAGTACAGACCAAAAGTTTGGACACACCTTCTCATTCAAAGAGTTTTCTTTATTTTCATGACTATGAAGGCATCAAAACTATGAATTAACACATGTGGAATTATATACATAACAAACAAGTGTGAAACAACTGAAAATATGTCATATTCTAGGTTCTTCAAAGTAGCCACCTATTGCTTTGATTACTGCTTTGCACACTCTTGGCATTCTCTTGATGAGCTTCAAGAGGTAGTCCCCTGAAATGGTCTTCCAACAGTCTTGAAGGAGTTCCCAGAGATGCTTAGCACTTGTTGGCCCTTTTGCCTTCACTCTGCGGTCCAGCTCACCCCAAACCATCTCGATTGGGTTCAGGTCCGGTGACTGTGGAGGCCAGGTCATCTGGCGCAGCACCCCATCACTCTTCTTCATGGTCAAATAGCCCTTACTTTCAAAGTTTTCCCAATTTTTCGGCTGACTGACTGACCTTCATTTCTTAAAGTAATGATGGCCACTCGTTTTTCTTTACTTAGCTGCTTTTTTCTTGCCATAATACAAATTCTAACAGTCTATTCAGTAGGACTATCAGCTGTGTATCCACCTGATTTCTCCTCAACGTCACTGATGGTCCCAACCCCATTTATAAGGCAAGAAATCCCACTTATTAAACCTGACAGGGCACACCTGTGAAGTGAAAACCATTTCAGGGGACTACCTCTTGAAGCTCATCAAGAGAATGCCAAGAGTGTGCAAAGCAGTAATCAAAGCAAAAGGTGGCTACTTTGAAGAACCTAGACATATTTTCACTTGTTTGTTATGTATATAATTCCACATGTGTTAATTCATAGTTTTGATGCCTTCAGTGTGAATCTACAATTTTCATAGTCATGAAAATAAAGAAAACTCTTTGAATGAGAAGGTGTGTCCAAACTTTTGGTCTGTACTGTATGTATATATATATGTGTGTGTGTGTGTGTGTGTGTGTGTGTAATTCATGCGGGAGTGGCACTTGGTGTTTCGTACCGTGCATGTAATAAAATGAATTAAAGAGTAACTAAACTTTTAATTAAAATTTTAGTTCCTAATGACAAAGTAACACTTTTTCTAATATACTTTATTAAAGGTTTTTAAATACTTAATAGACTTTATCCCCCCTAAAGCACACCATTCACTGTGCACTTAAAGTTCACAGAGGTTTACTAATTCCTGGCATAGCACATGGGTACCCTGTAACCATGTGCTATGTGTCACGGTGCGGTTCACTGTGACAGTTTTGGCCATGAAGGCTGGCTGCATGCTCTCTTGCATACTGGCTGCTGGCCGAAACCTGTGTATGCTGGTAGCTTGGGGCTGCATGCTGGCTGCGGTGTCTTGTGTGAACTATACCCATGAATGCGTGCACTCCCCTTGTCTGCATCTCTGTGCAGTTCTTGGCACTGTTGCCGTGCAGGCTGTCACTTGTGTATGCTGGTTGCTTGGGACTACGTGCTGGCTGCAGGGGTGGGGGGGGATGTAAACTGTGGCCTGTGTTTGTGGCTTCCGTGTCTGCATCTCTATGGTTCCTGTTACTGGTGCCGTGCAGACTGGCTGCATGCGCTTTGTGTAATGGCTGTGGGTGTTACCATGTATGCTGGTTCTGCAATGCGTGCTGGCTGTGGCCTTGAGTGTGAACAGTTTGAATTCACCTGTGATTGTATGTTCTATGGTTCTGGTTCTGATGGGGTCAGTCGATCTTCTGTCCTGTGCCCTACTGGGTGTAACAATTTGCTGCTCACCCAGGAGGTCAGTCTGTCTTGTGCCTTGCTGGGTGTAGCCACTTGCTGCTGACCCAGGGGGTTTTGCCATCTGCCCTTCTGTGTGGTGTTGCCTGGTAAAGCATTAATGTTATTGCCTTGTCTGATCTTCTTTACCTGTTCTGTGTCTTGATCCACTCTGTTTCATGTTTAGCCCAGCAGTGCTCTAACTGTGTCTGATAGCATGGCAGTGTTTAACTGCTTCTGATCCTGTCTGTTTCATGTGTAGCCTGGCAGTGCTATACTACTTCTGATTCTGCCTGTCCTTTGTCCAGCTTGGCAGTGCCTACTGCTTCTGATCTAGTCCGTCCCTTGTCTGTCCTGCAGTGCCTTACTGCTCCTGTCCTATGTGTGTCCTGCCTTTGTGAGAGGGTCCCTGGGTTCTCTAGAGGGAGGATCTCTAGTCTGTGTGTAGCTTTGCCTGAGACCGCCATGCTTTCATTCCGCTTGGGGTCCAGGCACCTGCTTCTGTGCTGTTCCCATTTGTCTTGTTGTCTTATCCATGTCCTGTGTTTTCTTGGGTTCCAATTCTGTTCTCTGCTCAGCCTGATTCTCTGCAGGTAGGGGCCAAGTGTATCGGGACCTTCCTGGAGGTGCTACCAGTGAGCTCTCAGCCCAGTTCATCACCAGGGGCTCTGTGAAGAACGTGGCTCACTGGCTCTCCGCTATCTGGGTTTTGCCTTTGGTCTGCCGGTGCACTTGGTTCTGTGGTAGGTCTACCACTATTGCATAACCTGCATGTCTCTACTGTCATGTTCTTTTATTACATGTGTAATAAAGTACTCTGTTGGTCCCTAGTCTGAATCTTGCCTGTGTCCTGTTTACATGACGTTCCGGAGGTCTGTCTTGGGCCTCCGGCATGTCACACTATGCCAGGATTAGCTGAATGGCTCCTGCCTGTGTCTGCTTTGCTAAGCTAAGAGTCCTGCATGTCAGCTCTTAGCTTAGCGAAGCTGGCAGAATATTGCTGCATATTGCTGCTCCTGTCCATACTCACTGCCACTGCCGCTGCATTCATAAAATGCCATGTCCGCACTCTGTACACTGCTGAGCAGTTTGCGGTGTACAGAGAAGTGAATTTTAAGTGCACAGGGAATGGTGCGCTTTAGGGAGGAAAAATACAAAAAACATTAATAAAGTATATTAGAAAAGGTGTTATTATGCCATTAGGAACATCTTATTAAAATGTTATTCAAAAGTTTAGTTACTCTTTAAATGCAAAAATATTGTTTTCCATTTTTCCAATGCAATTTTTTTATACATTTTTATTAACATTTGCCAAAAATCTCTCACTTATAGTGTAGCACTTGTAATTTTTATGCAATTTTGTACTTTATATTGCAGTGAATCGTCGCATTGCATGTTTTCGTCTTTTCATGTTGTTCCTTGCCTTAGCAATGTGCTCCTGCGGTTTGGTGTGCTGACTGACCCCCTTTTTTGGTTTTTCTTTGCAGTCTGTACTGGAGGTGTGGCTGCCTCCTCAGTCATGCACTCCTGACCACCCTGTCTGCCTCACAGGCCGATTTTAATTAGTGTCAGTGCATAGTCAGGCCTGCTCCACTTCATTCACTGAAGCCATTGCACCAGGAGTGAGATAATTTGTGGACTCTCACTGCAACCCTTGGTATCCATTGGCGGCGGTGATGCTGTGGAGTGGGCCTGCTGTGTAACCTACACTCCCTGAAGTGTATGGTAGCCCTCATGGCGCCTAACAGGTAGAATTTAGCGTAGGAACCCGTCTAACAGAGATCGCCTTGACGTTCGGCAGACGGGCTCAGATTATTTTGTACAAAACGATTTGCCAAGTATCTCTCACTTATAGTGTAGCACTTGTAATTTTTATGCAATTTTGTACTTTACATTGCAGTGAGTTGTCGCATTGCATGTTTTCGTCTTTTCATGTTGTTCCTTGCCTTAGCAATGTGCTCCTGCGGTTTGGTGTGCTGACTGACCCCCTTTTTTGGTTTTTATTTTTATTAACATTATAAGAGTTTTATTAATTATAGTGCTTAAAAATCCCTATATTGTTATTCCATATATTCGTATACGGTATTTTTATATATTTATTCTTCTCCAGTTTTCTGCAATTAATCCAGCCTGAGCCTCTTAACGTACACACTCCACTCAAACTGTGTTTTGACGCTTTCATCTCTGAGGGGTATGCTATGTATTTCTGGAGTCGATCAGATTTGTTGTTTATTAATATATTTTTGAAAAATAAAAAAACTCCCCCTAGAAATGAATGGCAGAATTCTGTGATTAAAACAGCCCGAACTGCTTAATGTATAGACTCTGTTCAAACTGCGTTTGGAAGCTGAGAGGTGTGCTGTGTATTTTGTGGTTGATCGGATTTGTTGTTTTTAGTAAATTGACATTAAAACACTTAAAAAATTCCCTATAGAAATTTATGGCAGAATTCTTCCATTAATACAGTCCGAACCGCTTATTGCACATGTGCCAATGTTCACTGCAATTCTATATTCCATATACTATGATTTAGATACACTTCGTGTTAGTATATACTGCACTTCTAGTATTACATTCATTAAATTTAAAATAACACACATCAACCACACTATTAGGGCTCATGCACACGACCATATGTATTTTGTGGTCTGCAAAAAATGAAAATACGTATGACGTCCATGTGCATACATTATTTTGTGGAACGGAACAGCTGACCCCTAATAGAACAGTACTATCCTTGTCCGTAATGCGGACGATAATAGGACATGTTCTATTTTTTTGCAGAACGGAAATACAGACATACGGAAACAGAATGCACACGGAGTACCTTCCGTTTTTTTTGGCGGATCCATTGAAATAAATGTTTCCTCATACGGTCCGCAAAAATATGTGTATGAAGCCTTATGCAGAGATTACTATATACTTTGAACTGTGCTATTACATGTTGCAATTCTACATACTACAATTCAGACACATTTGGTGTCAGTATATACCGCACTTTTTGCATCACATTTAAATTCATACAAAGTGATAATTTTTTTTGACTGTGCAATAATTACCATATACTTTGAACTGTGCCCATTTTGTCATGTAATGAGTCTATCATATATTAATTTCACCTTTTAAGTTGCATTGCTGATATAAATGAACTTTACACGATATTCAAATTTTTCGAGTTTCACCTGTACATGCTACAGACATAGTGCTCTGATATCACAATACTTAGTGCACCGATCAGTAATATCTACTCAGACCTGATAAAATGTGAAGTAGCATGTATTGCGCAAAAAATATGCGCATCATTAGTGCCAATTTGCGCAATCGCAAAAAAAATTACTGGGGATCACGAATTCTAGACTTTGCGAAATATCGCAAAAATTAATATTGCCTATGCCACTCTTCACTAGTCAACATAGACTGCACCTCTAGTGTTATATTCAAAATAACACACTAACCACAATATTATGCCTCATTCACACGTCAGTGTTCGGTCAGTGATTTTCATCTGTGATTTTGAGCCAAAACCAGGTGCGGCTCTAAACACAGAACAGGTGCAGATCTTTCCCTTATACCTTATGTCTGTGGAGGCTCCAATCCTTGTTTTGGCTCACAATTAGAGATGAGCAAATCAAAGCTGATGAAGTGGAATTCGATCCAAATTTCAGAAATTATTCGATTCGCACCGAATTTCCTCATGCTTCGTGGTAACGAATTGCATAGTTTCCTAAAATGGCTGCTGCACATGTTAGGACATGGAGCAAGGGAACAAGGGATCACCCACAATGCCATGAATGCAGCCAATCAGCAGTCAGCCAGACCTGTGATGTCACAGCCCTATAAATAGCCTCAGCCATCTTGGTTTCAGCCATTTCCCAGTGTACTTAGTGCAGGGAGAGACGTCAGCAGGTGCTAGGGACAGTGCTAGGAAAGACTTGAAAACTTATATTTTGCTCAATAGAAGTTCAGGGAAAGAGCATTAGAAGTGTAGGGAAAGGACAGGGAGAAATTATTGCACAGTATTGAAGAAGAACAGGGTTCAATAGGGGAGTTTACAGCCTGGGTTATAGGAAAAATCCTATTACACCTTGCTGCACTGACTGGGGATCCAAATTGCCATTATACTGCTGCTCATTTCAGGTTTGCAATACCTCTGTAATTCCAGCAAACCGTTCTTGTTATTGGGGTCTTATTAGCCCTTGTGCGGTGCAGTTATATATATATGTTCTAAAGCCTTTTTTTTGTCGTGTATTAGTGGGAGGAAAAAAGGGGCCTATTAGCCATTGTTTGGTAAAGTGAGAAAATTACAGCCCTTTTTGGCGTGTATTAGTGGCAAAAATATATATATTATTTGATGTTCACGGCCACAGTTATATGTTCTAAAGCCTCTTTTTGGGTGTATTAGTGGGGAAAAAGAAAAAGGGCTTATTAGTAGAGTTGAGCGAACCCGAACTGTAAAGTTCGGGTTCGTACCGAACTTTAGGTTTTTCTGCACCCGGACCCGAACCCGAACATTTACGTAAAAGTTCGGGTTCGGTGTTCGGCGCTTTCTTGGCACTTTTTGAAAGACTGCACAGCAGCCAATCAACAAGCGTCATACTACTTGCCCCAAAAGGCCATCACAGCCATGCCTACTATTGGCATGGCTGTGATTGGCCAACTGCAGCATATGACCCAGCCTCTATTTAAGCTGGAGTCACGTAGCGCCGCCCGTCACTCTGCTCGGATTAGTCTAGGGAGAGGCTGCAGCTGCTGTGAGAGAGAGATCAGGGAGAAATCTTATGAATCTTATGAATTTTAAAAATAAAAAATTAAACCACCACCTTAACCACTAAGGTGGCCATCATTTGCAGGATTCGCCTCGGTTCTTTTCAATTGCTCTCCACCTGGTTGCGCCCAGGCCAGTTTCATCTACCTGGTACGCCCAGGCCACTGTTGTCTTTGTGTTTATAGCCACTGAGATCTTTGTCACCAGGGCACAGTCGGTGGTCTTGTCTTGTCACAGTGTCTCCCCTGGATCGCCCAGGGTACGCTACATTCCTGGTACGCCCTTCTCTGATACGTGGGTCTCGTCGCACCTTTCTGCTTGCTTGTCCTTTTCGTTCTGTTCTGTCTAAGGGGCCATTCTCCGGCTGCTCCCCTAGTTGTTCTACGCTCTTTTTCCCCTGACTCACAGGTTCTCCATGTAAGTCTGCCACCCTTCGCGGGCCGCTGCTACGCGCAGCCTCTATCTCATGGCAACGCGCCATCGCTCCTTTCACCCACCTGGTACGCTCAGGTGGTCTTCTTCTGTCAAAATAACCAGTCAGATACGCTCGGATTGTTTACTTGACCTAGGGGTGCGCCCCATCCTGGCCAGTTCGCCTGGTTCTAACAGGTATGGGGTCATATTCTGCACTCTCAAATTTCGCCTGTTGCTTTTATTTTCAGGGTTTTCCCTATTCCCAGGTTCCTATTGGTCCTGTACAGGTAAGTTCGAACTGGCTCAGTCAGCGTACCCCTCGGGTCAATGTTCACAGTTAATTTGTTTCTTCGTCTATCCGTCCAGGTCAGGTTCTGCTAGTCCGTGTTACGGGTTCTATTTCAGCTCAACTATGTCTCGGGCCTCGGATATAGATGACAGCCTATCTGTCTCAGGGTCAGTCATGTCAGGCCAAGCTGGTCCATCGTCCTTAAGGAGTTGGACCATTCTGAAGTTGCTGGCGGAGCTTAACCGGTGAGGCATCCCGCACCCAGCCACCGCCAGAAAGGCAGAACTATACAAACTCCTCATGATCACTAGCGCTTCTGTGGTGCAACCGGAGACGTCTTCCATCCAGCTGTCACTGGTACAGCTGCAGTCTACCTTGAACTCGTTGGTCGACTCTGTAGCTGACGTCCGGGCAAGGGTGTCAGAGCTGGAGTCCCGGCCATCCGTGGCGCCCCCGGCACCCGTCCCACTGATCGCTCCGTCCACTTCGGTGTGGCTGACACCAGGTACGCCCAGGCCCATTCCCCAGGTGGCCCCCTCGCATTTCATCCCTGACAATCTCAAGAGGGACATTCTGGCAGGGAAGAACGTCAATCTGGCATCGATCCTCATTGCCGCCCAGGATGTGCCCGAGAAAAGGGTGATCAGTTGTGGGGATGTGTCTGTGGTCCTCAGGGCCAAGGACTCTCGGCTTAACCGCAAGTTGTCTATTCCTGAGTTTGTTTTAGCGTTTAGCCTCTTCAGAGACATTGTCTGCACAGCACATCCTGAAAGGAGAGAAGAGCTGGACAGCTACTTGTATCTGGTCACTGACCTGGGTCACAAGTATGGTGGTTCAGCCTTCTACGACTTTCATTGTTCCTTCTCGGCTAAAGCGGCAGCAGCTTTGGCGCAGTCACCAGCTGGGCCTCCATTGACACAGAACTCTTCTGCCGTCACTTCGCTGGCCTCAGGGCACCCACCTGCGCAATGTGCCAGTCTATTTTTCACACGTCTGAATGGTGCCCAAATAACGCTCACCCGTCTCAGGACAGGGCTCTCCCGGGAACCTCCGGGTCTCAGCCGTCCAACCCCTCCACTGACAAACTTGGCCAACCCATTGTCTACTTAGGAAGGAGTCAGATCTGCAACAAGTTCAATTCGGGTGGTTGCTCCTATGCCAGTTGCAGATCTCTCCACGTGTGCTCCTTGTGTTTCAGAGCCCACCCGCGGTCCTCCTGTCCTAAAAAGGCAGCCAAAGGGTCCTGACTAACCGACATTAATGTGGACTTCTTGGCGGCTCTCCTTCGGGACCACAACGATCAGAACTTCGTGGCATTCCTGTTGGCAGGCTTCTGGCAGGGGTTCCACACAGGGCTCATTACACTGCCACAGGTTCCCTGGGAAGGCAGGAATCTGCTATCGGCCACCATGGACCCACCGGCAACTAGCGAATTGATCCGGTCTGAGGTGGAGAAAGGTTTCCTCATAGGCTCTTTCCCGCTAATTCCCTTTGCATCATGGCGCATCAACCCAATCGGCCTAGTGTCCAAGAAAAACACTAATAAAAAAAGGTTGATATGACCTGTCCGCCCCTCACGTTTCTGCTATTCCCAGCCTCAATTCCCTCATTCCGTCAGAGGAATTCGCCATTAAGTACTCCTCCATAGCCGACTCCATACGAGCCATTCTGTTGCATGGCAGGGGCACTTGGTTGGCAAAGGCAGACATCGCCGATGCGTTCAAGCTCCTTCCCATCCAACCACAGTTGTGGTAGTTCTATGGCATCGAGTTCATCATGGTGGCCTTCAGACGGTCATCCACTACCTAGATGACTTTCTGGTCGTTGAGGGCCCGCAGGGCGGATATGGCACTCTTGCCGTCCTCCTCAAGATGTTCGCCAGTCTGGATGTTCCGTTCGCCCAGGCCAAGACTGAGGGTCCCGTCACTAGGGTCTCGTGGGCATCATCCTAGATTCTGTCAGCCTGCAGGCCAGCCTCCCGGAAGAGAAACTCACTCATTTCCCACGCTGCCTCCTCTGGGTACCTCACTAGGGTCGAGTTGCAATCTCTTCTGGGCCGGCTTAATTTTGCCTCTAGGATCATGCCCCAGGGAAGGACATTCGTGTCGAGGATACTCCAGCTTCTTCCCTCGGCACCCGAACAGGACAGCGTCATCCATTTGGACGGCCAAGCAATGGCAGATCTGGCCATGTGGGAGTTGTTCCTCTCCCAGTGAAACGGCATCTCCCTCTTCGTCCCTCCGTGGTCACCCTCCTTCCCGACTATCTTTTCAGATGCCGCCGCATCCTGTGGTTACGCAGCCATTTGGGGTCCCCATTGGCTGGTTGACCGTTGGGCCCATGTCCATCCTGAAGGATTCCGAGTCCATCCGCACCGCCTCCCTCTTGGAGTTATACCCCATTATCGCAGCTGCTCAGGCATGGGGTCATCTCTGGGCTAACTTACCGGTGATGTTTGTTACGGACAATCAGGCTCTAGTCGACATCTTGGCCAAGGGTAGGGGTAAGTTCCAAAAGATCATGGCACTATTACGCCAGCTGGTATGGCTTGCCCTGTCCCACAATTTCCATTTACATTGCAGCCACATTCCGGGTCTGCAAAAGGTAGCGGCTGACGCGCTATCCCGGTTTAATTTCACCCTCTTTTTTTCAGGTCATGCCAGAAGCCGATCCACTCAGAAGTCCCACCCTGGCATTCAGTTCCCTGACAATGGGCTAAATACGCTCGTCTCCTCAGCAAGGGACCTGGCACAGCAGTCCCTCGCCCCAAATACAGCCAGGAACTATCAATCAGGCCTGAGAACCTACCAGGAGTATTCAAATCTGCACCCGCAGGGTGGCCTAGCGGACATCCCATACATCATGGCCTTCATCGCCCATTGTCATCATCATTTGCATCTCTCATACAACACCATCAAGTTATACCTTGCGGGCGTCCAACACCACACCATACTCCACAACCCCGGGGGGGGGGGGGGGCCCCTTTTTTTCTGCGCATGCGGTCAAGGCCACCTTGCGAGGGGTCCAGAAAGGTAGGGTCAATCCCCCGTCCCGCAGACAGGCTGTCACGGGGGAGATGTTCCGGAGATTGTCTTCAGCCCTGGATGGTGCCCCTTTTGGGCCCTTCTCCAGCTTGGTCATTAAAGCTGCTATGTACTTGGGCTTCTATGGTTTCCTTAGGCCAGGCGAATTCACTTGCAGTTCTGCGGGGCGTAGCGGTCTGTCCAAGGAACAGCTGGTGCGGAACCAGGACCATTATATGCTTAAGTTAACATCCACTAAGACGAGCCAAACAGGTCCCCTGGTTGAGGTTAATTTTTTCCAGTCTGGCAATAAATGGTGCCCAATACAAGTTTTTGGCCAGCTCATGCACGCCATCCATGATGCTCCCCCTCACAGCCCACTGCTACCACATCTCAATGGCGCTCTTACCTTCGCACAATTCATCAGCCATATCCGTACTCTTGGCTCTGGCTTAGGGTTGGACCCCGGCTCTATATCTGGCCATTCCTTCCGCATTGGAGCTGCTTCCGCGGCTTCCCAGCACAGGGTCCCCGCTCATATCATCCGGAGAATGGGAAGGTGGCGCTCGTCTTGTTTCACCAGGTATATACCTAACCCACAGGTAGAGATTTCGCAAGCCTTTCAGTCTCTGGTGTTATGAGTTAATAAATTCTTGAATTAACTATCTTGGTTTCCTTTTTTGCCCCCTTATAGGCTGCTCTCGTACCCGGCTCCAGGCACACCTCAGCCGGTTTAGGTTCAAGGCGGGCACGCATGCCCGAGTTCGTATTATTAGCCACGACCACAATTGTTTTAAGCCTGCCCTGAGCCAACTACTACTGAAAACGAACTTTTTTTCCTTCAGTTAGTCAATTTCAATACATAATTGGCAGCCATTTTATGCAACGATAGTGCACCAGCACAGGATATCTGCAAGTCCAGAAATACTGCTTTGAGACACTAGGGTTAAAAAAACTTTTTTTTCATATAGTGCACATCTAGGATTAGACGTGCATAAGTGAGTGTCACATTTAGGCCAGAAATACAGCTTTTTGCTTACTGGGGTGAAAAAAAACCATCTCTTTCATATAGTGCACATCTAGGATTAGACGTGCATAAGGGATAGAGATGTCCCGAACTATTCACCGGCGAACATATGCGATGTTCGGTCCGCCCCTTATATGTCATCATTGAGCAAACTTTGACCCTGTACCTCACAGTCAGCAGACACATTCCAGCCAATCAGCATACCCTCCCTCCCAGACCCTCCCACCTCCTATCAAAAACCAAGGACAGCATCCATCTTAGATTCATTCTGAAGCTGCAGTGTTAGTTAGAACAGGGAGAGTGCTGCTGCTGCTGAAGTAATAGGGAAATCGTTAGCTAGGCCAGTGTTATGTGTCCACTCCAGTCCTCAAAGACTCATCTGCTGTAAGGACAGCGTCCTGACAGCACCCCAAAAAGCCCTTTTTAGGGCTGGTACATCAGTCTGCATTTATATATATATATATATATATATATATATATATATATATTGCAGTTGCCTGCCCGTGTTTGAGAGGCCACAGGCCCACAGACTGTACTGTGCACACCACTCATATCGGGTGGCACAGCACCTTGCAGATAAAAAAAGTCATTTTATTTTTTCTCTGTAATATAATTTCAGTTGCCTGCCAGTGTGTGTCAGGCCCACTGACTGTACTGTGCCCACTGCCAGTGCCCACCACTCATATCGGGTGGCACAGTACCTTGCAGATAAAAAAGTCATTCAATTTTTTCTCTGTAATATAATTGCAGTTGCCTGCCAGTGAGTGTCAGGCCCACAGACTGTACTGTGCTCACTGCCCACCACTCATATCGGGTGGCACAGTACCTTGCAGATAACAAAGTCATTAAATTTTTTCTCTGTAATATAATTGCAGTTGCCTGCCAGTGTGTGTCAGGCCCACTGACTGTACTGTGCCCACTGCCAGTGCCCACCACTCATATCGGCTGGCACAGTACCTTGCAGATAAAAAAGTAATTTCATTTTTTCTCTGTAATATAATTGCAGTTGCCTGCCAGGGAGTGTCAGGCCCACAGAATGTACTGTGCCCACTGCCCACCACTCATATAGGGTGGGACAGTACATTGCACGGCGTACGCGCAGTGCCACAAATTGGAAGTAAGAGGACCGACCAACAATCTTTTTCCATCTCCCGGTTCCTAAAATCTATTCCATACACCAGCCCCTGATAGGGAATAAAACAGAGATTAAACTGGTAAGAACAGATTTTTTTAATTAAAAAAAAAGAGGACAGCCTCTGCGGAGCTGGGTATTTTTTGGCTGCGTTACTGAACGCTCATGCACAATGGCTGTAGGCTCATGCGTCCTTTTGCGGAGGTGACAAACCTGGTCAGTCAAACCCAAGGCAACATCATCGACCTCATCCCATATGCGTTTTTTCTGGAGCGTGACCTGCGAAGAGTGCTGGATCAGGCCGTAGATGAGCATGAAGAGGAAGAGTTGTGGTCACCATCACCACCAGAAGCAGCCTTGTCGTCGATTGCTGGACCTGCGGCAACACAGAGAGAGGAGTCTGAAGAAGAGGAGTCAGAGGAGGAAGGTGGCTTTGAGGAGGTGAAAGACCAAACACAGAGGCGTCCCAGGGGGCTTGTTGTCCCCTTTCGGGGACCCTTGGTGTTGTACGTGGCAGGGTGGAGGAAGAGACCTTCAATGATGCCAGTGAGGACAAGGAACGGGACATGGCTAGCTTGGTATCCAACCTTGTGCAAATGGGGAGTTTGCGGTTGTGCAAATGGACTGTTTGCGGTTGTTAAATGGGGAGTTTGGTCTGTCAGAGTTTGGCCTGTCACTGTGAAGCGGGCGTAACCCTTACACTACCTGATCGATACAACATCATACCTGATCGTATACACACACTGGATGTTTTAAAGCATGTTATTCCAAACAATTTAGGAATGTTAGGTGATTTATGCCCTTTATGGATTAAAAGTCAGAAAGTAGCCTGAGCAGATCCGTTCAGACTTTACATTGAAAGTCAATGGGGAACGGATCCGCTTGAAGATTGAGCCATATGGTGTCATCTTCAAGCGGATCCGTCCTTATTGACTTCCATTATAAGTCTGGACGGATCCGCTCGCCTCCGCACGGCCAGGCGGACACCCGAACGCTGCAAGCAGCGTTCAGGTGTCCGCTCACTGAGCGGAGCGGAGGCTGAGCGCTGGCAGGCGGATGCATTCTCAGTGGATCCGCCTCCACTGAGAATGCATTAGGGCCAGACGGATGCGTTCGGGGCCGCTCGTGAGCCCCTTCAAACGGAGCGCACGAGCGGACACCCGAACGCTCGTGTGAAAGTAGCCTTAACCACTTTTTACTTTGCTTGGTGAACGCTAACTATGAGGCAAACATCTAATAAGGGACGCGGTCATGGTCGTGGTGGTGGTGTTGGTGGAGCCTCTGGTGCAGGGAAAGGACGTGGCCGTTCTGCCACAGCTACACGTCCTACTGAACCTACTACCTCAGGTCCCAGTAGCCGCCAGAATCTACAGCGATATTTGGTCGGGCCTAATGCCGTTCTAAGGATGGTAAGGCCTGAGCAAAAAGAAAGTAAAGGGGCAGTAGACTAAATAAAACTTCGCTTTTAATAAATAGGAGATAAAATGGCCCCTACTACACAAACAACGAATAAGACGTGCCCTCTCATTAGGTTGGGCAAAAAAGACACAACATACAGACAATATCACCAGGGAGATAGGTCAGGAAAAAAGTATTAGGTCGATGTAGGGGTGGGGGCTGTAATGTGTACTACCCACTGGCCCTAATACCTCCCTGCTTGTCCTATAGCACCCTATAAGGTATCCAAAGGATGGGGTCCAGAAAGCCCCGCAAGGGGTGGCCCAGACTGGAACTCTGATCCTAGTAAGTAGCCCTAGTGAGGCCCTGGTCAAGGTAATTGACAAGGAAACAAAGTACACACTTTGGAGTACAATACTAAAAAATGAACACAACAAAAAAAGGGGTATAACACCACCTAGACGTCCTCTAGAGATCAAGGTGGGGGCATACTCAAGCGTCCCGACGCGTTTCTTCGGTTAGAGCCCCAAGATTCTTCAGGGGACACGGGGCTAGGTGTTCGCTGTAATCAATCTGTGATTAAGCCTATGAACAATAAAATGCATGTATAGTAATACGTCACAAGCAAATAGTCAAAGGAAAAGAAACCTCCCCATCAATCACCCAGTATAGGGTCATGGAAAGGTATTAACTTACTCATTTTTGGCTGCGGTCAGGGGTGGCTGTAGGCACACTGCACAGCAGGACCCAGTGTGGTGGTGTCTGCTAGGTTGATGACCGGCAGCTAATGAGGAGAAGTCCGCCACATTATAAAGGTTAGAGGGCCAGGTGAGGCGCATTTTTTGGAGTCAGTGGACTTCCGGCTGTGCGCCTATTGATGACGCTCCTACAGGGCGTCCGAGGCCGCGGTCACGTGAGCGGAGTATCCGGAAGTCACGTGTCCGCGCCTCAGATCCCTGTCCCATGCGTTCCATGGGGCTAAGGGTGGAACGCACGGCCGGCGCCTTGCCCCAACGTCATCCGGCCGCGCCTTATGAGATTCAGATGCATCACACACGCGGTCACATGACCGAGGCCCGGCATCGGCCGCACAAGCGCAGTGGTATCCCTGATGGCCAGACTGAAGGGTATATAATTACACACGTCTGTTACCCGGCCATTAGATGGGATAAACAAAGTATCCTGCCTCAGCCTCTCCTGCACTCAGCAGGGTACTATAATTATATGCTTATGACTGGATTGCTTCCCATTCTTCCACATATGGGAGACTCGCAACCATCACAAGTTTGGGGTGGAAGGAGGGAGCGATCAGAGGGGGAGACATACTGCTCACTGGTCCGTTCAAGACCCCTAACCCCCCTGTGCCTCCTCCACCTCCTCGCAGGGATATGACAGTATGTGCCGAACATCCCGCGTCTAAGACCAAAGATAGAGAGGGGTTTATAGTGGGGAGAGTAGCCACAGGGCCCAAACAAGAAAGACAGGTAGTCAGAGGAAACAGCTGAAGTTCAGATGTTCATTAAGCCCGTTGGGGACAACCGTATTCAGTGTGAATGTCCACCAACATTCCCTTTGTAGGATGGATTTATTCCAGTCCCCCCCACGGATGGACTTAGGAACCTGTTCAATCCCCATAAAACTGATGGATGTTAATCGTCCTTCATGGACCGTCTGTACATGACGAGCAACGGGAGTATCCCTATTGTTGCTGATATCGCCATGATGCTCCCCCATACGTTTCCGTAATTCCCTGAATGTTTTGCCTACGTAATGCAGGCCACACACGCACGTAATCAAATAGATCACGCCTGTACTGCGGCAATTCAGGAAACCTTTAATATTGATGGGTGATGGTAGAGTATCTTCCGTAGGGACTATAAATTCGTCAATTAGCCATTCAGTTGTGAAATTTGTTTGTGATACAGAATTTTTGGGGAAAATTGGTCGGTGAACATAGACTTTCTTCTGTAGGGACTGAGTAATTGCGTCGATTAGCCATTCAGTGGTGAAAATTGCTTGTGATGCTGCCTTTTTTGGGAAAATTGATCGGTAGCCATATTTACGGTCAAGGACAATATATGTCCTTTACAGCCCACTAGGTAAATGTGGTTCTTGCCCAGCCACACAAGCAACTTGGCCAGGTGACGCCGCTTCCGCCTCCACGTTCTCACGCCGTTGGTCCTGCGACAATGTCCGCCTCTGCCTCTTCATCCTCCACCATGTCCTCAGCCTCCACTGCAGGGACAATTCACAGTGCTCCTCCAGCATACCACATGTGCAGGGCACGGCGGTGTCACACTGTTCAACACTTCGTTTGCCTGGGAGAACGGAGTCGCACAGATGAGGAACTGCTCTGTGTCCTTCATCAAGAAATAAAATCCTGGCTTTCTCCGTGACAACTCCAAAATCGGAACCATGGTGACCGACTACGGGGAGAACTTGGTGTCAGCGCTGCACCAAGGAGGGCTGAGCCATGCACCCTTCATGGGGCACGTGTTCAATCTGGTTGTTAAGCAGTTCCTGAAGTCTTCCACCCATCTGCAAGACATCCTAAAAATGCACTTCAGCCACTCGTACACTGCCAAGCACACCCTTCTTGAGCTGCAGCGGCAGAACGGTGTCCCCAACATAGGCTGATATGCAACGTTTCCACCTGTTGGAATTCCACCCTCAATATGTTGGACCGACTATACAAACAGAGAAAGGCCATAAACGATTTCTTGATGATCCAAGCGAACAGAGGTACTCCCCTGTGTAACTTCTATGTTAGCCAGTGGCAGCTCATGCATGACACCTGCCGTTTGCTCGTGCCCTTTGAGGAGGCCACTTTATTTGTCAGTCGCCAGGACTACGGGATGAACAACGTCATTACACTGATTCGGATCCTGGAAAAGATGCTGGTAAATCTGGCTGGTCAGGGGACTGGAGACGTGGCACCTACATCTCACGGCCACATGATGCCTGTGGGGGCTGAACTGGAGGAAGAGGAGGACATTGGAGCACAAGCAATGTGTAGCAAACTGGGTGTTTTTTATACACAGGTGACAGGAGAGGAGGAGCAGGAGCAGCCGGAGGAGCAAGAGGGAGATAAGGAAGACGAGGCAGATGACCCAGTATGCAGTGAAGATGGAGGCAGGGAGTCCCTCCGAGTCAGTTGCACAAATGGCCCGATGCATCCTCACTTGCTTGCGTAGTAACAGCCGAATTGTCACCATTCGCCAGAGGGATGATTACTGCCTCTGCACTATGTTAGACCCTCGCTACCGGTCCAAAATGGGGGCCTTTTTTACACCCGCTGAGAGGGAGGACAAACTGAACTACTATAGAGACATCCTATGTAGTCATTTGGACACTGCCTATCTGCGCCATCATCCATCCTCTCGCAGGTCTAACCAGGGGGTTCATGTTCATGTTCCACTGCCATGGCTGCTGGTGGGGTGGTGGCAGGAGCAATACCAGTCTAGTACGAGTCTAGAGTCACTGATGACCAGCTTTCATCACCCGCATAGTGAAGAAACTACTCACCAGCAGCTAGACATAGAGCAGAACCTGAACCAGCAGGTGGTAGCATACTTTGAGTGCACCCATGTATCCCACGCCTCCCTGGCATGGATCAGCCAGGATTTCTACCCACCAATGCCTGATGCATCAGGTTTGATCATCCATGCTGCCTCACCCAAACCTTGAAAAAAGAGACCTGTTTCTTCTGGCTACCTGCCTCAGCTACTATTCTGATGTTGCCACCCATTTGATGCCACACATCTGATGCCAAGTGCTCCTACTTATAACCACCATTGTCAGCGGGTACTGTTATTGCCACCCACCTCCCACTCTGTCACCAGGTCACTCTGTGGTCTCCTCATGCTGCTGCCACCTCCACACTATGTCAAATTTCCACTCTGTGGTCTCCCCATGCTGCTGCCACCTCCACACTATGTCACCTTGCCACTCTGTGGCCTCCTCATGCTGCTGTTGCCCCCTCCACACTATGTCACCTTGCCACTCTGTGGCCTCCTCATGCTGCTGCTGCTGCCACCTCTACATTCTGTCATTGTGCCACTCTGTGGCTTCCTCGTGCTGTTGCTGCTGCCAACTCACAACTATGTCACTGGGGCCACTCTGTAGTGTTCTCATGCTGCTTACATCTCACCACTATGTCATTGGGCCACTCTGTGGACTTTTCAAGCTGATCTCCCACCCTCCCCACTCCATGACTATTTTGCCTTTTTGGCCTGGACGACATCACCATTTATTTGACCCTTCTTCTGATCTGTCAGAAGGAAGAAAAATGAGATGCACAACGGATCCTGTCTGTTTAGCAGCTGTAAGGCCTGTATGGTCCCATCAGAATTGGCTTATGATTTGGTAGCCAAAAACAGGAGTGGGTGCACAACACAAAAGGCATAGAAATATTCCATTCACGTGCCATCTCTGTTTTGGATCCACTCCTGTTTTTTTGGGCATTAGCAATACTGCTAGATTACTGACCAAATGCTGACCGAGTGAAGGTTGATGCTCAACAGACAGGATCCGTTTTTTGGGGGTTATTGTTCTGACGGATCAGAGGAAGGGCAAAATAATCAGTGAAGTCAACACACATTTACTGCTGACACCCTCTCCACTCTGTCGGGGGGGGGGGGGGGGGTTCTACTTGTATAAGCGTTTAATAGAACAGGTTCTGTAGACATCTATGTGGAATCAGCTGACAACGGTGTAAATGGAGTGCGCTTCTTCTTGACACTAACATCGACCTGTTTGGTTGAGTTTATACTGTCATACTGATGCACAGTATTGTTTCACTACCACAGCATACTCCCTATGCATGTTACTGCAAGGCTGCAAGGCACAGTGTTCTACACCATTATACATGCTCTCTACAGCCAAGAAATAGCTGTTTTTAACACTATTCGGCGCAAATATTTTCGGATCGAATCGTTTCGGAAAATTCGGCGAACCCACTGAATCGAATTTTTAAAAAATTTGCTCATCTCTACTCACAATCGGTGATGGAAATCACTGACCAAACCACTGACGTGTGAATAAGGCTTTATAAAAAGATTACTATATACTTTAAAGAGTAACTAAACATTTGACTAAAATTTAATAAGATGTCCCTAATGCCCTAATAAAATTTTTCTAATCTAATATATAAAGCTAAATGTACAGTATGTGTGTGTGTGTGTGTGTATGTCCACTAAAGGAATCCACACCATCACATTTAAATTTGGCATTTAGGTACATCAGGTGCCTGAGAAGGTTTTAGACCGGGTCTCAGCTTTCTAGCACGTACGGTTCCTGAGATATTCCCCAAAAAATGCAAATATGGCACATCACATGACCTACATTAGCCGGTAGTAGCCTGCAGGTCTTTCTCTTCATATCCCAACTTCATATCCAAACTGCTATAAACACGGTCACATGTCCCTTATCAGCCAATAGAAGCTTGCAGGTCCTTAGTCTCCACATACACACAGTTTTACACCAGGTTTCTATAACATCCCAGCCATTTTTCTTCACTGCTGCAGGTCAGCTTTAAAGGGGCAGGGTGCTGTGAATGACACTGTTAAGGCAGCGGAGTGCTGTGGAGGTCACAGTTCAGGGGGCAGGTAGGGTGGCCATTCAGCCCACCCTCAAAAGACGGACTTAAAAATCCCGCCCCCAGTTTCTGCTAAACCATGCCCCTTCCCAGTTCGCAACTGACGGGGATTGAAAATATGAAGGTAAAAATCAACTGCTGTCAGCTGCAGGGGTGGGAGGGAGGGTGAATTTCTCCCTGCAGCTCACACTCAGACACGACAGTGCTGCTGTCTGAGAGTGACTGTCTGAGAGTCTGAAAGCCGGACTGTCCTGCCTAAAACCAGACCTCTGTCAACCCTAGGGGCAGGCTGCTAAGGAGGTCACAGTTAAGGGGACAGTCCGCTATGGAGGTCAGGGTTAAGGGGCAGATTGCTGTAGAGGCCACTGTTAAGGGGACGGGGGAATTGTGGAAATCGCTGTTAAGGAGATGGGGTACTGTGGAGGTCACTACAAAAGGGGCGGCCCCTGTGGAAGTCACTGTTAAGGGGGCGGGAAACTATCAAGGTCACTGTTAAAGGGGCGAGCTGCTGTGGAGGTCACTGATAAGGGGACGGGATGCTGTGGATGTCACTGTTAAAGGGGCGGGCGCTGTGGAGGTCTCTGTTAAGGGGACAGGGAACTGTGGAGGTCACAATTAATGGGACGGTCCGCTATGGAGGTCAGTGTTAAATGGTGTGGTGCTGTAGAGGTCACTGTTAAGGGGGGCGGGGCGTTGTGAAGGTCAAATTTTAAGGGAACAGAGCTCTGTAGAGGTCACTGTTAAGGGGGCAGATTATTGTGGAAATAACTGTTAACGAGACGGGGAACTGTGTTCAAACACTATGCCCTCATAGCAGGCATCATTAAACCCTAGGGTATTCCAATGAATCTTGAACTGTATGGTTATATATAGCATCACAGAGCATATCTGTGATTCACTCATTGGGTGATTAAAGGGGTTGTATGGTTTTCTCATAGTGATGACCTATCCTCAGGATAGGTTATCAATATTAGATCAGCAAGGGTAGACTCCTGACACCTCCACCGATCAGCTGTTTGTAGAGACTGCAGTGTTTGTGCAAGTAGCACATTCCATTCACTATCTACCTGCTTGCTGTCAACATCGCAGAGGTGAGCAGTGTAATTACTACTTCATTTGAATGGGAATTAGCAGTTGTAGTTACACTCCGTCCCATTCAAGTGAATGGGACTGAAAAGCTGCAATCACACTGCTCCTCCGCTGCAAGTGAAGTGAACAGTGAAGAGAACTCTCTTTTTAAACTTTTTCTTCAAGTTCTCTGCAAACAGCTGATTGGTAGAGATGCCAAAAGTAAGACCCCCGCCAATCTGATATTGATGATGTTGAGGATAGCAATGTAATTACAGAGTGGGTCATTAAAGGGGTTCTCCAGGAATTAAGAAAATGAAAAAAACTAAATATTACTGTAATATAAATATATTCCCAATTACCGTTCATTAGTTATAATGGCTTGTTTTGTCTGGGGAGCGATCATTAGAAGAAATAAAATGGCTTGCTCTGCTTGTCAGGGATTAAGATCCTGAACACCGTTTATTATGATCTACATCTGAATTTCTGTAGGAATGGAGATCATGAGGAGACATGAAGTACAGAGATGAGATGGGGATGTAACTGATGAGCAGCAGCACTTGTATGCAGTTTCAATTACCAAAGTCTGTCCTGTCCGTCTTCTCTGCACTTTATGTCCCCTCATGAACTCTATTCTCACAGAAATTCAGCTGAAGATTTTAACATCTGTATTCAGGATTATATTCCCTAAAAAGGAGGAGAGGAGGATGAGGCAGCTCTATCGCTCATTGTGGTAAAGTAACTTGTCCTGCTGTCTGATTAGGACAGGTTTTGTTTGTATTAATAGGACAGCGGCCATTTTATTTCTCCTTATGATTGTTCTGTAGTATTTGGGAATATATTTATAATAAAGTAATATTTAGGTATTTTCATTTTTTTTATTCCTGGAAAACCCCTTTAAGGAGTTAAAAGCATTACATGACTAACCCTCCCCATTATTACTTAATCTTGATCACTTGTAGAATCGCTTTGGAGTTTGAACTACTTTGTTTTGACTTTTTGTGAAATTCAGCCAATTCCTTAGTTATTGCACTTCTACCTGTAAACCTGACTGTCAGCATCACTTTAACTAACAGCCTGGAAAAGTTGCGTAGGCCTAACTGGGAAATCATCATAGAGCTCATAGGATTTGTCAATTAAATTAGCCTCAGGAAAAGTTTTAATAAGAGCAGGAGAATTTACCAGGGTCTGCAGTAACCAAACATTCCTGATTTATAGGCTTATTGTCTGAGGCATTCAACCCTTCTTAACTCTGAAATATGAAAAAATACCAATCTAACCCTACAGCTGCATAGTTTGCATTTGAATTTAAAAGCCACTTTTTTTCAATATCCAGAAGAATATGCTGTTAGACACAATATATTAGATTTTGATGATGTAAAAAACATAAAATAAAATGTTTATTGTCTATGTTGTCTATGCAGAAAAGGGCAGAACAAACCCAGTATCGATTTTTGCTGTTAATCCTGGCTTATAGATATTGACATGCCATGCATCTACATTCACTGGTATAGATAGAGGGGTCACAGCGGTTGTAACTGCAGTCACACTTTGCCCAAACCACTGAAGACGCCGGAGCACGGCGAAAGATGTCGGGGGGCAGCGTGGACAATTAGTTTTAACACAGTAAAGTCACGTACCCTGTTTCCCCGAAAATAAGACAGTGTCTTATATTAATTTTTGCTCCCAAAAATGCGCTAGGTCTTATTTTCAGGGGATGTCTTATTTTCCATGACACAGGGGGATCAGAGGGGGGAATCAAAATGGCACAAGAGAATCAGAGGGGAGGGGGATTACTATTTTACGGTAGTACCCCCTTCTGATCCTCCTGTGTCATTTTGATTCCCACCTCTGATCCCCCTGTGTTATTTTAAGTGATCCCACGCCCCTGTGCCAGTGGACAGTGGATTATTTAGTCTCTCTCTCCCCCCTCCCACCTTCACCAGACATCCCCCACTACTTTATCAAACATTTCCCCCCCACCACCTCAGTCACCCCTGTGTGTCTGTGCCAGCCAGATTCCACACAATGTGCCCAGCTCCTGCCCCGCGCGACTCACTGTCTAATCGCGAGTCAGCCAGATTCCGTCAGGGCAGCAGGCGGCAGCTTCTGGACGTCACCCCCGGAAATCAGAGCGGCAGCTTCTGGACGTCACCCCTGAAAATCAGAGCGAGCAGCAGGCGGCAGCTTCTCCAGGCGGCAGCTTCTCCAGGCGGCAGCTTCTCCAGGCGGCAGCGCAGGCTCTCTGATTTAAAGAGACCTCGCACTGCCTGAACAGCTCTGGATGCGCTGCAGCCAATCAGTGAGCTGCGCGGCGGCAGCCGCCGCTACAGTCCAGAGGATTCAGACGCCCTACGGTAGCGTCAGGGGCCTTATATTCTAGCGGGGCCTTATTATCAGGGAGGCCTTATTTTCGGGGGGATGCCTTATATTACAGGGATAGGCAAAACTAGAGGTAGGTCTTATTTTCGGGGGATGTCTTATTTTCGGGGAAAGACGGTAGCCTACATAGATAGGAATGCCTATTATACCCAACTTGTATCAACACTGGCAGCGCGCAGCCAGTCAAACCAATAAGGCTCACTCCGGATAGACTATTACAGGCAGGAGGCTAGTATCATTATAAAATATAAGACTAAGTGACTACTGATCTTTTTTTTTAAAAACTAGCATAGATAATGTTTAAGAATAACTATTAAAGGTTAAGTTTTAGGATATAGGAGGTGTAGGATAATAGGTGTAAGTTAGTCCAAAGGACATTAGTTTGATTTATTGAATAAAACACCACATCCTAACACCATAAGGGGTATACAGCGATTTTGCAGCCTAAGCCCAGGGGGGCCCACAGGGCTCCCCTTGCCAGTGGCACACTGCTGAGTATGTATTGCCATCGTCAGGAGGAGGGGACATTCTGTTTACACTATTAGTGTCAGGGTCACTATTTACTGGGTGCAGTTATTTTTTAGTGCACTGTTTCTGCAGTAAAGTATTGGGGGGACAGTATTAGAGGTGGCAGGATGGGGTGTTAAGAAGGTTGGAGGATTATGGAAAACTAAGATGTATGTTTGTCAAACTCTGCAGAGACAAGACATCACTGAAAGAAATCATCATGGCAGTCTGGTCCGAATGGAGAAGATGAGGAAAGAGAATTCTACATTAGAGGAGACATCACTAGTAGAGATGGCCTAGTGGTTCGTCCAGCGGTCGTTTTACGGCGAACGTTGCTCGTTCACGATTCACCAAACGGGCGAACATATGGCGATGTCCACTGGCACCATATTCCATGACACATCCATCAGGTAGTACAGGACAGCCAATTGAGACGTTTCAGCACATGGACATACCCCCTACCTTATAAATAAACCTGATCTGGCCACCATTTTACATTTAGTTTTTTGCCAGTGTAGGGAGAGGTTGCTGTGTGGAGCAGGGACAGACTGTTAGGGACACCAAATGCTAGCTAATAGGGCCACAAAAGTCCTTTTAAGGACTGGTATAGGTGTGCTATCGATAGGTGTGACTTACTGAGGGGTGTAATATACTTATAATATACTTTCTAACATAGAAAATATATTATAGGGCATTTGTATTGTGCAGCAGTTGTGTGCGGTTCTGCTGCAATACTGCAGCTACACAGAGTGACAAATGCTATTGGAACAAATAATTTCTACTGGTGTGATTTACCAGTTGCCCCTCAAAAAAAACTGATTGAAGCAGGGGTGTTATATACCAATAATATGCTTTTATATAGTGCATTTAGGTAGTGCAGTATTTGTTTGCGGTTTTGCTATGTTAACGCAGCTACACAGAGTGCCAAATGCTATTGGAACAAATAATTTCTACTGGTGTGATATACCAGTTGCCCCCCAAAAAAACTGATTGAGGCAGGGGTGTTATATACCAATAATATGCTTTCTATATAGTGCATTTGGGTAGTGCAGCATTGGTTTGCGGTTTTGCTGCGTTACCTCAGCTACAGATAGTGACAAACAACATTGGAACAAATAATTTCAACTGGTGTGATATACCAGTTGCCCTCCCAAAAAAGTGATTGAGGCAGGTGTGTTATATACCAATAATATACTTTCTATATAGTGCATTTGGGTAGTGCAGCATTTGTTTGCGGTTTTGCTGCTGTAAAATTGATATCCAATGTGTAATCTACCTCCAGCCGCATACTTACTTGTTCTTTAACCCCTTAGGGACGCATGACGTACCGGTACGGCATGTTTCACGAGTCCTTAAAGACCTATGACGTACCGGTACGTCATGGCTTTAAAATGGGATTGCGGCGCCGCGGGGGTTAATCGGAACGGGATGCCCGCTGAAATCATTCAGCGGGCATCCTGTCACAACGCCGGGGGGGGGGTCACATATCGGCTGTGGGGATCAGAAACGTAAAAATGCCCAAAACGTAGATTTTTTCACCCCTCCTGCACCTCTGAATGATTTTAGTCCGGCGGGTGGTGGAGGGGGGGGGGGGGAGTTGCAGGCAGTGCGGGCGGTGCGGAAGGCGGGCGGTGCTGCAGGCGGGATCGCGATCCCCCGCCCACCTCCTCTTGAATATTCATTGGTGTCCAGTGGTTATACCAGAGTGTCAGCACATTGCTGACACTCTGGTATAAACGGCTGACATCTGTGCTGTGATGTCAGCCGTTTAACCCTTTCCATACCGCGGTCCTTACGGACCGCTGTATGGAAAAGGTTAACAGTCAGGGAGCTCACTCCGTCTCCCATCGAGGGGCTGCTGTGCCTTTGCAGCCCCCAGACAGTATGGGGTCACAGAGGGAGGGAGCCCCTCTCCTTACCCTTCCCTGTCTGCTCAGTTGTGGCAGACGGGGAAGGTTCCCATGGCAACAGGACACCTTCTCAGGCATCCTGCTGTCCATGGTGCTGAACAGATCTGTGCTAAAGGCATAGATCTGTTAAGACAAAGTGTAAGTAAAATACAGTACAATACACTATATAGTGTACTGTACTGTAATGTACAGACATCAGACCCACTGGATCTTCAAGAACCAAGTGGGTCTGGGTCCAAAAAATGTAAAAAAAAGTGAAAAAAGTTAAGATAAAAAAAACACATTTATCACTGAATAAAAATTTTAAAAATAAAATACACTACACATATTAGGTATTGCCGCATCCGTAACGACCTGATATATAAAACGGTCATGTTACTTTCCCCACACGGTGAACGACATAAAAATAAATAAATAAAAACTATGAGAAAATTGAAATTTTGCCAACCTTACTTCCCAAAAAAGGTAATAAAAGTGATCAAAAAAGTCGCATGTATGCCAAAATAGTACCAATCAAACCATCATCTCATCCCGCAAAAATCATACCCTACCCAAGATAATCGCCCAAAAACTGAAAAAACTATGGCTCTTAGACTATGGAAACACTAAAACATGATTTTTTTGGTTTCAAAAATGAAATCATTAGTGTAAAACTTACATAAATAAAAAAATTGTATACATATTAGGTATCGCCGCGTCCGTGACAACCTGCTCTATAAAAATACCACATGATCTAACCTGTCAGATGAATGTTGTAAATAACAAAAAAAAACTGTGTCAAAAAAGCTATTTCTTGTTATCTTGCCTCACAAAAAGTGTAATATAGAGCAACCAAAAATCATATGTACCCTAAACTAGTACCAACAAAACTGCCACCCTATCCCGTAGTTTCTAAAATGGGGTCACTTTTTTGGAGTTTCTGCTCTAGGGGTGCATCAGGGGGGCTTCAAATGGGACATGGTGTCAAAAAAACCAGTCGAGCAAAATCTGCCTTCCAAAAACCGTATGGCATTCCTTTCCTTCTGCACCCTGCCGTGTGCCCATACAGCAGTTTACGACCACATATGGGGTGTTTCTGTAAACTACAGAATCAGGGCCATAAATATTGAGTTTTGTTTGGCTGTTAACCCTTGCTTTGTAACTGTGAAGGGTTAACAAAGTTTGTAAAATAAGTTTTGAAATACCTTGAGGGGTGTAGTTTCTTAGATGGGGTCACTTTTATGGAGTTTCTACTCTAGGGGTGCATCAGGGGGCTTCAAATGGGACATGGTGTCAAAAAAACCAGTCCAGCAAAATCTGCCTTCCAAAAACCATATGGCGCACCTTTCCTTCTACGCCCTACTGTGTGCCCGTACAGTAGTTTACGGCCAAATATGGGGTGTTTCTGCAAACTACAGAAACGGGGCAATAAATATAGGATTTTTTTTGGCTGTTAACCCTTGCCTTGTTACTGGAAAAAATGGATTAAAATTGAAAATTTGCCCAAAAATCTAAATTCTGAAATGTTATCACCATTTGCCATTAACTCTTGTGGAACACCTAAAGGGTTAACAACGTTTGTAAAATTAGTTTTGAATACCTTGAGGGGTGTAGTTTCTAGAATGGGTGGTTTCTATTATGTAAGCCTCACAAAGTGACTTCAGACCTGAACTGGTCCCTAAAAAGTGGGTTTTTGAAAATTTCGGAAAAATTTCAAGGTTTGCTTCTAAACTTCTAAGCCTTGCAACATCCCCCAAAAATAAAATATCATTCCCAAATTGATCAAAACATGAAGTAGACATATGGGGAATGTAAATTAATAACTATTTTTGTAGGTATTATTATGTATTATAGAAGTAGAGAAATTGAAACTTGGAAATTTGCAATTCTTTACAAATTTTTGATAAATTTGGTATTTTTTTATAAATAAAAATTAATTTTTTTGACTTCATTTTGCCAGTGTCATGAAGTACAATATGTGACGAAAAAACAATCTCAGAATGGCCTGGATAAGTCAAAGTGTTTTTTAAAGTTATCAGCACTTAAAGTGACACTGGTCAGATTTGCAAAAAATGGCCAAGTCCTTAAAGAGGACCTTTCACCTTGAAAAACATTGTGAACTAAGTATGCTGCCATGGAGAGCGGCGCCCGGGGATCTCACTGCACTTACTATTATCCCTGGGCGCCGCTCCGTTCTCCCGTTATGCCCTACGGTATCTTCTCTCACTAAGTTATAGTAGGCGGTGTCTGCCCTTGTCCTGTGGGCATCTCCTTCTCCTAGGCTGTAGCGCTGGCCAATCGCAGCGCACAGCTCACAGCCTGGGAGAAAAAAAACTCCCAGGCTGTGGGCTGTGCGCTGCGATTGGCCAGCGCTGCAGCCTAGTTGAAGGAGACGCCCACAGGACAAGGGCAGACACCGCCTACTATAACTTAGTGAGTAAAGATACCGGAGGGGATAACGGGAGAACGGAGCAGCACCCAGGGATAATAGTAAGTGCAGTGAGATCCCCGGGCGCCGCTCTCCATGGCAGCATACTTAGTTCACAATGTTTTTCAAGGTGAAAGGTCCTCTTTAAGGTGAAATAGGGCTGAGTCCTTAAGGGGTTAATGTATGGTGAATGCCTAATAGTTGAGGTCTCAACACCAGTGACTACCACGTGTTATCGAATTTCAACTATTATCATTAGGGTTTTTTTCAAGATGGGAGATTTCGTTAGCCATGTTTTTAATCCAATTTTATATTTTTAGTTCTTTTAAACATATGTATTTGACCTGTATTTGTACTGGCCTGCAGTAAAATTGATATCCATTGACCGTGTAATATACCTTCGGCCACATAATTACTTGTTCTTTTCTGTCTGGTGAATGCCTAATGTTTGGGGCCTGTAGTCCAGTGGCCTACAGTAAAATTTTTATCTATTAACCGCATAATGTACCTCGAGCCACATAATCAGAATTTCTTTTATGTCAGGTGAATGCCTAACTTTTAAGGCCCGTACTCCTGTGGCCTAAAATAAAATGTTTCTAGGCTCCAACAGGGCACATTTCAGAGAATTTCCCTTTAAGACGCATAAAAATGTCCCTTGATTAACCACCTCAGCCCCCAGTTCTTAAACACATTGAAAGACCAGGCCACTTTTTACACTTCTGACCTACACTACTTTCACCGTTTATTGCTCGGTCATGCAACTTACCACCCAAATGAATTTTACCTCCTTTTCTTCTCACTAATAGAGCTTTCATTTGGTGGTATTTCATTGCTGCTGACATTTTTACTTTTTTTGTAATTAATCGAAATTTAACGATTTTTTTGCAAAAAAAATGACATTTTTCACTTTCAGTTGTAAAATTTTGCAAAAAAAACGACATCCATATATAAATTTTGCTCTAAATTTATTGTTCTACATGTCTTTGATAAAAAAAAAATGTTTGGGTAAAAAAAAAATGGTTTGGGTAAAAGTTATAGCGTTTAAAAACTATGGTACAAAAATGTGAATTTCCGCTTTTTGAAGCAGCTCTGACTTTCTGAGCACCTGTCATGTTTCCTGAGGTTCTACAATGCCCAGACAGTACAAACACCCCACAAATGACCCCATTTCGGAAAATACACACCCTAAGGTATTCGCTGATGGGCATAGTGAGTTCATAGAACTTTTTATTTTTTGTCACAAGTTAGCGGAAAATGATTTATTTTTTTTTTTTTCTTACAAAGTCTCATATTCCACTAACTTGTGACAAAAAATAAAAAGTTCTATGAACTCACTATGCCCATCACGAAATACCTTGGGGTCTCTTCTTTCCAAAATGGGGTCACTTGTGGGGTAGTTATACTGCCCTGGCATTCTAGGGGCCCAAATGTGTGGTAAGGAGTTTGAAATCAAATTCTGTAAAAAATGACCTGTGAAATCCGAAAGGTGCTCTTTGGAATATGGGCCCCTTTGCCCACCTAGGCTGCAAAAAAGTGTCACACATCTGGTATCTCCGTACTCTGGAGAAGGTGGGGAATGTGTTTTGGGGTGTCATTTTACATATACCCATGCTGGGTGAGAGAAATATCTTGGCAAAAGACAACTTTTCCCATTTTTTGATACAAAGTTGGCATTTGACCAAGATATTTATCTCACCCAGCATGGGTATATGTAAAAAGACACCCCAAAACACATTCCTCAACTTCTCCTGAATACAGAGATACCAGATGTGTGACACTTTTTTGCAGCCTAGGTGGGCAAAGGTGCCCAAATTCCTTTTAGGAGGGCATTTTTAGACATTTGGATACCAGACTTCTTCTCACACTTTGGGGCCCCTAAAATGCCAGGGCAGTATAAATACCCCACATGTGACCCCATTTTGGAAAGAAGACACCCCAAGGTATTCAATGAGGGGCATGGCGAGTTCATAGAAAAAAAATTTTTTTGGCACAAGTTAGCGGAAATTGATTTTTTTGATTTTGTTCTCACAAAGTCTCCCTTTCCGCTAACTTGGGACAAAAATTTCAATCTTTCATGGACTCAATATGCCCCTCAGCGAATACCTTGGGGTGTCTTCTTTCCAAAATGGGGTCATTTGTGGGGTGTTTGTACTGCCCTGGCATTTGAGGGTCTCCGCAATCATTACATGTAAGCCCAGCATTAGGAGTTTCTGCTATTCTCCTTATATTGAGCATACAGGTAATGAGATTTTTTTTTTTCCGTTCAGCCTCTGGGCCTCAATGTGGATGAAAAAATCTCTGCCAAAAAAAGAAAAAGGAGGGGAAAGGCGTCTGCCAGGACATAGGAGCTCCGCCCAACATCCATACCCACTTCAGCTCGTATGCCCTGGCAAACCCGATTTCTCCATTCACATCAATCGATGTGGATGAATAAATCATTGCCGGGATTTTTTTTTTTATATATACAAAGTGTTTGCCAAAGTATATGAACACCGCCACCTCCTCAGCTCATATGCCTCGGCAAACATATCTTTTACTGAAGAGGAGAAATCTCGTCTTGCAGCGCCGCATACACCGACTTGCGTGTAATCTGACAGCAGCGCAATGCTTCTGTCCGAATGCACATCAGTGCTGCAGCTAGTCGATCAGTTGGTCCACCTGGAAGGTAAAAAAAACAAAACAAAAAAGAAAAAACCAGGCCGCAAAGCAATAACTTTATTAACTTTAGAACAGAACATATTAACTTTTTTTAAACTTTTTAAACTTTTTTACTTACCGGTAATTTTTTTTTTGTTTAGTTTTTTTTACCTTTATAGAACAAACCTCTCCTTCCCCATGGGACAATGTGCAAAGCGCAAATCGCCCAAAGATGTGGCGAAGTACGTTATGCACTTTATCCCAGGTGAAAGGAGAGGTTTGCAGCAGCTGTGAGTAAAAGGGCCCTAATAGCCCTGTGTGCCTGTCCTGTGAGATGCAATCCCTATGCTAGGTGTACCTGTGTGTGGTACTTCCGGAAACACTCACCTAAGCATAGGGCAGGGTGGTCAGGGCAGTCAGGACAGAAATAGCGGGTGTCACGCCTTATTCCACTCCTGCTACAGACACGACATTTTTTTCGGGGTGGCGGTTGGGTTGAGGTACCAGCAACGACACTGGGGAAATGTCGCTCGTGTAGACGGCTAACTACACTGGTGGATGGGGCCACGGAACCTCCTGGGTAAAGGAGGTTCGCGATGATCTCTTCCTGGAATTTGAGGAAGGATCCTGTTCTCCAAGCCTTACTGTAGAGAACAAAACTATTGTACAGAGCCAATTGAATTAAATATACAGACACCTTCTTATACCAGCGTCTGGTTCTGCGGGAAACTAAATAGGGAGCCAACATCTGGTCATTGAAGTCCACCCCTCCCATGAGCGCATTATAGTCGTGGACTGAGAGGGGCTTTTCAATGACACGGGTTGCCCTTTCAATTTGGATTGTCGTGTCTGCGTGAATGGAGGAGAGCATGTAAACGTCACGCTTGTCTCTCCATTTCACCGCGAGCAGTTCTTCGTTACACAAGGCAGCCCTCTCCCCCCTTGCAAGACGGGTGGTTACAAGCCGTTGGGGGAAGCCCACGCGACTAGTTCGCGCGGTGCCACAGGCGCAAATCCATTCTAGAAACAAATGCCTAAAGAGGGCCACACTTGTGTAAAAATTGTCCACATAAAGATGGTACCCCTTGCCGAATAAGGGTGACACCAAGTCCCAGACTGTCTTCCCACTGCTCCCCAGGTAGTCAGGGCAACCGACCGGCTCCAGGGTCTGATCTTTTCCCTCATAGATCCGAAATTTGTGGGTATAGCCTGTGGCCCTTTCACAGAGCTTATACAATTTGACCCCATACTGGGCGCACTTGCTTGGGATGTATTGTTTGAAGCCAAGGCGCCCGGTAAAATGTATTAGGGACTCGTCTACGCAGATGTTTTGCTCAGGGGTATACAAATCTGCAAATTTCTGGTTGAAATGGTCTATGAGGGGCCGAATTTTGTGGAGCCGGTCAAAAGCTGGGTGGCCTCTGGGACGGGAGGTGGTGTTGTCGCTAAAATGCAGAAAACGCAGGATGGTCTCAAATCGTGTCCTGGACATAGCAGCAGAGAACATGGGCATGTGATGAATTGGGTTCGTGGACCAATATGACCGCAATTCATGTTTTTTTGTCGGGCCCATGTTGAGGAGAAGGCCCAGAAAAATTTTAAGTTCGGAAACTTGGACTGGTTTCCACCGGAAAGGCTGGGCATAATAGCTTTCCGGGTTTGCGGTTATAAATTGTGTGGCATACTGGTTGGTCTCTGCCACGACTAAGTCCAAGAGCTCCGCAGTCAAGAACAGCTCAAAAAATCCCAGGGCCGAACCGATTTGAGCCGTCTCAACCCGAACTCCAGACTGGGCGGTAAAAGGGGGAACTACAGGTGCGGCTGAAGTTGGTGACTGCCAATCAGGGTTTGCCAGCACCTCAGGGACTCTAGGGGGTCTACGGGCCTGTCTGCGCGGTGGCTGCGACGGGGTAACTACTGCACGTGCCACCGTACCAGCTTCAACTGCCCTTCTGGTGCTCGCTACTTCACCATGTTGTACGGCAGTGCTGGTACTAGGTCCAGGAAGGGCTGCGCTGCTGGTGTAGGCCTCACCACGTGATCCGGCAGCGACAGCCCCACTCTGCTGCTCTTGAAGCGGATCCTGCGTAACCTGTGGTCTAGCGACACGGGGCCGGGTACGCCTGGTGCTGCCAGGGACCTCCACCTCCTCGTCCGAACTTTGGGTCAGAGAGCCACTGCTTTCCACAGGTTCATATTCTGACCCGCTAGATTCGTCAGATGAGGGTTCCCACTCCTCATCCGACTGGGTCAGAATCCTGTAGGCCTCTTCAGAAGAATACCCCCTGTTTGACATTTTGGACTACTAAATTTAGGGGTATTCCCTGAGACTACCCAAGAAAAAAAGCAAACCTGTCTTACAAAGGGGAGGCTAGCGAAGTACCGGAGGCCGCTGCGGTTGATAAAAAATATCAAAACTGATTTTTTTATCGCCGCAGTGCGTGTAAAGTGAATGTGCAGTGATCAAAAATAATAATTTTTTGTCACTGCGGTGGGGCGGGTGTGGGTGAACGCACGTGTGGGCGACCGATCAGGCCTGATCGGGCAAACACTGCGTTTTGGGTGGAGGGCGAACTAAAGTGACACTAATACTATTATAGATCTGACCGTGATCAGTTTTGATCACTTACAGATACTATAAAAGTACAAATGCTGATTAGCGATACGCTAATCAGCGAATAAAAGTGACTGCGGTGCGGTGGGGTGGGCGCTAACTGACGCTAACTACCTAACCAAGGGGCCTAAACTATCCCTAAAACCTATCAGTCAATACCAGTGAAAACAGTTTACACTGATCACTTTTTTTCCTTTCACTAGTGATTGACAGGGGCGATCAAAGGGGTGATCAAAGGGTTAATTGGGGTGCAGGGGGGTGATCTGGGGCTAAGGTGTAGTGTTTGGTGTACTCACAGTTCAGTCTGCTCCTGTGCTGGATCCAACCGACAAAAAGGACCAGCACAGGAGCAGAGAAGCCATATAACAGATCATATTTACTAATATGATCTGTTATCTGGCTTGTGATTCGATTTTTTAAAAATCAGCAACCTGCCAGCGACGATCATTGGCTGGCAGGTTGCTGATGCAATTCTCCTCGAACTTTTGCCGGCCCGCGATGCGCATGCGCGGGCCGGCTGTGACCGAAATCTTGCGTCTCGCGAGAGGACGCGCCGGCGCGTCCACTCGGAATGAAACAACCACCTCCAGGACGCGTCTGTGCGTACAGCGGTCCAGAGGTGGTTAAGATACATATTTTTTGTTGGAATTTTTGGATTAACGTGCATAAATATGAATTCACACATTGTTGATGGGTGTTATAAATATTGAATAAAACCATGTTTATAGACAGTTTGACATCAGATCCATATACCTTATTAATAATTTTACAAATGCCCTCCCAGAACGAGGAGAGAATTGGGCATGAAAACCAAAGATGTACATAATTTCCTGTGTCTTGTCCGCATATCCAGCATATTCTGTCATATTCTGTTATTAAACAAACACCCATTTTGGGCAAAAAACTTTATTTTGCAGCCTTTGCTGCATATGTCATTGTTAGATACACACTTTAGATACTGTGGTTCTATTCAGTTATTTGAAAAACAACCATTTTGGTAAAAAAAACTTTAATTGCGGCCTAGTCTGGATTAGTACGTGTGAGATACACACTTTAGATACTGTGGTTATATTCAGTTATTTGAAAAACAGCCTTTTTGGGCAAAATACTTAAATCGCGGCCTAGTCTGGATCTGTACATATGAGATACACACTTTTAGATACTGTGCTTCTATTCAGTTATTTGAAAAACAGCTATTTTGGACAAAAAACTTAAATTGCGGCCTAGTCTGGATCAGTACGTGTGAGATACACACTTAAGAAACTGTGGTAATATTCTTCTATTAATAAAACACCCTTTTTGTGGAAAAAACTTTAATTGCGTCCTAGTCTGCATCTGTACGTCTGAGATACAACCTTTACATATTGTCGTTCTATTCTGCTATTATTTAAACACCCATTTAGGGCAAGATTCTAAATTTAAGAAATATGAGGAGAGCGTCAAATAAGGGACGTGGCCCAGGTCGTGGTGCTGCTGGTGGAGCTCCTATTGCAGGGAGAGGACGTGGTCGATCTGTGCCAGCTACACACACAAGTGATACCACTTCCTCAGGTGCGAGTAGGCGACAGAACCTGCAGCGGTATTTGGTCGGGCCTAATGCGGCTCTACGAATGGTGAGGCCAGAACAAGTACAGGCGATAGTAGATTGGGTTGCTGACAGTGCCTCCCGTTCCTTCACATTGTCTCCCACCCAGTCCCCTGCTAAAAGAACAGAGTTGGCACCTGCAGCCGATGCCCATCAGTCTTTCACCTCACCCCCTTGCAAATGAGCCAAGCAGTCTGAGCCTCAAGTCATGCAGCAGTCTCTTCAGATTTTTGATGACTCTGTTAGCAGGGTTTCCCAGGGCCATCCACCTATCTCTGCCCCAGAAGTGGAAGAGATTGAGTGCACCGATGCCCAACCACTTATGTTTCAAGATGAGTACATGGGAGGAACATCGCAGCACGTCTCGGATGATGACGAAACACAGGTGCCAACTGCTGGGGCTTTCTAAAGTGTGCAGACTGACAAGGGGGGCAGGGGTGAAGACTGGGTGGAAGCTGATGTGGAGGAGGATGAGGTCCTCGACCTCACATGGAATCAAGGTCATGCGAGTGACCTGTTTTGTTCGGAGGAAGAGGCAATGGTCGCACAGAGCCACCAGCACAGCAGAAGAGGGAGCAGGGTGCAAAAGCGGAGCGGCCATCCCCTAGATAGTACGCCTGCTACTGCCCACCACAGCAAGGGACCAAGCACACCAAAGCCAGCTCCAAGGAGTTCCCTGGCGTGGCAGTTCTTCAGACAATGTGCTGATGACAAGACACGAGTGGTTTGCACGCTGTGCAATCAGAGCCTGAAGCGAGGCATAAACATTCTCAACCTGAGCACAACCTGCATGACCAGGCATCTAAGTGCAAAGCACGAGTGGAGTAGACACCTCAAAAACTAAGAAAAGTCTCTGGCTCCTCCTTCTTCCTCCTCTGCTGAAGTCTCGGCCTCTTCATCCACCTCTGGAGTGACAGTGCCACCTGCCACCCCGCAAACAGAGGATCTGCGAGCAACACTTACCACCTGGGTCACCAAGCATCTCCACAATGTCCCACGGAAGCGTTCAGCTCTCCATCTCTCCCAAACACTGGAGAGGAAGAGGAAGTACCCCCCTACCCACCCGCGATCCCTAGCCCTGAATGCCAGCATTTATAAATTTCTGGCCTTTGAAATGCTGTAATTTCGTCTGGTGGAGACGGAGAGTTTTAAAGGCCTTATGGCGGTGGCTGTCCCACAGTACGTCGTGCCCAGCTGCCACTACTTTTCCAGGCGAGCCATCCCTACCCTGCACAACCAAGTGGGGGACAAAATCAGGTGTGCACTGCGCAACGCCATCTGTGCAAGGTGCACCTCACTACGGATACGTGGACCAGTGGTTCTATTTAGGCAGGAACTATTCAGTCAGGTTCTATTTGGTCAGGGACATTATATCTCCATAACAACACACTGGGTAAATGCAGTGGTGGCTGGGCCTGAGGCTGATAGCCGTTTGGCGCATGTCCTTCCACCACCGAGGATTGCAGGGCGCTTCAGATTTCCTCCTGTTGTTTCCTCCTCCTACTCTGCTTCCTCATCCTCTACCGGCTCCTCATCCGGTCAGCATAACACCTTCACCACCAATTTCAGCACAGCCAGGGGTAAACGACAGCAGGCAGTTTTAAAACTTATCTGTTTGGGTGACAAGGCCCCACACCGAGCAGGAGCTGTGGACGGGCCTTGAACAACAGACCGATGAGTGGTTGGTGCCAGTGAGCCTCAAGCCTGGCCTGGTAGTGTGCGATAATGGGTGAAATCTCGTAGCAGCTCTGAGACTAGCTGGTTTGACGCACATCCCTTGCCTGGCGTATGTGCTGAATTTGGTGGTGCAGAGATTCCATAAAATTTACCCCGACATGTCAGAGCTGCTGCATAAAGTGCGGGCCGTCTGTGCGCGCTTTCGGCGTTCTCACCCTGCTGCTGCTCGCCTGTCAGCGCTGCAGCGTAACTTCGGCCTTCCTGCTCACCGCCTCATATGCGACGTGCCCACAAGGTGGAACTCCACCTTGCACATGCTGGCCAGACTGTGCGAGCAGCAGCAGGCGATAGTGGAGTTTCAGCTGCAGCACGCATGGGTGAGTCGCTCTGCAGAACAGCACCACTTCACCACCAATGACTGGGCCTCAATGCGAGACCTGTGTTCCTTGATGCACTGTTTAGAGTACTCCACCAACATGGCCAGTGCCGATAACGCCATTCTCAGTTTTACTATTCCACTTCTATGCCTCCTTGAAAAAACGCTCCTGGCGATGATGGAAGAGAATGTGGCACAGGAGGAGGAGGAGGAGGAAGAGAGATCATTTCGTAGGGTTTCCGGCCAGTCATTCACAAGTGGCTCCGAGGGTGGGTTCCTGCACCCACATACGCCAGGTACACAATTGTCCAGCCAGGGCACTGTTCTGGAGGATGACGAGGTGGAAGATGAGGAGGAGGAGATGGAGGAGGAGGAACCTTGTTTACAGTAGTTTGGCACCCAGACCAGCTCATGGCCATCACTGGTGCATGGCTGGAGGGATACAGAGGACACAGACAATACACCTCCCACATTGGACAGCTTTTCGTTGCCTCTGGCCAGCCTGGTACACATGCTGCAGTGTCTCCGCAACGACCACCGAGTTGCCCACATTCTAACTTGTGCTGATTACTGGGTGGCCACGCTGCTGGATCCCCATTACAAGGACAACGTACCGTCCTTAATTCCCTCACTGGAGCGTTATCATAAGATGCGTGAGTACAAGCGCACGCTGGTAGACACGCTGCTGGTGGCATTCCCACCTGACAGCGGGGGCACAGTGGAAGCACAAGGCGAAGGCAGAGGAAGAGGTCGCCAACGTAGCTGGGGCACCGCCAGCACCTCAGAAGGCAGAATTAGCATGGCCGAAATGTGGAAAAGCTTTGTCAGCACGCCACAACAACCAGCACCACCTGCTGATATGGAACGTCTTAGCAGGAGGCAGCATTTCACCAACATGGTGGAGCAGTATGTGTGCACACGCCTACACGTACTGAATTATGGGTCTGCCCCCTTCAACTTCTGGGTCTCCAAATTGGGCACATGGCCTGAGCTTGCCCTTTACACCTTGGAGGTGCTGGCCTGCCCTGCAGCCAGTGTATTGTCTGAACGTGTGTTTAGCACGACTGGAGGGGGTTATCACAGGTTATATTTCCCAATGTTTTGGGGTGTAGCCGAATAAAAAAAAAAGAAAAAGAAATCTTAAACCAAAAAGTAGTGTAGGCTACCTCCTCCTCCGACAGCGCCACTTCCACCTACACCGCCACATCCACCGCCTCCTCAACCTCCTACTCCATATAGACCTCGTCCTCCTAGATCAAGATTATTAGTTTTAATTTTTACGTATTTTGTTATTTGAAGTCATTTCCCTATCCACATTTGTTTTCAGAGCATTTGCCATGCTCTTAACCTCATTTTGCTGGCATTTGCAGCCCTCTAGCCCTTTCTGTGACATTTTTAGAGCTATTTTAGTGCTCAAAAGTCCGGGTCCCTATTGACTTCAATCGGGTTAGGGGTCAAGTTCGGGTCAAGTTCGGGTCCCGAACTCCACTTTTTTGTGAAGTTCGGCCAAACCCGTCGAACCCGAACATCCAGGTGTCCGTTCAACTCTACCCATGAACCTTTAGCTACTCCCCAGTCTACATTACTGTTGTGCCATACTGTACATGGTAGCATTACCACTGAGACCACCGAGGTACGTCATCGTTCCAGGAAAATCACTGAAGATGGTTGGGGATCATTGGAGTGTCAGTGGGAATTTAACAGGTGAGTAATAATTGTTTCTTGGGTCTGACATTTCCTGTATCTATTTTCATTAATAATCAGACAATTCTCTTTATTTTCACAATATGTAATTTTCTTATGATGCATTCCTGTTAATAATATCAATAGGTGCTATGGATTTTAAAGCATAACCATTGATATGATATCACTACCGGTGTTGAAAATAGAGGACCAGTAGTAGAGGAAGCAGTGAGGTTAAAGTTTTTTTTTTAAGACAATAACTGTAAAAAAAAATCATGTGTATCAGTGAGGGCAAACCTATTAAACCCTATTTGGAGGTTTTTTAGTTTTTTGCATTTATATTTTTCTTCCCTATCTTCCTTGAGCCATAACTTTTTTATTTTTCCGTTTACAAAGTCGTATGAGGGCTTATTTCTACTTTCTAATGTCATCATTTAATATGGCATACAATGTAGTGGGAAGTGGGAAAAAAATTCCAAATGGGGTGGAATTGGAAAAAAAAAACTAAATTCTTCTACTGCTTTACGGGTTTTGTACCTACGGTGTTCCCTTTGTGGCAAAACTGGTCATATTTCCTGATAGGGTTGACCACGCTGAGTAAAACAATGCCTTATTTATGGTATTTCACTGCATCGTTCTTCTGGAAAATATATATATTTTTTATTATTATTAAGTAAATTAGGTCTTTGGTGCACCAAGAAGGTCCGAGTGCAAAAGAGGAAAGAGGCACCAAGTGCATGTCATATGGGGACCATCATGATGGCATACTAATGCAATGAGATTCCAAGGCATTAAGCATATATGATGTCCCCCTGGGGACATTGTTGTCAAGTTAGTACGCAAGGACGCTTAATGGACCTTCTGGCTGGACACATTTAAACCGAGTGGACTGAACAATCACATGTCTTTTGCTTGTTTCATTGAATAATGAATAATTATATTTATGGCATGCTCTATTGACTAGGGCCAATATTTCAAGATGTAATTGATGATCCAGACCTTTGTATTCTTAAATGAGAATGTCATAGGGCCCCCATATCAACAGTTTATTTTTAGATTTTTTCTATTCTGTTACTAAGGTTTATTGTGGTTTGCACTGGTCCATTGGCCAGATATGATTCTACTTGTTCTTTTGCCATATGTGCCATTATGAAGACGCCCACATACTGATTGACCTAGGGAATTCAGACTGATGTGACCTTGCACACTAATGGTGCTATTTGGCACTGTAGGATTGTACTATATTGATCCCCAAACTGTGTTCCATATCCTTATCACTCACAGAACTGTAGACAAGCTTAATGTGCTTATACAGACACATACAGACTGTGATGATTTGTCAACCACAAAATTATGTCTGCAGTATACCTAGCTGTGGATGTAATGCACTTATGGGGTTTGATGTTCTACTGTACGTCTTCCCTAACCTACCTGCTATATACTCGTCAGCCACCATGCATTTCCCCATATAACATACCCAGCGCACCAAATGCTGCCACCAGGGGTTAATCATTGAGAGAATGCTGTGAGAACCTTTTTTTTTTTTTTTGCTGTATGGTCCAAATAATTTCTTGTAGCTACTAGTGTTGAGTGAATCGGGTTCGGACTGCTGTACCCGGACCTGATTAGTTTGAAAACTTCATTAACAATATAGCCTCCATACTACCATAAAATGTACGGGCTCCGCTGAGGTCTTTGCGATCTTGCTGCAAATATCTCAAGACTTGATTCATCTCGCGACTATGACGTGACACTTCAGTTCTGCGCATAAATTACAGTGTTAAAATCCGAAGCTGAACTCGGCTTTGTGCCTCATTAACGAAGCAGAGTTCAGCTTCAGATTTTGACACCGTAATTTATGTACATAACCAAAGCGTCACATCCTAGGCACAAGGTGAAGCAAGTTTTGTGATATTTGCAGCAAGATCGCAAAGACCTCCGCAGAGCCCATACATTTTATGGTAGTACAGAGGCTATATTGTTAATGAAGTTTTCAAACTAATCAGGTTCGATACAGTAGTCGGAACCTATTTCGCTCAACACTAGTAGCTACTTTGTGCCCCCAAGTCAATAGGTAGCTATAGCCGAACTCAAAGGGGGCATGTAAACACCAAACCTATATCCCCACCTATAATCAACCCATATACACCAAAGAATAGAACACCAATAGAAGTATATGTGGTTCAGTAGTAAATAACAAGCTATTCACACATCCATCGTGATTATAGTATCACATTTTTATGAAACATGTATTACAGACATGATTGGCATACACAAATACATTAAAAACTGTTAAAAACACCAACACAGTGACCAAACGGCTGGATGAACATAATAAAATGCAAGTGCAAAAAGTGTTTTTAGGGAGGTACTATAAAGTGTAGATTCAAGAGATCAAACACAAGTATTATACACACAGCCTAATAGTATGGCTATGAAGGGTACAGATCAAATAACATATGAAAGAGAAAAAAATATATGTGATCCGGTATAATACAAAGTATATAGCAACTATCTATATAATACCAACCAAATTATTGTGTCCCCGCCTCAGGTCAGACGACCACGCCCCGACGCGCGTTTCACCCTCAGCTTTCTCAAGGGGTATTTATTGTTGAACCACATATACTTCTATTGATGTTCTAAAAGGGGGCATGAGCCTACGGCAGCATGAACTCTAAATAAATTAGGCATGTCTATGTTTTTGATGTAAAAGAAAAAAAACAAAATTAAAATGTATAATTCTTCATTTCTTTTTTATGGAATAGCATATGTCTGTCATGCATGTCAGTCAGTGGAACTATTTCTGACAAATTCATATGTTTTTTTCATTGTTCAAATCATTGAGTAAAGAGGTACAATGTGGTTCCACAAATAACAGCTGCTTGTCGAGTAATCTATGCCATGTGGGAGCCTGCACTTTAATTTGTGTGACGGGTTCAGTTAAATCTTTCTTGATTAATGTATTCATACTTGAAAATGCAAGTTGGATTACTGCTGTTTTTGGAGACGCTGACTATAGATAGAGAATAAAGAAGCTTGACAACTGGTCATAATTAAACCCCACATGATTAATATACACAAAATCCTGAGTAGACGCGTGGAGTGCAACATAAAATATGGATTGCAGATTGTAGTTAAATGGTATTCTTGTGCCTTCAGTTTTATGTGTATTATGTTTGTTTCTTTAACTCATCATCACGATAGTTGTTACTGTACTGGCTAAAAGCAAATGGAATTCACAGAAATGAATCAGCATATGTGGTTAACAGTTTTCAACTTATTGAAAAAGAAGTCAAGAAATGTGCAGAAATGAGCTGATCGGAGAAAAAAAAAGGAGGAGGAGGAAAGGAGAATGGAGAGCAAAGATGTAGAAGAAAGAAAGATAAGAAGATGATAATATGGAGAGTAAGGGTCCATTCACACATCCGTGTGTGTTTTGCGGATCCACGGATCCGCAAAACACGGACACCGGTAATGTGCGTTGCACATTTTGCGAACCGCAAAGTTCCCAGCCTGGGAGGTTTCCCCTGAATTCAAGAGCACTTGGGAACAGGGATTATCCCAATGTTCCAGAATCCTTATAGGAATGCTCAGTGAGCATGATAGGGAGTTGTTACGCCATACAAAACAGAGACTAGTTAGTTTGGAGACGAAATTGGCATTACACGATAAAACGAAAGTGGAGAACTAGTACACCAAATTAAGGGAGATACTGGATAATTATGATAAAAAGATTATGTTGGGGAAGAAATCTAAATTCCAACGTGACAAAACTGATTTTGAGAATAAACAGGCTTACAAGTGGAAACATGCAGGTAACATGCAGAGTCAGGGTAGGGGCCATGCTACAAATCCATCAACAAAAAATGTGGGGGGTCACTCTGAGCCAAGTGATCAGAGCCTGAGTAAGGGTGATTTTTTATCAGAGGCCAGTGACGAGGGAGGACCAGGAGGGGATTACGCAAATCCAAGAAAAAGAGGACCCCAACACCGCAGGGGCAACAATTATCCACTCTTTCAGAAGAGACGCCTACAACAATACTAAACGGTGCTGAGGCCAATGCTCTCCAAGTCATAAACATATCCTCATATAACCTGACCCCTCTTGAAAACTCAGTACTAGAAAAGGGACTCTCTTTTTCTCCTATGTGCATTCTGGATAAGTTTGAATTCGTCAAAGATACATATTTGTTTTGCAGATAACTGTGCTTCAAACTTTTATACGATCAACCGTCGATGCTACATGACCTGGCTGTTGATGAACGTGGTGCATTCATGGATCTTATGGATCTTCTACAGGAAAATTAGTCAGAAACAGGTAGGAGGTGTTTCACTCTGCATAAACATGGTTATAAGGGAAAATAATAGCATTCTGAATACAGAATGCATAGTAAAATAGCGCTGGAGGGGTTAAAAAAATAAAATAAATATTTAACTCACCTTAGTCCACTTGATCGCGCTGCCGGCATCTCCTTCTGTCTACTTCTTTGCTGATTGTAGGAACAGGACCTGTGGTGAAGTCACTCCGGTCGTCACATGGTCCATCACATGATCCATCACCATGGCAAAAGATCATGTGATGGATCATGTGATGACCGGAGTGACGTCACCACAGGTCCTGTTCCTACAATCAGCAAAGAAGGAGACAGAAGGAGATGCCGGCAGCGCGATCAAGTGGACTAAGGTGAGTTAAATTTTTTATTTTTATTTTTTAACCCCTCCAGCGCTATTTTACTATGCATTCTGTATTCAGAATGCTATTATTTTCCCTTATAACCATGTTATAAGGGGAAATAATAATGATCGGGTCTCCATCCCGATCGTCTCCTAGCAACCGTGCGTGAAAATCGCACCGCATCCGCACCTGCTTGCGGATGCTTGCGATTTTCACACAACCCCATTCACTTCTATGGGTCCTGTGTTGCGTGAAAAACACAGAAAATAGAGCATGCTGCGATTTTCACGCAACGCACAAGTGATGCGTGAAAATCACCGCTCATGTGAACAGCCCCATAGAAATGAATAGGTCGGGATTCAGTGCGGGTGCAATGCGTTCACCTCCCGCATTGCACCCGCGCGGAATACTCGCCCGTGTGAACTCAGCCTAAGTCTGTCTTTATGTAATGACTCACAGTAATAATGTATTTGACTAGAGATAAGCGGACACCTGGATGTTCGGGTTCGATGGGTTCGGCCGAACTTCGGAAAAAAGTTCGAGTTCCGGACCCGAACTTGACCCCGAACCCGAACCCCATTGAAGTCAATGGGGACCCGGACTTTTGAGCACTAAAATGGCTGTAAAAATGTCATGGAAAAGGCTGGAGGGCTGCAAATGGCGTCAAAATGTGGTTAAGAGCATAACAAGTGCTCTGCAAACAAATGTGGATAGGAAAATGACTTTAAATAACATAAAATACATAAAAATAAAAAATAATAATCTTGATCTAGGAGGACCAGGTCCATATGGAGTAGGAGTTTGAGGAGGCGGTGGACGTGGCGGTGGCGGTGGAAGCCGCGGTGGAGGAGGAGGTAGCCTACACTGTTTTTTTTTGTTTTTAATTTTATTTTTAAAATTAGGGTACACCCCAAAACATTGGGAAATATAACCTGTGATAACCCCCTCCAGTCGTGCTAAACACACGTTCTGACAATACACTGGCTGCAGGGCAGGCCAGCACCCCCAAGGGGTAAAGGGCAAGCTCAGGCCATGTACCCAATTTGGAGACCCAGAAGTTGCAAGGGCTGACCCCTGTCAGTCAGGTTGTGTAGGCGTGTGCACACTTACTGCCCCACCGTGTCGCACGTCCCCGTGATGTTCACGATCCAATTTGATATCTGCTCTATCAACTTTCGATGTTCTTTTATGCGCCTACCATGGTGATTATGGGTTGCGGGGAATCAGGTTTCCAGGCCGGAGAGGGAGCGTGAGAAAAAGAGACCAAATTTAAGGGAGGATCCATTTTTTCAAATATAAAATTAGAGTTGAAATATGGGAGAAATTCTTAAAGCATAAAAGTGTGACAACTTTTCAAAGTTTAAGCATTAAATGTAAGGATGTGGTGCGCATTAATTACTGAATAATATATAAAATTTTATTCCCTGTCACCTATGCATAGCAGGTGTTTATTCACATCTAAAATTGCATAATGTCAACCCAAGAATGTAACAGAAAAATTATTGAAATTTATTAAGCTGTCAACTAGGTAGAGGAGGGTATATTACACCCAAAAATTTCACCAGAATATATAACTGACAATTTTTTTTTTAACCTGTCTACTAGGTATAGCAGTGGTACTATACACACCAAAATTGGGGAATTTCACCCTAAAATGTAAATGACAATTTATTTATTTTTTAACGGGCCTACTAGGTATAGCAGTGGTACTATACACCCAAAAATTTGTTAATTTCTCCCGAAAAAGTAAATGACAATTTTTTTTTTGTTTAACCTGTCTACTAGGTATAGCAGTGGTGCTATACACAAAAAAATTGGTTAATTTCACCCTAAAATGTAAATGACAAAGTAGTGAAATGATATAAAATAAAACACGTACAAAAAAAAATATATGGATTTATGAGGTGGAGTTCCATATGGAGTAGGAGTTTGAGGAGGCGGTGGGCGCAGCTGAGTAGGTGGAAGCGGCGGTGGAGGAGGACGAGATAGCCAACACAGGTTTTTGGTTTAATTTAATTTTGTAAAATTAAGGTACACTCCAAAAGAGTGTGAAATATCCAAAATACAAACATGAGCAATTGCACTGCAGTATAACAATGGCTGCTTAGTGCCGGCATACATATCTAATCTGCACAAGGTACGGACAAGTCCTGAGGGATCCATGCCTGGTTCATTTTAATGAATGTGAGCTTGTCCACATTGGCTGTGGACAGGCGACTGCGCTTGTCTGTGATGATGCCCCCTGCCATGCTAAACACACGTTCAGATAATACACTGGCTGCAGGGCAGGCCAGCACCTCCAAGGCATAAGGGGCAAGCTCAGGCCATGTGCCCAATTTGGAGACCCAGAAGTTGAAGGGGGCAGACCCGTCATTCAGTACGTGTAGGCGTGTGCACACATACTGCTCCACCATGTTGGTGAAATGCTGCCTCCTGCTAAGACGTTCCATATCAGCTGGTGGTGCTGGTTGTTGTGGCGTGCTGACAAAGCTTTTCCACATTTCGGCCATGCTAACCCTGCCTTCTGAGGTGCTGGCGGTGCCCCAGCTGCGTTGGCGACCTTTTCCTCGTCCTCTGCCTTCGCCTTGTGCTTCCACTGTGCCCCTGCTGTCAGGTAGGAATGCCACCAGCAGCGCGTCTACCAGTACTCGCGCATCTTACCATCACGGTACGTTGTCCTTGTAACAGGGATCCAGCAGCGTGGCCACCCAGTTCTCAGCACAAGTTACAATGTGGGCAACTCGGCGGTCGTTGCGGAGACACTGCAGCACGTAATCGCTCATGTGTGCCAGGCTGCCCAGAGGCAACGAAAAGCTGTCCTCTGTGGAAGGTGTGTCGTCTGTGTCCTCTGTATCCCCCCATCCACGCACCAGTGATGGCCACGAGCTGGTCTGGGTGCCACCCTGCTGTGAACATGGTTCCTCCTCATCCTCCAGAACTGTGCCCTGGCTGGACAATTGTGTACCTTGGGTTTGTGGGTGCAGGAACCACTTGGGAATGACTGGCCGGAAACCCTACGAAATGATCCCTCTTCCTCCTCCTCCTACTGTGCCACATCCTCTTCCATCATCGCCAGGAGCGTTCTTTCAAGGAGGCATAAAAGTGGGATAGTAACGCTGAGAACGGCGTTATCGGCACTGGCCATGTTGGTGGAGTACTCGAAACAGCTCAACAAGGAACACAGGTCTCGCATGGAGGCCCAGTCATTGGTGGTGAAGTGGTGCTGTTCCGCCGAGCGACTCATCCGTGCGTGCTGCAGCTGAAACTCCACTATCGCCTGCTGCTGCTCGCAGAGTCTGGCCAACATGTGCAAGGTGGAGTTCCACCTTGTGGGCACGTCGCATATGAGGCGGTGAGCGGGAAGGCCGAAGTTACGCTGCAGCGCTGACAGGCGAGCAGCAGCAGGGTGAGAACGCCGAAAGTGCGCACAGACGGCCTGCACTTTATGCAGCAGCTCTGAAATGTCGGGGTAATTTTTAAGGAATTTCTGCACCACCAAATTTAGCACATGCACCAGGCAAGGGATGTGCGTCAAACCAGCTAGTCCCAGAGCTGCTACGACATTTTGCCCATTGTCACACACGACCAGACCGGGCTTGAGGCTGACTGGCACAAACCACTCATCGGTCTGTTGTTCAAGGCCCGTCCACAGCTCCTGCGCGTTGTGGGGTTTGTCCCCCAAACAGATAAGTTTTAAAACTGCCTGCTGTCGTTTACCCCTGGCTGTGCTGAAGTTGGTAGTAAAGGTGTTACGCTGACCGGATGAGGAGCTGGTAGAGGATGAGGAAGCAGAGTAGGAGGAGAAAGCAACAATAGGCAAACTGAAGCGCCCTGCAATCCTTGATGGAGGAAGGACATGCGCCAAACTGCTATCCGCCTCAGGCCCAGCCGCCACTGCATTTACCCAGTGTGCTGTTATGGAGATATAACGGCCCTGACCATGCTTACTGGTCCACGTATCTGTAGTCAGGTGCACCTTGCCACAGATGGCGTTGCGCAGTAAGGAACACTGGATCTCGGCTAAGAGAGATTTTGATGAGTGGGCGGAGAAAATGGAGATTTCGAAAAGATCTCAACTAGAGGCTCGTTTGCATAGATTTGGTAACAAATCTGGGAAGTTGCTGGCCTCCTTGGCTAAAGGTAGGCGTCCCTTGAATCATATCCAGGTGGTGAGGAGAGGAGATGGGACCAGGGAGCACAGACCACAACAGATTAATAAGGTGTTTGAACACTATATGGCAGCATTTTACCAGAATGCGGGGGATAGGGTGGAGGAGGGGAGGGCTTTCTTAGAGCGTATCTCCTTGCCAACTCTGACAACGGAGCAGTTGGATACCTTGAACGCCCCATTGACAGCAGCGGAGGTGCAAGCAATTATAAAATCCTTTCCCTCTGGTAAAGCCCCAGGCCCGGATGGGTATACGGCAGATTTTTTTAAAGCATTGGATGCTCAGGTGGTGCCATATTTGACGTCCCTTTATTCTTCCATAGTTGAGGGGTCTGTATTGCCGGAGCGGATGAATACAGCTCATATTACACTGCTCAAAAAAATAAAGGGAACACTTAAACAACACAATGTAACTCCAAGTCAATCACATTTCAGTGAAATCCAACTGTCCACTTAGGAAGCAACACTGAGTGACAATCAATTTCACATGCTGTTGTGCAAATGGGATAGACAACAGGTGGAAATTATAGGCAATTAGCAAGACACCCCCAATAAAGGAGTGGTTTTGCAGGTGGTAACCACAGACCACTTCTCAGTTCCTATGCTTCCTGGCTGATGTTTTGGTCACTTTTGAATGCTGGCGGTGCTTTCACTCTAGTGGTAGCATGAGACAGAGTCTACAACCCACACAAGTGGCTCAGGTAGTGCAGCTTATCCAGGATGGCACATACATCAATGCGAGCTGTGGCAAGAAGGTTTGCTGTGTCTGTCAGCGTAGTGTCCAGAGCATGGAGGCGCTACCAGGAGACAGGCCAGTACATCAGGAGACGTGGAGGAGGCCGTAGGAGGGCAACAACCCAGCAGCAGGACCGCTACCTCTGCCTTTGTGCAAGGAGGAACAGGAGGAGCACTGCCAGAGCCCTGCAAAATGACCTCCAGCAGGCCACAAATGTGCATGTGTCTGCTCAAATGGTCAGAAATAGACTCCATGAGGGTGATATGAGGGCCCGACGTCCACAGGTGGGGGTTGTGCTTACAGCCCAACATCGTGCAGGACGTTTGGCATTTGCCAGAGAACACCAAGATTGGCAAATTCGCCACTGGCGCCCTGTGCTCTTCACAGATGAAAGCAGGTTCACACTGAGCACATGTGACAGACGTGACAGAGTCTGGAGACGCTGTGGAGAACGCTCTGCTGCCTGCAACATCCTCCAGCATGACCTGTTTGGCATTGGTTCAGTAATGGTGTGGGGTGGCATTTCTTTGGAGGGCCGCGCAGCCCTCCATGTGCTCACCAGAGGTAGCCTGACTGCCATTAGCTACCGAGATGAGATCCTCAGACCCCTTGTGAGACCATATGCTGGTGCGGTTGGCCCTGGGTTCCTCCTAATGCAAGACAATGCTAGACCTCATGTGGCTGGAGTGTGTCAGCAGTTCCTGCAAGACGAAGGCATTGATGCTATGGACTGGCCCGCCCGTTCCCCAGACCTGAATCCAATTGAGCACATCTGGGACATCATGTCTCGCTCTATCCACCAACGTCACGTTGCACCACAGATTGTCCAGGAGTTGGCAGATGCTTTAGTCCAGGTCTGGGAGGAGATCCCTCAGGAGACCGTCCGCCACCTCATCAGGAGCATGCACAGGCGTTGTAGGGAGGTCATACAGGCACGTGGAGGCCACACACACTACTGAGCCTCATTTTGACTTGTTTTAAGGACATTACATCAAAGTTGGATCAGCCTGTAGTGTGTTTCTCCACTTTAATTTTGAGTGTGACTCCAAATCCAGACCTCCATGGGTTGAAAAATTTCATTTCCATTTATTTATTTTTGTGTGATTTTGTTGTCATCACATTCAACTATGTAAAGAACAAAGTATTTCAGAAGAAAATTTAATTAACTCAGATCTAGGATGTGTTATTTTTGTGTTCCCTTTATTTTTTTGAGCAGTGTATATTGCTTCATAAAGCCGGAAAAGATCCGGAAAACTTGACATCTTATAGGCCAATATCCTTAATAAAACATGATCTTAAAATCTTATCAAAGTTGCTTGCTAATAGGCTGGCCATTGTTTTGCCCTCTTTGATTTCCCCTGCGCAGGTGGGTTTTGTTAAAGGTAGGGCGGCTGTCACCAATTTAAGGAAAGTACTATTAGCCCTTTCTGTGGCCGGAAAGGTAGAATACCAGGGGCGGGATCCAGCCATTCTCACTTTAGATGCGGAAAAAGCTTTCGATAGCATTAACTGGAAATGGCTGGGTCTCGCCCTGGATTTGGTGGGTATTAAGGAGATGTTTCGTACGCTCTTAGATGGGTTATACTTGGGTCCACGGGCAAGGGTCTGCACAGGAGGCTACATATCTGATTCGTTCTTGTTACAAAGGGGAACTAGGGAGGGCTGCCCCCTGTCTCCTCTCCTGTTTGACTTGGCGATAGAGCCATTGTCAAGGTGGCTAGACTCGGAAGATTTATTTGAGGGCCTACGGGTGGGTAAGAAGCAGCTGCGTATGGCTTTGTTTGCCGATGATATCTTGCTTTTCTTGTCTAACCCTGTAAGAGATATTGGGAGGATTATGGAGGCGTTAGAAGAGTTTGGTCTTCTTTCTGGGTTGAAAATGAATAGATCAAAGAGTTAGGTTTTATTTTTGAAGGGCGGGGGGCAGAGGGTGGCGGGAAGTGTTCTAGGGGGTATTCCAATTGCCCGATTTTACATAACGTACCTAGGTATTAAAGTCGGAACCACTTCTGAGTCCATATATAGACTTAATTATGATCCGTTAATAACCAAAATAGTTCAGGAGTTGCAGAGATGGAGGGATCTTCCGCTGTCGTTGTTGGGGCGTAATCATCTTATTAAGATGATGTCAGTCTCCAAATTGCTCTACCCTATGTAGACCATCCCCATTCTGTTAAAACATAAAGATGTCTCTAAATTAGTAAAAGCGTTCAAGCATTTTCTGTGGCACGGCAAGAGGCCCAGGATATCAATGCGTTCCCTGGTGAAGGGAATTGAACAGGGAGGGATTGCGTTTCCTGACATCAGGAATTACAATCTGGCCTGCATGGCAAGGCATATATGTGACTGGATAAATGGCTCTAACTTTTATTCAGCTTTAATGTTGGAAAGGGAATTCTGTGCTCCCTGGTCTCCGGTGGCGCTGCTGCATTCAAGGTTGCAGGTGATTCCTATATGGATTAAGCAATCTTTATTGTTTAAGGACACAATAGCAGCGTGGAGGATTCTTAGGAAAAAGTACTGGTTGTCGTACAGAATTTCCAAGCATCTTCCACTGAATTCCCGCAGGGCAATAATCCTGAATTCCCGCAGGGCAATAGGAATAAATTGTTCGAGGAATGGAGGCAGAAAGGGATTCTGTGTGTGAAACATTTATTACATGAATCGGAGCCTAGGTGGCTAAATGGAGAAGAATTGATTACTAAGTTCTCCTTGTCATCCTTTCAAACTATTCAGTCGTCTCAAGTGAAGGTGGGGGTGATAAACCAGCTGGTGTTGGTGCAGAAGGAGGTTCGTAGAAATATTCTAGATAAGATTTTAGACTTGGGAGGTGGGAAGATCTCGATCTCTACAATCTATACTGATATGAGGAGAGAGGATGGGACTAGGGATAGGAATAAGTTTTTGGGGAAATGGGCGGAGCAACTGGATGATAGGGATATTGAGCAGAAGATAATAAAAGGCTGGGAAGTAGTTAGGAGACATGTAGTTAATGAGTCTTGGAGGGACACGCAGGTTAGACTTATATATAGGGCTATTTATGGCTTTAATATTCCTCCTCATCCGGCTAAACCAGACAGGATTACAAGTTGCCCGAAGTGTGGACTAGGTTTCTCGGATTTATTCCATAGGATTTGGTCATGTCCCAAGAGTAAAAGGTTGTGGGAGGAAGTGGGGAGTTTGGTCCGGGGGATCTGGGGAAGGGAGTTTCCATTGTCTGCCAAATTATATTTATTTTATTATGAGGAGGGGGAGGTAGGACAGTTACCCCGTTTGTTTCATACGATATGTATGATAGTGAAGCGTAGTCTCCTGCAACAATGGCTTCATGATGATACTCCAGGGTTACAGTTTATAATAGAACAACTAAAACGTGTTTTTTTTATGGAAAGGTTGAACTCTCTTGCGACAAAGGAACGACAGGCTAAAGGATTATTTCAGAAATGGAAACCGTTTATTGAGCATTGTATGTCAAACGCAGAAATTCAGCTAATTATAAAACCGTTCACACTTACAGAATGGTACCTAGTGGGACAATTGAAGGGGACGCTAGGTCGTCTGTTGCTCAGATCTGTGAGTACTTCTTAGCTCTACGTGGGAGGATTGCTTAAATATATCATTATATATTGATTGTGTATATTGTCTGCTCTTTATCAGTGTATACATTATGCCCTTATGTTTGCTACTGAATTTTATATTGCTCTCGCAATGTTATTTTGTGTTCAGAGATGTATACTCTGAATGTTTTGTATGTCTTGTTGATGGAAAAAAAATAAAAATAATAATAATATCCGTCTCCATCAGACGGAATGACAGCATTTTAAAGGCAAGTAATTTAGAAATGCTGGCATTCAGGGCTAGGGATCGCGGGTGGGTAGCTGGGTACTTCCTCTTCAGCGTTTGAGATATGGAGAGCTGAACGCTTTCGTGGGACATTGTGCAGACGCTTGGTGACCCAGGTGTTGCTGGCAGATCCTCTGTTTGTGGGGTGCCAGGTGGCACTGTTACTCCAGAAGTGGATGAAGAGGCCGCGACTGCAGCAGAAGAGGAAGCAGGAGGAGCCAGAGTCCTTTCTTGGTTTTTGAGGTGTCTTCTCCACTGCAGCTCGTGCTTTGCACCTAAATGCCTGGTCATGCAGGTTGTGCTCAGGTTGAGAACGTTTATGCCTCACTTCAGGCTCTGATTGCACAGCGTGCAAACCACTCGTGTCTTGTCGTCAGCACATTGTCTGAAGAACTGCCACGCCAGGGAACTCCTTGGAGCTGGCTTTGATATGCTCGGTCCCTTGCTGCGGTGGGCAGTAGGAGGCGTACTGTCTAAGGGACAGCTGCTCCGCTTTTGCACCCTGCTCCCTCTTCTGCTGTGCTGGTGGCTCTGTGCAACCACCGCCTCTTCCTCCGAACTACATCGGTCACTCGCATGACCTTGATTCCATGTGGGGGTCGAGGAGCTCATCATCCTCCCCATCATCTTCCACCCAGTCTTCACCACTGACTTCCTTGTCGGTCTGCACACTTTCAAAGCCCCAGCAGTTGGCACCTGTGTTTCGTCATCATCCGAGACGTGCTGCGATAATCCTCCCATGTACTCATCTTGAAAAATAAGTGGTTGGGCATCTCTTCCACTTCCGGGGCAGGGCTAGGTGGATGTCACAGGGAAACCCTGCTAACAGAGTCATCAAAAAGCAGAAGAGACTGCTGCATGACTTGGGGCTCAGACTGCTCGGCTGATTTGCAAGGGGGTGAGGTGAAAGACTGATGGACATCGGCTGCAGGTGCCAACTGTGGTCTTTCAGCAGGAGACTGGGTGGGAGACAATGTGAAGGAACTGGATCCACTGTCAGCAACCCAATCTACTATCGCCTGTACTTGTTCAGGCCTCACCATTCGTAGAGCAGCATTAGGCCCGACCAAATACCGCTGCAGGTTTTGTCGCCTACTCGCACCTGAGGAAGGGGTTTCGCTTGTGCGTGTAGCTGGCACAGATCGACCACGTCCTCTCCCTGCAACAAGAGCTCCACCATCAGCACCACGACCTGGGCCACGTCCCTTATTTGACGCTCTCCTCATATTAAATGGGTGTTTAATTAATAGTAGAAAAGAACGATAGTATGTAAAGGGTGTATCTCACACGGCCTGAACCAGACTAGGCTTCAATTAAAGATTTATTTGCACAAAATGGCTGTATTTCAAATGGCTGAATCAAACTCCTGTATGTAGAGGGGGTATCTCACACGGTCTGAACCAGTGTAGGCCTGAAGTAAATATATCTTTGCAGAAAATGGCTGTATTTCAAATGGCTGATTCAAACCCCTGTATGTAGAGGGGGTATCACACACACCCTGTATCAGTGTAGGCCTAAAGTAAATCTATCTTTACACAAAATGGCTGTATTTCAAATGTCTGTATTTCAAATGCCTGATTCAAACCCCTGTATGTAGAGGGGGTATCTCACAAGGCCTGAACCACTGTAGGCCTGAAGTAAATATATATTTGCACTAAATGGCTGTATTTTAAATGGCTGTATTTCAAATGGCTGAATCAAACTCCTGTATGTATAGTGGGGATCTCACACGCCCTAAATCAGTGTAGGCCTGAATTAAAGATTTCTTAGCACAAAATGGCTGTATTTCAAATGGCTGTATTTCAAATGACTGAATCAAACCCCTGTATGTATAAGGGGGATCACACACGCCCTGAATCAGTGCAGGCCTGAAGTAAATATATCTTTCCACAAAATGGCTGTATTTCAAATGGCTGTATTTCAAATGGCTGTATTTCAAATGCCTGATTCAAATCCCTGTATGTAGGGTGGTATGTCACACGGTCTGAACCAGTGAGGTTTGAAGTAAATATATCTTTGCACAAAATGTCTGTATTTCAAATGGCTGTATTTCAAATGGCTGAATCAAACTCCTGTATGTATAGGGGGGAATCTCACACGCCCTGAATCAGTGTAGGCCTGAATTAAAGATTTCTTTGCACAAAATGGCTTATTTCAAATGGCTGTATTTCAAATGGCTGAGTCAAACCCCTGTATGTATAGGGGGGATCTCACACGCCCTGAATCAGTGTAGGCCTTTATTAAAGATTTATTTACACAAAATGGCTGTATTTCAAATGGCTGAATCAAACCCCTGTATGCATAGGGGGGATCACACAGGCCCTGAATCAGTGTAGGCCTGAAGTAAATATATCTTTGCACAAAATGGCTGTATTTCAAAAGGCTGTACTTAAAATGGCTGAATCAAATCCCTGTATGTATAGGGGGAATCTCACACGGCCTGAATCAGTGTAGTCCTGAAGTAAATAAATCTTTGCACAAAATGGCTGTATTTCAAATGGCTGTATTTCAAATGGCTAAATAAAACCCCTGTATGTATAGGGGGGATCACACACGCCCTGAACCAATGTAGGCCTGAAGTAAATATATCTTTGCACAAAATGGCTGTATTTCAAATGGCTGTCTTTTAAATGGCTGAATCAAACCCCTGTATGTATAGGGGGGATCACACACGCCCTGAATCAGTGTAGGCCTGATTTAAAGATTTCTTTGCACAAAATGGCTGTATTTCAAATGGCTGAATCAAACCCCTGTATGTATAGGGGGGATCACACACACCCTGTATCAGTGTAGGCCTAAAGTAAATCTATCTTTACACAAAATGGCTGTATTTCAAATGTCTGTATTTCAAATGCCTGATTCAAACCCCTGTATGTAGAGGGGGTATCTCACACGGTCTGAACCAGTGTAGGCCTGAAGTAAATATATCTTTGCACAAAATGGCTGTATTTCAAATGGCTGTATTTCAAATGGCTGAATCAAACCCCTGTATGTATAAGGGGGATCACACACGCCCTGAATCAGTGTAGGCCTGAAGTAAATATACACTGCTCAAAAAAATAAAGGGAACACTTAAACAACACAATGTAACTCCAAGTCAATCACACTTCTGTGAAATCAAACTGTCCACTTAGGAAGCAACACTGAGTGCCAATCAATTTCACATGCTGTTGTCCAAATAGGATACACAACAGGTGAAAATTATAGGCAATTAGCAAGACACCCCCAATAAAGGAGTGGTTCTGCAAGTGGTGACCACAGATCACTTCTCAGTTCCTATGCTTCCTGGCTGATGTTTCGGTCATTTTTGAATGCTGGCGGTGCTTTCACTCTAGTGGTAGCATGAGACGGAGTCTCCAACCCACACAAGTGGCTCAGGTAGTGCAGCTTATACAGGATGGCACATCAATGCGAGCTGTGGCAAGAAGGTTGGCTGTGTCTGTCAGCGTATTGTCCAGAGCATGGAGGCACTACCAGGAGACAGGCCAGTACATCAGGAGACGTGGAGGAGGCCGTAGGAGGGCAACAACCCAGCAGCAGGACCGCTACCTCCGCCTTTGTGCAAGGAGGAACAGGAGGAGCACTGCCAGAGCCCTGCAAAATGACCTCCAGCAGGCCACAAATGTGCATGTGTCTGCTCAAACGGTCAGAAACAGACTCCATGAGGGTGATATGAGGGCCCGACGTCCACAGGTGGGGGTTGTGCTTTTAGCCCAACACCGTGCAGGACGTTTGGCATTTTCCAGAGAACACCAATATTGGCAAATTCGCCACTGGCGCCCTGTGCTCTTCACAGATGAAAGCAGGTTCACACTGAGCACATGTGACAGACGTGACAGAGTCTTGAGACGCCGTGGAGAACGTTCTACTGCCTGCAACATCCTCCAGCATGACCGTTTGGCATTGGGTCAGTAATGGTGTGGGGTGGCATTTCTTTGGAGGGCCGCACAGCCCTCCATGTGCTCGCCAGAGGTAGCCTGACTGCCATTAAGTACCGAGATGAGATCCTCAGACCCCTTGTGAGACCATATGCTGGTGCGGTTGGCCCTGGGTTCCTCCTAATGCAAGACAATGCTAGACCTCATGTGGCTGGAGTGTGTCAGCAGTTCCTGCAAGACGAAGGCATTGATGTTATGGACTGGCCCGCCCGTTCCCCAGACCTGAATCCAATTGAGCACATCTGGGCCATCATGTCTCGCTCTATCCACCAACGTCACGTTGCACCAGAGACTGTCCAGGAGTTGGCAGATGCTTTAGTCCAAGTCTGGGAAGAGATCCCTCAGGAGACCGTCCGCCACCTCATCAGGAGAATGCACAGGCGTTGTAGGGAGGTCATACAGGCACGTGAAGGCCACACACACTACTGAGCCTCATTTTGACTTGTTTTAAGGACATTACATCAAATTTGGATCAGCCTGTAGTGTGTTTTTCCACTTTAATTTTGAGGGTGACTCCAAATCCAGACCTCCATGGGTTGAAAAATTTGATTTCCATTTTTTAATTTGTGTGTGATTTTGTTGTCAGCACACTCAACTATGTAAAGAGCAAAGTATTTCAGAAGAAAATTTAATTAATTTAGATCTAGGATGTGTTATTTTTGTGTTCCCTTTATTTTTTTGAGCAGTGTATCTTTGCACAAAATGGCTGTATTTCAAATGCCTGATTTAAACCCCTGTATGTAGGGGGGTATCTCACACGGTCTGAACCAGTGTAGGCCTGAAGTAAATATATCTTTGCACAAAATTGATGTATTTTAAATGGCTGTATTTCAAATGACTGATTCAAACCCCTGTATGTAGAGGGGGTATCTCACACGGCCTGAACCAGTGTAGGCCTGAAGTAAATATATCTTTGCACAAAATGTCTGTATTTCAATTGGCTGTATTTTAAATGGCTGTACTTCACAAGGCTGAATCAAACCCCTGTATGTATAGGGGGGATCACACACGCCCTGAATCAGTGTAGGCCTGAAGTAAATAAATCTTTGCACAAAATGGCTGTATTTCAAATGCCGGATACAAACCCCTGTATGTAGAGGGGGTATCTCACACGGTCTGAACCACTGTAGGCCTGAAGTAAATATATCTTTGCACAAAATGGCTGTATTTCAAATGGCTGTATTTCAAATCCCTGATTCAAACCACTGTATGTACAGGGTGTATCTCACATGGCCTGAACCAGTGTAGGCCTGAATTCAATATTGGTGCACCAAATGGCGATATTTAAAATCTCTGTAAAACAAAACATGCAATGCAACAGCTCTCTGCAAACCAAATAAAGTACAAAATTGCATAATAATTGCACGTGCTATACTTATAAATTATGTTTACAACCTTGTCGCACTCTATTCTGATTTGCTTGGAGTAGGGTTCCCGTCCAATTATAAATGAAGAAAAAGACTCCAGCGTAATTTGGATAATCTTGATTTCTTTTTATTGTATTGTAATTGCAATTACCATACAATAAAAAGAAATCAAGATTATCCAAATTACGCTGGAGTCTTTTTCTTCATACTTATAAATTAGAGATGCTTGGCAATACATTTTGCACAAAATTATTTGATCCCGTCTGCCACACGTCAAGGCGATCTCTGTGGTGTGGTGGAGTGGTGTGGAGTGGGCCCGGCATGCATGTTGGTACCTGCATTCCTTGGATATAATGGAGGCCATTTTGGCACCAAAAATGACAGAAATTAAAGCAGGCCCAGCATGCATGTGGAACCTACCTGTATTGTAGCCGTCATGGCACATAACAGGTAGAATTTAGTGTTAGGAACGCGTCTTACAGAGATCGCCTTGACGTGCGGCAGACGGGCTCAAATAATTTTGTACAAAATGATTTGCCAAGCATCTCTAATTTATAAATATAGCACTTGCAATTATTATGCAATTTTGTACTTTATTTGGTTTGCAGAGAGCTGTTGCATTGCATGTTTTGTTTTACAGTGTTGATCTCAGCCAAAGCAATGTGCCCCTGCGCATTGTGATGTGCTGACTGACCCCCTATTTAAAATCTCTGAATGTAACCCAAATGTATTAAGAGTGTATCTCACAATGACATCTGCATCAAAGGCTGCCAACTAAATTTTTTGTGCCCAAACGAGTGTTTGTTTAACAACTGAATTTGACAGCAGTATTTAAGCCTGTAATTTCACACGTGCTGATGCTGCAAGGCCTGAAAATAGTGTTT